>NC_082729.1:27012359-27368134 GCF_030144855.1 Hypanus sabinus | reverse complement strand
CAGTAAACCCCACAGTGACCCTCCCCCTCACTGACCCCCTCCTCAGTAAACCCCACAGTGACCCTCCCCACCCCATCCCACTGACCCCCTCCTCAGTAAACCCCACAGTGCCCCTCCCCATCCCACTGACCCCCTCCTCAGTAAACCCCACAGTGCCCCTCCCCATCTCACTGACCCCCTCCTCAGTAAACCCCACAGAGCCCCTCCCCATCCCACTGACCCCCTCCTCAGTAAACCCCACAGTGCCCCTCCCCATCCCACTGACCCCCTGCTCAGTAAACCCCACAGTGCCCCTCCCCATCCCACTGACCCCCTCCTCAGTAAACCCCACAGTGCCCCTCCCCATCTCACTGACCCCCTCCTCAGTAAATCGCACAGTGCCCCTCCCCATCTCACTGACCCCCTCCTCAGTAAACCCCACAGTGCCCCTCCCCATCCCACCCTCCTCAGTAAATCCCACAGTGCCCCTCCCCATCACTGACCCCCTCCTCAGTAAACCCCACAGTGACCCTCCCCATCCCACTGACCCCCTCCTCAGTAAACCCCACAGTGCCCCTCCCCATCCCACTGACCCCCTCCTCAGTAAACCCCACAGTGCCCATCTCACTGACCCCCTCCTCAGTAAACCCCACAGTGACCCTCCCCATCTCACTGACCCACTCCTCAGTAAACCCCACAGTGACCCTCCCCCTCACTGACCCCCTCCTCAGTAAACCCCACAGTGACCCTCCCCATCCCACTGACCCCCTCCTCAGTAAAACCCCACAGTGCCCCTCCCCATCCCACTGACCCCCTCCTCAGTAAACCCCACAGTGCCCCTCCCCATCTCACTGACCCCCTCCTCAGTAAACCCCACAGTGACCCTCCCCATCTCACTGACCCCCTCCTCAGTAAACCCCACAGTGACCCTCCCCATCTCACTGACCCCCTCC
Organism: Hypanus sabinus; assembly: GCF_030144855.1. NCBI lineage: Eukaryota > Metazoa > Chordata > Chondrichthyes > Myliobatiformes > Dasyatidae > Hypanus > Hypanus sabinus. Next base: position 27,367,202 of record NC_082729.1, on the reverse strand, counting down.
TCAGTAAACCCCACAGTGCCCCTCCCCATCCCACTGACCCCCTGCTCAGTAAACCCCATAGTGCCCCTCCCCATCTCACTGACCCCCTCCTCAGTAAACCCCACAGTGCCCCTCATCTCTGACCCCCCCCCTCAGTAAACCCCACAGTGACCCTCCCCATCTCACTGACCCCCTCCTCAGTAAACCCCACAGTGACCCTCCCCATCTCACTGACCCCCTCCTCAGTAAACCCCACAGTGACCCTCCCCATCCCACTGACCCCCTCCTCAGTAAACCCCACAGTGCCCCTCCCCATCCCACTGACCCCCTCCTCAGTAAACCCCACAGTGCCCCTCCCCATCCCACTGACCCCCTCCTCAGTAAACCCCACAGTGACCCTCCCCATCTCACTGACCCCCTCCTCAGTAAACCCCACAGTGACCCTCCCCATCTCACTGACCCCCTCCTCAGTAAACCCCACAGTGCCCCTCATCTCACTGACCCCCCCCCTCAGTAAACCCCACAGTGCCCCTCCCCATCCCACTGACCCCCTCCTCAGTAAACCCCACAGTGCCCCTCCCCATCTCACTGACCCCTCCTCAGTAAACCCCACAGAGCCCCTCCCCATCCCACTGACCCCCTCCTCAGTAAACCCCACAGAGCCCCTCCCCATCCCACTGACCCCCTCCTCAGTAAACCCCACAGTGCCCCTCCCCATCCCACTGACCCCCTGCTCAGTAAACCCCACAGTGCCCCTCCCCATCCCACTGACCCCCTCCTCAGTAAACCCCACAGTGCCCCTCCCCATCTCACTGACCCCCTCCTCAGTAAATCGCACAGTGCCCCTCCCCATCTCACTGACCCCCTCCTCAGTAAACCCCACAGTGCCCCTCCCCATCCCACTGACCCCCTCCTCAGTAAATCCCACAGTGCCCCTCCCCATCACTGACGCCCTCCTCAGTAAACCCACAGTGACCCTCCCCATCCCACTGACCCCCTCCTCAGTAAACCCCACAGTGCCCCTCCCCATCCCACTGACCCCCTCCTCAGTAAACCCCACAGTGCCCATCTCACTGACCCCCTCCTCAGTAAACCCCACAGTGACCCTCCCCATCTCACTGACCCACTCCTCAGTAAACCCAACAGTGACCCTCCCCCTCACTGACCCCCTCCTCAGTAAACCCCACAGTGACCCTCCCCATCCCACTGACCCCCTCCTCAGTAAACCCCACAGTGCCCCTCCCCATCCCACTGACCCCCTCCTCAGTAAACCCCACAGTGCCCCTCCCCATCTCACTGACCCCCTCCTCAGTAAACCCCACAGAGCCCCTCCCCATCCCACTGACCCCCTCCTCAGTAAACCCCACAGTGCCCCTCCCCATCCCACTGACCCCCTGCTCAGTAAACCCCACAGTGCCCCTCCCCATCCCACTGACCCCCTCCTCAGTAAACCCCACAGTGCCCCTCCCATCTCACTGACCCCCTCCTCAGTAAATCGCACAGTGCCCCTCCCCATCTCACTGACCCCCTCCTCAGTAAACCCCACAGTGCCCCTCCCCATCCCACTGACCCCCTCCTCAGTAAATCCCACAGTGCCCCTCCCCATCACTGACCCCCTCCTCAGTAAACCCCACAGTGACCCACCCCATCCCACTGACCCCCTCCTCAGTAAACCCCACAGTGCCCCTCCCCATCCCACTGACCCCCTCCTCAGTAAACCCCACAGTGCCCATCTCACTGACCCCCTCCTCAGTAAACCCCACAGTGACCCTCCCCATCTCACTGACCCACTCCTCAGTAAACCCCACAGTGACCCTCCCCCTCACTGACCCCCTCCTCAGTAAACCCCACAGTGACCCTCCCCATCCCACTGACCCCCTCCTCAGTAAACCCCACAGTGCCCCTCCCCATCCCACTGACCCCCTCCTCAGTAAACCCCACAGTGCCCCTCCCCATCTCACTGACCCCCTCCTCAGTAAACCCCACAGTGACCCTCCCCATCTCACTGACCCCCTCCTCAGTAAACCCCACAGTGACCCTCCCCATCTCACTGACCCCCTCCTCAGTAAACCCCACAGTGCCCCTCCCCATCCCACTGACCCCCTGCTCAGTAAACCCCATAGTGCCCCTCCCCATCTCACTGACCCCCTCCTCAGTAAACCCCACAGTGCCCCTCATCTCTGACCCCCCCCCTCAGTAAACCCCACAGTGACCCTCCCCATCTCACTGACCCCCTCCTCAGTAAACCCCACAGTGACCCTCCCCATCTCACTGACCCCCCCCTCAGTAAACCCCACAGTGCCCCTCATCTCACTGACCCCCCCCCTCAGTAAACCCCACAGTGCCCCTCCCCATCTCACTGACCCCCTCCTCAGTAAACCCCACAGTGCCCCTCATCTCACTGACCCCCTCCTCAGTAAACCCCACAGTGACCCTCCCCATCTCACTGACCCCCCCCCTCAGTAAACCCCACAGTGCCCCTCCCCATCCCACTGACCCCCTCCTCAGTAAACCCCACAGTGCCCCTCCCCATCTCACTGACCCCCTCCTCAGTAAACCCCACAGTGACCCTCCCCATCACTGACCCCCTCCTCAGTAAACCCCACAGTGACCCTCCCCATCCCACTGACCCCCTCCTCAGTAAACCCCACAGTGCCCCTCATCTCACTGACCCCCCCCCCTCAGTAAACCCCACAGTGCCCCTCCTGGCCTTCGTGACCAAACACCTCTCCCACTTCTTTCCCCATCTCTGACCCCTCCCTGTCTCAGTGACCCCCTCCCTCCCCTATATGATAACCTCCCCCCTTACACCTCTCCATGCGTCCATGAACCCTTCCCACCCCTACGCCCCTCCCCAAGCCCTCCCTGTCTCTGCGACCCCCTCCCACCCCTCCTCATCCCAAGGAGTCCCCCCACCCCACACTCACCTCACTGATCTTAATATTTTGGAGCTCCTGTTCGGCGTCTGTGAGCGGGGCGGGGGCCGCCTTCGAGACCAGGTACTTGCTGTACCCCTCCAGGGTCACCTCGTCCTGGGGCGGAGGGAAGGCACAGGAACAGTGAGGGAGATACACAGACAGAGGCCGTCCCCTCCTCTGATCCCCTCCGTGGGCCCAGCCGATGCACACGGCCCAGGATTTCCCCGTAGGCCGCTTCCATTTGTCCTCGCTTGGCCTGTTTTCCTCCCCGTCCCCGGAGCTTCTGTGTGGAAAACCCTCCCCTCCCACCTTTGAACTGTGCCCTCTGGCTCTGGGCCTGTCAAGCCTGGGCACCCTCACCCCATCCGTGCCCCTCTGTAAGGTCACCCCTGTCCCCTGCACTCCAGGGAATGAAGCCCCAACTCGGCCGACCTCCCCTCGCCCTCGGGAACCTCCTCAGCGGAGCGACCTGACTGTGCGCGAGACCGCAGGGCCGTCGTAGGAAGGGGCCGCCCTCGGGGTGGGGGAGAGCAACCTCCGGCCCGATAGCGTGAATATTTGGTAAGAGTATCCCTTCCCCTCTTCCGTTCCCCACTCACAGCTGCCTATCACCCCCGGTGCTCCCCTACTCTTCCTCCTCCCCAGCCTCAACCTTTCCCACCATCCCTGACGCCAAGGGGAGAGGGGGCTTTGGGGTGGTGGGTAGGGGGGGGAATGAGAGTGAAGGGGGGGGGAGAGAGAGAGGGATAATCGGAGGACGGAAAGGAGGAGCGGAGGGACAGATTCAGGAGTCACCCCGACCCCTCCCGTACAGGGTCTTACCAGTGTGGTAACGTGCACCTCCTCCTTGATGTGGCCCCCACCGAACCCCTTCTTCAGGGCGGACTTGCTCGAGGCGTATAGCATCTTATCGTGCAACTGTGGTGCAGAGGGGGGAGAGACCGGGTCAGTGTGGAGCCCACTCCCTCCCTTCCCACTGAACCCCTTCTGCCCCCACCCTGTCCCTCTCCCATCCTCCCTCCCCCCACCAATCCCTATTCCCTCTCCCATCCTCCCTCCGACCCCACTCCCTGTCCCCGTCCCTCTCCCACCCTCCCTCCTCCCTCCACCCTGGTCCCTGTCCCTCTCCCATCCTCCCCCTCCCTATCCCCGTCCCTCCCATCCTCCCTCCGACCCCCCTCCCTATCCCCGTCCCTCCCATCCTCCCTCCGACCCCCCTCCCTATCCCCATCCCTCCCATCCTCCCTCCGACCCCCCCTCCCTGTCCACATCCCTCCCATCCTCCCTCCGACCCCCCTCCCTGTCCCCGTCCCTCCCATCCTCCCTCCCCCACCGATCCCCGTCCCCGTCCCTCTCCCATCTTCCCTCCGACCCCCCTCCCCGTCCCTCTCCCATCCTCCCCGACCCCCCTCCCTGTCCTCGTCCCTCTCCAATCCTCCCACCCCCTCCTGGTCCCCTTCCCTCCCATCCTCCCTCCGACCCTCCCCCCAGGTCCCCCTCCCTCTCCAATCCTCCCTCCAACCCCCCTCTCTGTCCCCGTCCCTCTCCCATCCTCCCTCCTCCCTCCCCTCCGGTCCCTGTCCCTCTCCCATCCTCCCTCCCCCCCCCCGGTCCCTGTCCCTCTCCCATCCTCTCTCCTCCCCCCCCCCACTGATCCACTTCCATTCCTCCAACCCCCCTCTCTGTCCCCATCCCTCTCCCATCCTCCTCCCTCCCCCCCCCGTCCCTCTCCCATCCTCCCTCCAACCCCCCTCTCTGTCCCCGTCCCTCTCCCATCCTCCCCCCTCCCCCCGGTCCCTGTCCCTCTCTCATCCTCCCTCCTCCCTCCCCCCCGTCCCTCTCCCATCCTCCCTCCAACCCCCCTCTCTGTCCCCGTCCCTCCCATCCTCCCCTCCGGTCCCTGTCCCTCTCCCACCCTCCCTCCTCCCTCCACCCCGGTCCCTGTCCCCGTCCCTCCCATCCTCCCTCCGACCCCCCTCCCCGTCCCTCTCCCATCCTCCCTCCGACCCCCCTCCCTGTCCTCGTCCCTCTCCAATCCTCCCACCCCCTCCTGGTCCCCTTCCCTCCGACCCTCCCCCCAGGTCCCCCTCCCTCTCCAATCCTCCCTCCGACCCCCCCTCCCTGTCCCCGTCCCTCTGCCATCCTCCCTCCTCTCTGTCCCTCTCCAATCCTCCCTCCGACCCCCCTCCCTGTCCCCGTCCCTCTCCCATCCTCCCCCCTCCCCCCATCCCTCTCCCATCCTCCCCCCTCCCCCCAGTCCCCGTCCCTCTCCCATCCTCCCTCCACCCCGGTCCCTGTCCCTCTCCCATCCATTCTCCCTCCCCCTCCCAGTCCCTGTCCCTCTCCCATCCTCCCTCCGACCACCCCCGTCCCCCCTCCCCCGCTCACCTTGGTGTTCCCGTCTCATTCCCTCTCCCATCCTCCCTCCAACCCCCCCCCCCGTCCCCTTCCCTCTCCCATCCTCCCTCCGACCCCCCTCCCTGTCCCTCTCCCATCCTCCCTCCTCCCCGGTCCCTGTCCCTCTCCCATCCTCCCTCCCCCCCCCCCACTGATCCATTTCCATTCCTCCAACCCCCCTCTCTGTCCCCGTCCCTCTCCCATCCTCCCCCCTCCCCCCCGGTCCCTGTCCCTCTCTCATCCTCCCTCCCCCCCCCCCCCCGTACCTCTCCCATCCTCCCTCCTCCCTCCCCCGGTCCCTGTCCCTCTCCCATCCTCCACCCTCCCCCCGGTCCCTGTCCCTCTCCCATCCTCCACCCTCTCCCCGGTCCCTGTCCCTCTCCCATCCTCCACCCTCCCCCCGGTCCCTGTCCCTCTCCCATCCTCCACCCTCCCCCCGGTCCCTGTCCCTCTCCCATCCTCCACCCTCCCCCCGGTCCCTGTCCCTCTCCCATCCTCCCCCCCCCCCCCCGTCCCCGTCCCCCCCCCCCCGCTCACGTTGGTGTACTCGGGGATCAGGGTGAAGAGCACCCACTCGGGCCCCAGCTCGTTGTGGCTGTCCAGCCGGTACAGGACGTAACCCGCACCCTGTCGCATGGCGGGTTGCAGAAGCCCCTCGAAGTCGTCCCTCCAGGAGCCCCGGCTGGGGCTGGACGAGCCGGGCACCAGGGACTCTGCAATGGGGAGGGAGCGTTAGAGGAGAGCCCCAAACCCCCAGCCCTGCCCCTCAACCCTGCCCTGAACACCTCCCCTCCACCTGACCATCCCTCGAACCCAAGCCCCGCCCCTCAATGAGAGCCCCACCCCTGACTACTCCACAGACATCGCCCCCCTATGGCGGCTCGGCAACTGCTCAGCCTGACCGCGATGGACCGCCGAGAGGGGTGGGCACCAGCTCTCCCTCCACACGTCCCACGGCCTCGGAGTCATCCAGAGCAACATACACACATGCAAAATGCCGGAGGAACTCTGCATGCGCCTGTGGAAATGAATAAAGAGTCGACATTTCTTCAGGACTGGAGAGGAAGGGGGACGAGATGCCAGAATAAGAATGTTGGGGGGTGGGGGAGAGGAAGGACCGTTCCACTGACCCTGATCGTGGCAGGTCAGGGGAACTTCGCAGGTCAGCACACAGGTACCTGGTGATGCAAGTTCACTTGCTCTTCCGTCGAGGCGGTGAAAGCACAGTTCCTCTCCGTGCCCACCTGATCATTATTACTAACGCGAATCAGAATCCTGCTTACTACCACCGACCAATCAGAACCCTGCGTATTACCACCGACCAATCAGGATCCTGCATATTACCACTAACCAATCAGAATTAAATTTGTTATCACCAACCTACTGGTTGTGACCTCCAAGAGGAGGCTTGTGAGCCTTGGGTACCTCGAGGGCTACATTGGCCGGAGTGAGGGCTTTATGCTTTGGTAGGGTCACCCATGCCAAACAGGTCAAAGGGCAGAGGCCAGACTAGGAGTGGCCCACCGTTTCTCCAGGTTCGGGGGTTCAGCTCAGGGCTAACAGCCCCGACTGGTCAAACAAAACTGTGACAGAAACAGCAGTGAAGAATCCTTCTTCATCGGAGCGTGACGTGTTCCCGAGTCTCTGTCCGGGACCTGCCTGACTGACCGCAGTGAAAACCGAGAGGAAGCTGCTGACATGCTGAAGGATGGCCTGAACGTGGCCACAGATGCTTCATTGCTGGTCTAAACAGCAGCAGTGTAACAGCCAAGCGGAAAGAGGATATGTTGTTCTGTAGCAGCAGGGCATTGCAAAAAAGAAAGAACTACCATTAACTCAAAAACTGAATCAAGTATTGCTGGCGATCGACACCTCAACGAGGGTTCTCCCACTGCCCTGCTCTCTCTACCCCCACGGGCACGTGGCCAGGCAATCACCTTCGATAAGCTGGCTGGCGATGCCACCGTTGCCGGAATCTGGGACGGGGACGGTTCAGCTGCCCGTGTGGCGTCTCGACGTCAGTGAGACCGGGGACTGGATTCCGGTCTCGGGAAGGCCAGGACAGGTGAGCACACCCGTCCTCGTCGGGGAAAGGGCGAGCAGTTTCAAGCTCCTGGGTGCAAACCTCTCCGAAGATCACAGGACAGCACAGGCCCTTCAGCCCACATTGCTGTGCTAACCTTTTCGCCAACTGCTCTAAGATCAGCCAAACCCTCCACTTTTCGAGTACCTCTGTGTCTAGCTAAGTCTATTAAACGCCAGTGTATCTGCCTCTACCACCACCCCTGGCAGGACGTTCCCCACACCCACCACTCTCTACAGGCCATTCAGACCGCAATGTTGTGCTGGAGCTTGAGGAGATTCAGTGACTGAAGAATCGAAAACTCGTTTCTGCAGATGTACCGCGGTCAGGGCCGCTTGCGTCCGGTGCACGGGTCTGACAGGCCGGCTGGACCGGGTGAGGGTAGCCAGCGGCCTCATACCCCAGCAGGGTAGGGACCTGCCTGGCCTAGCACGCGCAGTCAGCGCCAGCGGACCGAGGGCCTGACGGGACCCCGCAACAAGGTCTGAGCCGGTCGTTTGAACCACTGACCCTTCCAAGGTCGAGAGAGTGGAACTGCCCCAGAGCCAGGGCTTTTCCACTTCCAAAACTCTCCCGCACAGACTTCCTGACACACAACCAACCACCCGCAGAGGGTTCCAACGGTCTGGAGGCTCCACTCCACAGGACCGGGAAAAGCTGTAAGCACGGCCTCCTCCGTCACGGGCACTGACCTCCCCAGCAGCCAGGGCGTCTTCACGAGGTGGCCAAATCCTTCACGACAGAAGCTCCTTTTGGCCCATTGGCCTTTGAATTTATAATATGCTGCACATGTCCTGCTCCAAGATATTTCTGTGTGTCCGTGAACCCCCTCCCTCCCCTACGCCCCTCCCTCTCCGTGACTCCCTCCCTCCCCTACACTCCTTCCTCTCCGTGACTCCCTCCCTCCCCTACACCCCTCCCTCTCCGTGACTCCCTCCCTCCCCTACACCCCTCCCTCTCCGTGACTCCCTCCCTCCCCTATACCCCTCCCTCTCCGTGACTCCCTCCCTCCCCTACACCCCTCCCTCTCCGTGACTCCCTCCCTCCCCTACACCCCTCCCTCTCCGTGACTCCCTCCCTCCCCTACACTCCTTCCTCTCCGTGACTCCCTCCCTCTCCGTGACTCCCTCCCTCCCCTACACTCCTTCCTCTCCGTGACTCCCTCCCTCCCATACACCCCTCCCTCTCCGTGACTCCCTCCCTCCCCTACACTCCTTCCTCTCCGTGACTCCCTCCCTCCCCTACACCCCTCCCTCTCCGTGACTCCCTCCCTCTCCGTGACTCCCTCCCTCCCCTACACCCCTCCCTCTCCGTGACTCCCTTTCTCCTCTACACTCCTCCCAAGCTCTGTGATCCCCACCCTCATCTCTGAGACCCTCTCCGTCCCCGGCACCCCTCTGTGTGAACACCCCAGCCCTCCCCGACCCCTTGCACCAGTCCCCCGGTCTCTTTGCCAGGTAACAGGGCGAGGAGACGGGGAAATTCCGTGCGGAACGTGGTACCTCCTTGGATGAGGACTCGGATCATCCGAACGGAGCCATCCTTCGACTTGGAGAACAGGTCCAGCAGATCTTGGGACGCTGTGGATTTATAGAGAGGACGGGGGTGGGGTCAGAGCTTCAAGCAGCAATATCGACTGCCGCCCCATCCCGCAGGGGAGTTGCTCCCCGCGCGACCCTCCTCGTCCCCTCAAGGGGGGAGGGTGGGGAGGCTCCACAGGCCCCTCCTAGTTGCCCTTGAGGAGGTGCTGACAGTGAGCCGCTTCTCGAACCGTTGAGGTATGCAATTTTACGAGGGGGGGTGTTCCGGGGATTTCGGCACAGTGGTGGGAAAGAAACGGTGGTCAGGAGTGGGTGGGTGAGAGGGAGGAGAGGGGTTTGTCCTGTTGTTATCATAGAAAAGCACCCCACAGAAACAGGCCTTTCAGCCCATCTAAACTGTTACTCTCTCTAGTCCCTGGTTTGTCCTCCCAAAGTGCAACTCCTCACACGAGTCTGCGTTAAATTCCACCTGCAGTTTTCCTGAATCAGAGTCCAGTTGGCCCGTCTTTGCATTTGCTGCGTTGTTCTGCTGAACATTGGGGGCTGGTTGTGTGGGCACAGGGGGGGGTGTGGAGACCCTTGCAGGCTGCCCCCCCCCCAGTACACCCCTGGGTTGTGTTGGACATGTTTCACGGTCTGTTTTGATGTACAGCTGATCAAATCATGAATCTGATAGGAAAGTGCAAACCCCTCTCCATCTACAAGGCTCTCGTCAGGAGTGTGTCGGGACACTTCTACTGCGAGGACGGGGTGGGGTGGGATGGCAACTTCCAGGGGGTGCTGCTCCCCACCCATCCCGTCCTCGCAGTAGAAGTGTTGGATCTGGAAAGTGCTGACGAAGGAGTCTCGGTGATTTGCTGCCGTGTGTCCTGCAGACGTAGTGGGGAGAGGGAACGGTTGTGGGTGGGGTGGTATCAGGTGGGCTGCCGTGTGTCGGACAGTATCGAGCCCCTCGAGAGTTGTTGGAGCCACACTCTCCCCCAGGCAAGTGGGGAGTGCCCCGTCACACTCCTGACCTGTAGACGGGGAAGGAGGTAATGTGGCGGACGCAGAGTGCATGGACCAACTCCGCCCAGGTAAGTGGGGAGTGTCCTTGTAGATGGAGAGGGGTTTGCACTTTCCTATCAGAGAAACAACATTTCTCCCTGGAGCACGAGGGACTGATTCGATGAGGGATACAAAATTACGAGGACTATAGAGAGGGTAAATGCAAGCAGGCTTTTTCCACTGAGGTTGGGTGAGACTAGAACGAGAGATCATGGGTAGATGAAAAGTTTAAAGGGAACTTCTTCACTCGATGGTTGTGACTGTGGAAGGAACTGGTAGAAGGGAGTTAAATTATAACTTTCAAGAGAAATCTGGATCAGTACATGGGGGGGGGGGGGGCAGATGGTCCAAGTGCGGCTCAAAGGGATGAGGCAGAATAATAGTTTGGCATGGACTAGATGGGTCAAAAGGGCCTGTTTCTTTGCTCTGTGATTCTAAGGAAATTGGTGCTGGACAGGGAACTGAGAGAGACGCTATTACAAGAGACCGACACTGGCAGGGAAAAGAGGAAGGAGGTTTGTATATTAAAAGAACACAGTCCTTTACTCAGAACCTCAGCGCACATGAAACGTGAGCAAGCAGAGACACCAGTCAGATCAAGGCAGGTCCCAGCACAGCCCTGGGCATGTCGCTGAAGAAATGGCAGCAACAACTAGTCAGAGGGAGAGACAGGGAGGGGTGTAGGGGAGAGAGGGGGGTTCACAGAGACGGGCCGACTGGGGGGGGGGGTCACGGAGACGGGGAGATGGCGGGGAGGTCATGGAGACAGGGAGACGAGGGAGGAGTCACGGAGACAGGGAGACAAGGGTGCACATAAACGGGGAGATGGGGGGGTTTACAGAGATGGGCTGAGATGTAGGGGAGAGGGGATCACAGATATGGGGAGAGGGTGTAGGTGAGAGGGATTCACAGAGACGGGGAATGAGGAGGTCATGGAAACTAGAAGTAGTGTAGGGGATGCAGATGGGGAGAGGTGTGGAGGCTGGGGTTCACAGATGGGGAGGGGTGTAGTGCGGGTTCCAGGGTTGGGGAGGGTGGTTGGGATACAGGGGCCAGACAGAGAGAGGGGGGGATCACACAGACGGGATGGGTGGGGATTCCAGTGACGGGGTTTAGTGGTCTGTATATAAGGGCCTAAAGGGGTGGGGCGTAGGGGAGGGAGGGGGTCACGTAGGAGGGCAGTGGAGGGAATCACAGACGAAGGTAGGGGCCAGACGGGATGGGTGTAGGAGAAGGAGAGGGTCATAGCGACGGAGCTGGGTGTCAGTGGTGTGGTTTTGGGGCCAGATGGGGAGGGACGGGGGTCACGAGTTGGAGAAGTGCGTAGAGCAGGGAAGGGATCACAGGCACTAGATTGGGGGGAGGGAATATAGGGGCCCGACAGGGAGGGAGCGGATCACAGAGATGGGGGGGGATGTGGATATAGGGGCCAGACGGGGAGGGGCAGATGCTCCCGACCTTCCCCACCGCCTCTCCTGAGAGTCCGAGACGGTGCCGGCTCCTGTAAACACGGTTTCGGGATTGCGCGCCCCGGCGTCTCCGGACCCAGAACCGCTCCCTCCGGCCCGGGTGCCCGGACCCAGAACCGCTCCCTCCGGCCCGGGTGCCCGGACCCAGAACCGCTCCCTCCGGCCCGGGTGCCCGGACCCAGAACCGCTCCCTCCGGCCCGGGTGCCCGGACCCAGAACCGCTCCCTCCGGCCCGGGTGCCCGGACCCAGAACCCCTCCCTCCGGCCCGGGTGCCCGGACCCAGAACCCCTCCCTCCGGCCCGGGTGCCCGGACCCAGAACCCCTCCCTCCGGCCCGGGTGCCCGGACCCAGAACCCCTCCCTCCGGCCCGGGTGCCCGGACCCAGAACCCCTCCCTCCGGCCCGGGTGCCCGGACCCAGAACCCCTCCCTCCGGCCCGGGTGCCCGGACCCAGAACCGCTCCCTCCGGCCCGGGTGCCCGGACCCAGAACCGCTCCCTCCGGCCCGGGTGCCCGGACCCAGAACCGCTCCCTCCGGCCCGGGTGCCCGGACCCAGAACCCCTCCCTCCGGCCCGGGTGCCCGGACCCAGAAACCCTCCCTCCGGCCCGGGTGCCCGGACCCAGAACCGCTCCCTCCGGCCCGGGTGCCCGGACCCAGAACCCCTCCCTCCGGCCCGGGTGCCCGGACCCAGAACCCCTCCCTCCGGCCCGGGTGCCCGAGTTCCCGAGCCGTGCCCGCGGAGTGTGCGCGTTCCAGTTCCCACCTGTGACTCCAGACTCGAGTGACATGTTACCCGCGCGTCCGTGACTCCCAGACAAGCTGCACTTCCGGGAACACCGCCCTTAAAGGGGCGGGGGCCGGCGGCGGCGGGTTCCGCCGACACGAAGGCGTAATGGGCGGTACCTGGTCCTGACTCCGCCTTTTAAAGGGGAGGATCCCATCCTTCCGGCCGCCGGAGGACAATTAAAGCTGCCTTTAAAGGGGAAGTCTGCCAGAAATAGCAGATCCCAAATTGTTGTGGCTGGAGGTGAGCTTTGTGGATGTGCTCGGTGAGCCTGCCCTCACCCTCCTCATTAGGAATTTGAGGAGTTTTATTCAGCAGAGACTCTTCCAATTTTCTACAGAGGTACCACGGAGAGCTTTCTGACTGTTGAACAATGCCCAGGATCTCCATTACCACCTGGTATGCAAGAAAACAGCTGCAGGAAGTTGTAAACAGCCAGCTCCATCATCGAGCCTCACCAGCCTCCCCACCATCGAGGACATCTTCAAAGGGCAATGCCTCAAAAGGCAACATCCATTTTTAAGGACCCTTGCCACCCAGGACGTGCCCTCTTCTCATTGCTACCAACAGGGAGGCAGTACAAGCAGCCCAAAGACCCACATTTAGCATTTCAGGAACAGCCTCTTCCCCTCCACCATCAGATTTCTGAGTGACCCTCTCATTATTCCTCTTCTGCTGGCTTTTATTTGTAACTTACAGTAGTTTTTATAAACATGCACAAAACATTAGGAACCCAGCGTCCATGCAGGGGGAGTGCTCAGTTGTCAGGGCGTATTCTGGAGTTCTAGACTACAGGAAAAATTAATTTCAACAGCAACCCCAGTCTTCAGACCTGAAGGTGGATTGTAGATTCAGTTTAAAATGCAACTCTGAACAATGGTGCTACAGACGGGGTTGATTGCAAACCCATTCACCTGAGATGTCTGCATATGCATGAATAGAAGCTGGAGAGACGGAAGTTATGAAAACTCATTGTGGGTGTGTTGGTGGGAAGATCCGGGTATTTGAAAAATTACACCCAACTCAAAGGAGGCTTTGTGGATACAGTGCGATGATGAAATTGTCCTGCTGTTACCTTTATTCCTTTGCAGATAAAATGTGATGTGATATCGGGTCAGGAGGCCTCTTCTCCCAAGAGTGTCTCGAGTATTGATGCTTGTTTGTTTTGCTGAATAAAGACTTCTATATTGCCAGCTTCTCTGTCTCCTAGTGACTTCATCCAGAGGCCAAGACATTGGGTACGTATGTTTTTATTGAGACACAGGCCCTTCTGCCCCTTTGAGTCACAATGCCCAGCAACCCCTGATATAATTTACAATGACCAATTAACCTTTGGACTGTGGCAGCAAACCGGAGCACCCGCAGGAAACCCACATGGTCGCGGGGAGAAAGTACAAACTCCTTACAGGCAGCGGCGGGAATTTTGCCGACGCAGAAATTCCAGAGCAACACACGCACACAAATGCTGGAGGAACCCAACAGCTGAACAACTCGTGAACCGGCATAGACAGATGGCTAGCCAAAGAGACAGACAGAAAGAAAGATAAATAGAGTGATAGTTAGATATAGATAGGTGAACAGGTAGATAGACACACAGGCAGAAATAGTGAGGTAGTGTTCATAGACCATTCAGAAATCTGCTGGTGGAGGGGGAAGAAGGTGTTTTTTGAAATAAAAACACGGTGTCCTGTCCTTTTATTTTGGACCCCTAAAGTCCAGCACTTCCCACAGGGTGCAGGAGACTGTGCTGGAGAGAGTGCAGAGCAGATTCATCTTCTGCAGCTTCCTTTAGTCCTGTGCAGTAGCCCCCCCATACCAGACAGTAACACAGCCTGTCAGAATGCTCTGTCTGGTACAACCATAGAAGTTTTTGAGTATATCCGTTGACATGCTAAATCACTTCAAACTATAGCTGCTGTCTTGCCTTCTTTATAGTTACTTTGATAGGGGGTATGATATTGATTGATGTGGATAGAGAATTGGTTGGCCAACAGGAAGCAAAGAGTGGGAGTGAACGGGACCTTTTCAGAATGGCAGGCAGTGACTAGTGGGGTACCGCAAGACAGTGCTGGGACCCCAGTTGTTTACAATATATATTAATGATTTAGACAAGGGAATTAAATGTAGCATCTCCAAGTTTGCGGATGACATGAAGCTGGGCGGCAGAGTTAGCTTTGAGGAGGATGCTAAGAGGATGCAGGGTGACTTGGATAGGTTAGGTGAGTGGGCAAATTCATGGCAGATGCAATTTAATGTGGATAAATGTGAGGTTATCCACTTTGGTTGCAAGAACAGGAAAACAGATTATTATCTGAACGGTGGCCGATTAGGAAAATGCAACGAGACCTGGGTGTCATTGTACACCAGTCATTGAAGGTGGGCATGCAGGTACAGCAGGCGGTGAAAAAGGCAAATGGTATGTTGGCATTCATAGCAAAAGGATTTGAGTACAGGAGCAGGGAGGTTCTACTGCAGTTGTAAAAGGCCTTTGTGAGACCGCACCTAGAACATTGTGTGCAGGTTTGGTCCCCTAATCTGAGGAAAGACATTCTTGCCATAGAGGGAATACAGAGAAGGTTCACCAGATTGATTCCTGGGATGGCAGGACTTTCATATGAAGAAAGACTGGATCGACTAGGCTTATACTCACTGGAATTTAGAAGATTGAGGGGGGATCTTATTGAAACGTATAAAATTCTGAAGGGATTGGACAGGCTAGATGCAGGAAGATTGTTTCCGATGTTGCAGAAGTCCAGAACGAGGGGTCACAGTATAAGGATAAAGGGGAAGCCTTTTAGGACTGAGATGAGGAGAAACTTCTTCACACAGAGAGTGTGATTCTGTGGAGTTCTCTGCCACAAGAAACAGTTGAGGCCGGTTCATTGGCTATATTTAAGAGGAAGTTAGATATGGCCCTTGTGGCTAAAGGGATCAGGGGGTATGGAGAGAAAGCAGGTACAGGGTTCTGAGTTGGATGATCAGCCATGATCATACTGAATGGCGGTGCAGGCTCGAAGGGCCGAATGGCCTACTCCTGCACATATTTTCTATGTTTCTATGTTGGGACCAGGTTAGATCCTCAGAGATCTTGACACCCAGGAACTTGAGGCTGCTCACTCTCTCCACTTCTGATCCCTCTGTGAGGATTGGTATGTGCTCTCTGTCTGCCCTTCCTGAAGTCCACAATCAGCTCTTTTGTCTTGCTGACATTGAGTGCCGGGTTGTTGATGCGGCACCAGGAGATCCAACCTTTCATCCTGTTATTATTAGGTTTTACCTGTACACCACGAAGATGCAAGTATCTGATCAGCCAATCATCTGCAGAAAACCCAGTGCATAAAAGCATGCAGGCGTGGTCAAGAAGTTCAATTGTTGATCAGGCTAAACATACAGGGGAAGCAATGTGATCTTTGGCCACGGATTGATTGTTGGTGCCAGAGGGGGTGGTTTGAGTATTTCAGAACCTGCTGATCTGGGATTTTCACACTACAGTCACTAGAGCTGGGGTTCCTAACCCTTTTAATGCTGTGGACCAACTCCATTAAGTGAGACCCCAGGTTGGTAGCCCCTGCTTTAGAGTTTACAGAAAATGATGTGGAAAAAAACAGAAAAAAAATCCAATCTCTATCTTTTCTTTCAGTTAGTCCTGACAAAGGGTCTCGGCCCGAAACGTCGACTGTACTTCTTCCTATAGATGTTGCCTGGCCTGCTGCGTTCCACCAGCATTTTGTGCGTGTTGTTTGTATTTCCAGCATCTGCAGATCTTGTGTCCAGTGTACAGGAGTTGCGTGGTGGGCAAAAACAGTTTCTTAATGGGAGAGGTCAGGCTGGTTCAAGGTGACAGTGAGCAGCCCTGAACGCACAGCACATCAAACCTTGAAGTGGATGGGCTGCAGCGGCAGAAGGCCACGGACACACACACTCACTCAGTAGCCACTTTACTCGGTTCAGGAGGTAACTAATAAAGTGACCACCGAGTATAATTTGTATACATTTTTTTTACGAGGGTAAAATTAGACCAAGATGTCTATTGTAGTGCGAAGTTGGCCACTGTGTGTTACTGCCCCATGGCATGTTGTGCTGGATGGTTCAACGGACTGAATGGTTGAAGGGATGTACCTGGTACTGTGGGACTTGGAGCTCCTGAACCTCCTCAGAACTGGGTTTATCATCACTGATATTTGTCATGAAATTTGTTGTTTGCTTGCGACAGTTCAGTGCAATACATAAATGTACTACAAATTACAGTGAGAAATATTAACATATTAAATGAGCACTACAAAAGCAGTGAGGTGGTGTTGATGAGTTCATTGTCCATTCAGGGTGGAGGGGAAAAAAACTGTTCCTGAAACGTAGTGTGCGCCTTCAAGCTCCTGTACCTCCTCCCTGATGGTAGTGATGCGAGCCCTTAATGACGGACGCCACCTTTTTGAGGCATTGCTCCTGGATGTTCGGGAGGCTGGTACCCAAGTTTACAACTTTCTGCAGCTTATTTCCAATCCTGTGCAGTGCCCCCCCCCCACCCAACCAGGCAGTGATGCAGACAGTTCGAATGCTATAAAGAAACAAGAGCAGAATTAGGCTATTTGGCCCACCAAGTCTGGTCTCTTCATAATGGCTGATCTATTATCCCCCTCAAACCCATTCTCCTGCCTTCTCATAACCTTTGACCCCTGACTAATCAAAAACCTATCAACCTCTGCTTCAAATTTACCCAATGACCTGGCCTTCACAGCCATCTGGGGCAATGAATTCCCTCTGGCTGGAGAAATCCCTCCTCGATGTCTCACTATTCGAAGGCTGTGCTCTCTGGTCCTAGGTCCAGAGAAGGTGTTTCCTGTGATCGATGGCCTGTGTGTGTAGTGAAGGCCTGGATAGTGGATCCTCTCCACATCCACTATCTAGGCCTTTTGATATTCAATAGATTTCAATGAGACCTCCCCCTTCCCCCAAATTCTTCTAAACTCCAGAACCATCTAAACTCCTCGTACATTAATCCTTTCATTCCAAGGATCATTCACACTAACCTCCTCTGGACCCTCTCCAAAGCCAGCACATTCTCTCAGAAAAGGGGCCCAAATACTGCTGACAAAATTTCAAAGTGCAGTCTACCAATCCCTTACAAAGCCTCAGCATGACATCTATGCTTCGCAAGTCCATCCGCACCTCTGATTTCTGAATTTACTCCATTCAGAAGTCTACATCTTTAATCCTTCTACCAAAATGCATGACACTATATAATCATTATTTCTTTTTCATGTGTACCAACTCCATATCTTGTTGCTTTGAAGTGATCTAAAATAGAAAAGATTTCCTCTGAATCTCTACGTATGACAAATGAGCCCAGGCTGAAGTGCTCAAAACTTCAGAGGTGACTTTGCTGATAAGTAGGGACATCAATTGAACCATATGTCAGACTCAAAATATTGAAAGATGTCATTGTAGGTAGTGCAATGATATTGAATCACACAAGAAAGGATTTATGGAAGCGTAGCACTTCACAGAGCTGATGACAGCAGATCGGGGTTCAATTCCTGCTGCTGCCTGTGAGGAGTTTGTACGTTCTCAGAACTATGAGTTCCCTCTGGATTCCCCAGTTCCCTCCCCATTCCAAAGATGTATAATCAGAGTATGGGTTTGTGAACGCATGGATACTCTACGTTGGCGCTGGGAGTGAGTGAGGCTGCCCCCAGCAGAATCCTCAGACTGCAGGTCAATGTATTTCACTGTGTGATTTGATATTTAATCTGATTTACCTGGAGTGTGAATCTCCTGGGGAGGGGAGCACCTCTGAAGGGGATTTTCGTGTCCATTCTGGGGCAACTCACTCACCTTTGGTCTCCATCAGCCACTCAGCTCTCACCTGTGGCTCCAAATCTGCGTGCAAGAGTGGCCGCAGTACAGTACATTGATTTGACCGGCAGGTCTCATACCCTGGTGAGACAGGGACACATCTGTGCTAGCATGTGAAGCCTGCTCCAGCAGACTGGGTGGTTGAGAACGAGAGTGAGATTCAATGGCCAGGATAAGATGGCTCTGCAACACCACGCAGACAGCAAAGAGAATGAGGACACACAGTAGTAGTCATGGTCAACCAAGGAAAACTCCAGTTGTGATGACTACTTGTATCACTGGACACAGACCTCCGAGGTCGAGAGTGGTACTGTCCCAGTGCGACGGCCTTTCCAGTTTAAAACTCCCCCCGCACAGGTTTCTACATGCAGTTCACATTATCGGAAATGCACGTCTGTCATTAGCAGATACGACAGACAAATCATTGTCAACCGGTCAGCAGTCCAAACAGGTCAGAGATGGTTTGAATCCACTCGTCTGGAGACTGCAATGGTGGAGAAAATCATTCGGATTTCTCTCTCACACAATGTGAAGGAGAGAAGGATAGAGTTGTGAATCACTGCCACTGCCTTCTTCCCCTTGAAGGATCTCTGAGAAGTCTTCCTTCGCACCAGCCTAAAACAATTTGCAGGACAGGCAGTTTTCTATGAAGGGGAATGAAGAGTTAACATTTTGGGCTGGGAGGGAAGGAGTATGAGCTGGCAGGCAAAAAGGGCTGGAGGAGGAACCGGACAGGAGAGGTCCGACGTGCTGCCCCACAGCTGGAGTATTGTGCACATTTCTGGACATCTCAATACAGGAGCAGGTGCAGAACAACGGCTGGGACAGAGCATTTCTGTTATGAGGAAAGGCTGGGCTTGTTCTCCCTGGAATGGAGGCAGCTGGTAGACAAAATGATGAGGGGCAGAGAAGTTTGACCCCATGAGTTTAGGGTGAGAAGTGTAGAAAGGAGTTAAGAAGCATCATCTCTCTCTTCCCCCCCCCAGCACCCAAGAGGTAAGTTTATGATCTGAAACACTCTGGTAGACTCCCAGCAATGACATATCAGAAGACAGGTTACAGACACTGATTAATACAGGTCAGCCAGTACATACAGAATGGTCTGCTTGCACGATGCAAGATGGACTGCACTGAGAGCCGCTACCTTGCTGTGCTGGGTCAGAATGATTAAAGGACATCTCCCCGGTGGTGGGGGTGGTCTATAGCGGAAGCTCCTTTTCCTTGTACACTGGGGTGCTTGGCTGGAAGGTGTAGCAGAGGGTCTTTAAGCTGGTTCACTGACACCACGTCCACTTGTTCATTCTGAGGCTGGAAGGCAGTGTATCACACTGACATGGAATACGAGTGGTTGCAGCTGGGCGGCTCCTCAGGTTTAGTCCTGTGCTCCCAGTATGTGGGTTTGCTCCGGGGCCCAGCCAAGATGGCCATTTAGAGCCAGGTAGGGGATACATTCATGCCCTGTGCCCCTGGGGAGGGAACATGAGGGACTTCCAGGAATGGCAGGATCCCAGGGAATTCACTATTTTAGAGACAGCAATAATCATTTTAATATGAATTTGTTCATTTGATGTTTGTATTTTGTGTGAATAAATTTTGCTGGTTTTGTTTAAAAAAAAGAAAAACTCACTAAACTCCATTTTATTTCATTTCAGCCACAGACTAAGTGCAATCTCAAAAATCTGTGTATGGTTTCCATGGTAATATTTTAAACCAACCTTGGATAATGTAAAGACCTTCCCTTGGCCGACGTCCTGAAATCTGTGACACTAATTCCCCCCATACCCATTGTCAGAACAAATACAGGGGCAATGGGGTTGTAAGCGGGAAAGCCAATACAGGTTTCACTCTCTCACGCACGCATTTACACGCACGCACACACAAACTATGCACACAATTATGTGGTCACCCTGGCCACACTCTCCCTCCCCCCACCCCCACGCTCGCTCTCTCCCCAACAAGATCCACGTGGTAGAACTACGGCCAATTTACTACAGACATCACTAACCTGACAAACACAGAAGGGGGGAGGGGGGAGGAAGACAGGCGAGGGGAGAGGCAAAAGTTTCCTGGCATGGGTTGAAGACAATAGGGCGGGGATGGCGCACAGTGTCTCTCTCTCTCCCCCACAGGGCTCACATCCCAGCACTCAACGGTGCCTGTAACAGTTAAATTAAAAAGGGGAGTGAACTCAGAGCCGTGGGGAGGGAGTGTTGACTGCTGGACAAGGGAGATGAAGTCCTGCATTCAGTTGTTGTGTTGGGGGAGGGAGGAGGGGATGGTGTGGAATGGCCTTAGCTACAGTGTATGGCATGCTTACAGCTAGAGGTTGCTAAACCCTATTAGAACAGGCTTTCGGGGAAGTAAAAGGGAGGAGAGGGACACCCACCAACCTCAGGAGCTGTGTGAAGGGTTCATGCTCAGGATTCCAGCCCACCACCCTTGCCCCGGCAAAGCTCCCTGACCATCCCTGCCCTGAAGCCCAATCAGCGCATGGTGTATCGCACGTAGGGGACCTCCACATCCTCGTCGTTCTCATCGTTACAGCACAGCTCGAAGACCAGCGCCTTCACGTGCTTGCCAATCTTCTTCTTGGAGACTTTGGTGACGATCTCAGTCATCCTGGGGTTTGGGAAGAGAAGAGGCGAGTCAGAGCAGACACTGAGGCATTGGAATAGGATGGTGTCCAAGACACAGAATAGCTGGAGCTTAGACGCCAGAAACGCTGTGACAGAAATAGGGGGGGTGGGAAGAGAAGGGTAATTGAGGGTAGAAGGCTGTGAGGGAAGTAGGAGCTCACAGGACTGTCCCGTAAGGAAGGGAAGTGTGCTGTAATTGTCCCACTGGAAAGCTGGGATGAGAGCACTGGAATCCTTCAGAATGACAGTGGTAGCTAAATCCAGAGAGTCAGGGAGAAGGGGCGGAGGGGGAGGGACAGTCTTGGCTGGCACGCCCATACTTACGGCTGCTCAATCCTCTCCTTAAGCTTGGCAGCAGGCATGAAGAAGGAATAGAGCATTGAGACTCCCTGCGACAGCATTGTGATCTCCAGCTTGTGCTCATTCTGGTGAGTGAAAGAGACGGAAAGAGAATGAGACCTTCTCCCTCTCCCAGCCCACAAACCCCATGCTGTAAGTAATCCCAACCTGTAACTTGGGATCTCTAGTTCAGAGAACAGGGTGGTGCATTCAGTGTCAATTGCTTCAGATTGTGGAATTCTGTCACCCCTTTTCAACTGTCTCAAACGCCAGCTCATCCATTACTGCCAGCTTTAACAAAACAGGCCAGCCGGAGACACGAGGGGTTGCAGATGGTGGGACCTGGAACTCAGCAGCTTAGATAAGAGCCCAAAACTTCTCAATATTGCAACTACAGACTGATCAATGTCGTGTTCCTTCTAAGGTGTGCACGTGCACACGTCTTTTGCTACTAGTTGAGTGTATTTCACAACTGTACACATTTCCTTTTCCGGTTTCTGATATGGATGGTGTTGATGATGTGCAGTTTGTGTTGATTTGTCTGTAGGTTTTAGAACCAGCTTGTTTATGTTGTTTTTATTCAAACTATTCAGTGCGCACAGGTTGTTGTCATTGGGCAGAAATTGCACAGCACAAGATTTTTGCACACACTGATCATTACAAATAAGAGGGAACACTGGGCCAATGCCTTACACCCTTGATGTTATATTCTCAAAATGAATGCAAACTTTGCATCTGCCTTCCTCAGCACTGCCTCGTGACCTCACAATCAATCTCGTCATGGCTCCCGCAACACACTTTCTCTGTGCTGTAACACCCTGTTTTCATGCCAGCACCAGGGTAGCATGTGATGCTGTCACAGCTTGGGGCGCCGGACGTCAGTTTAATTCCTCCCTGTGGAATCGCGTGGCATTTCCTCGGGTTCTGGTTACCTCCCATAATCCAAATTGGGGGTGGGGGGGTTTTTAAAAAAATGGGGGTAGATTTACAGCCTCTGATTAAAACAAATTAGCACATCATTTGGACGTTGGGACCCAGAAAGAAATTCACAAATCACAGGGAGAACATGCGAACTCCACTCAAGTAGCAAGACGTTGTGATCAGCCTGACTGGAGTTGAGTTACTGGGGAGGGAAAGAGGTGGGCTGGGGAGCTTCTCCAGAACTATCCCAGCCCTCCAATACACACAGAGCAGTGCTTACCTTGAAGTAATCCAGAAACTGCTTGAGGGTCATTTCCTCTCCATTTCCCTTGATGCCTGTCACTTCAAAACGGTCCCACAGCGTCCACTCTTTGTCGTAGTACTGTAGGGAAGGGTGGGGGGGGGGGGGGGGCGCCAAGAAAGAATAACTGGTGAGATCTGGGTATCCCTGGACAGATACACAGTGTATCTGTGACAGATACTTTGCAACAAGGATGCCTGTAGAAGTCCTGCCACACCACCCCAAAACTCTGTGACTCAAAAGCTTCCTCAATCTGGGCCCCGTAACACAACACACCTTCTGCCTGTAAACTGGCCCAGGAGATCAGAGGACAAAAGTCACCCCGGCCTCCCTTTGCTGTGACCTGATCTGTTCAAGGAGAACGATGACCATCAGACACAGTAGCCGAATCAGGCAATTTGGGGCATCAAGTCTGTTCCGTCATTTCATCATGGCTGATTGATTTTCCTTCTCAATCCCATTCTTCTGCCTTCTCCCCCGTTACCTATGACATTCTTACTAATCAAGAACCCATCAGCCTCTACAATATCTCTGGCAATGAATTCCAGATTTCGCTACCCTTCGGCCAAAGAATTTCCTCCTCATCTCAGTTTAAAAGGGATGCCTTTCTATTCTGAAACTGTGCCATCTGGTCCAAGACTCCCTAACTCTATGACAAGGGACTGTCCCACCCTTTCCAATGAAACCACCCACTCCCTCCCTCGGGAGACTTCAGCCACCATCACATCGGGGGTGGGAGGGGTGTTGCCTTCACACCGAGCCTGAGTGACCTCATCACCCTCCCTGCACAGGGATGGATGCTCTTTCGCCAACCTTACCGTGTGCTTTGGTGCGGCAATTGGCTCGGAGAAGCCGAAGAAAGGCAGGGCCAGGTTGAGGAAACCGTTCTTGAAGGACTCCAGCTTCTTCTTGCCCAGGACGATCTTGTAGAGTTCCAGGCAAACCAGTCCCACCACGGCCGCCGTGGTGGTGGCAATGGCTGGGATGATCTTGCCAGCGATGAGCTTGCTCTATGGCAGGGTGAGGGAAGAGAAAGTGGGCAGAGGGTCAGAGATGGGCTGCAACCGGATATCCTCCCTTTCCCACTTCACAGAGCAGAGAACACCCTTTGGCTTGTACACAGTCCATGACCCTGCATTCCCTGGACGTTCACAAGAGTCATAGAAAAGTACAGCACAGACATGGAAACAGGCCTTTTTGGCCCATCTAGTGCATGCCATTTAAACTGCCTACTCAAATGACTTAAAGTACACATTATTAATTATACTACATTAAGGTTTGTCTGCTTAGAGGCAGCAGCAAAGCAAGAAACCCAAGAGAACCAAATTAAAAAGAGACTAACACCCAGACAGAAAAAATTCCAAATCATGCAAACAATAGAAGCAAGCTCTTAAACCGGGTTTATGGTCCTAGTGCAGTTCCCATAGCTCTCCATACATCTACCAACCATGTACGTATCCAAATTTCTCTCAGACACTGAAATTGAGCTCATGTGCATCACTTGTGCCGTTCCATTCTGATTGAACTCTGAAGCCCTGAGTGTAATACACTACGCTAACCTTACCTCACTACGGTGCCCATTCACCTAAGCTTTCATTCATTTATATACTGCAGAACCGATCCAGCCCACGGGTCAACACATGGACTGTCATTCCAGAATAACACCCCACCCACAGTGATTCAGAATTTGCTTAGGAAATGGAAGACAAACTTCTAATTGACGGTGGATCTAATTTCTGGATCAGCCTGCCCTCAATAACCATCAGCTCACTCCCCCGCTCCGCCCCACCCACCTTGTGCCTGTCAGCCGGCGGAATGTCGTAGTTCTCAGCTCGGAGATTGGAAGCAGCCACAATGAAATCCATGTGGAAGTTTGTGTCGTCATCCTGTCAGGAGAAAGGGGCCAGAGGGGAGACTATCAGAATTCATATTAATGTTGTCTTTCCGCTGTACTAATAAGCTGGCTCCAAATACAACATCTAGTGCAAAACAGAGTGGTGCAGAGATTGTTGTGAAATAAATGAAGTGTTGATAACAGAGAAGGGGAGTTAAAAGCCAAGAATGTGGCTGCACCACAAGGTGACTGGTTTAGCATTCGGACAGCAGTGAGGAAGACATTCTTGAATCTTGCTTATAGCATGCCTATAAAATGTATTCACTCCCTTGTAAGTTTTCATGTTTTATTGTTTCACAGCATTGAATCACAATGGATTTAATTTGGCTTTTTTGACACAGATCAACAGAAAAGACTCTTTCATGTCAAAGTGAAAGCAGATTTCTAGAAATTGATCTAAATTTATTGCAATTATTAAATACAAAATAATACATTGCATAATTACTCACACCCTTCAATCAGTGTTTAGTAGATGCACCTTTGGCAGCAATTACAGCCTCAAGTCTGTGTGAATAGGTCTCTATCAGCTTTGCACATCTGGACACTGCAATTTTATCCCATTCTTCTTTACAAAACTGCTCGAGCTCTGTCAGATTGCATGGGGATTGAGAGTGAACAGCTCTTTTCAAGTCCAGCTCTCAATTGGATTGTGGTCTGAACTCTGACGTGGCCACTCCAGGATATTAACCTTGCTGTTTTAAAGCCATTGCTGTGTAGGTTTGGCTTTACGCTTAGAGTCATTGTCTTGCTGGAAAACAAACCTCCCAGGTCGCAGTTCTGTTGCAGATTGCATCAGGTTTTCCTTCAGGATTTCCCTGTACTTTGCTGCATTCATTTTACCCCCTATCTTCACAAGCCTTCCAGGACCTGCTGCAGTGAAGCATCCCCACAGCATGAGGCAGCCACCACCTATGCTTCACGGTAGTGATGGTGTGATTTTGATGATGTGCTGTGTTTGGCTTATGCCAAACATAGCGTTTAGTGTTTTCGTCATACCATAGAACCTTTTTGCAACTGACTTCACAGTCTGACCAGCTCTAGCCGAGATTTCACGTGAGTTTTTCCCCAACACTGGCTTTCTCTGGCAAAAGTTTTTGTATGCAGTCACTCCCATCTCAACCACTGAGGTGGCCTCCCACACCAGACCCTGCTCTGGGCAGATTTACAGCTGTGCCATATTCTCTCCATTTCTTGATGACTGGCTTAACTGTACTCCAAGGGATATTCGGTGGCTTGGAGATTTTATTGTATCCATCCCTGGACTTGTGATTTTCAATAAACGTTTTTGTGGAGTTGCTTGGGGTGTTCCTTTGTCATCATGATGCAGTTTTTGCCAGGACACTGACTCACCAGCAGTCGGACCTTCCAGATACAGGTGTATTTTTACTACTAGCAATTGAAACTCCTTGACTGCGCGGTGATTTCCATTTAACCAATTATGTGACTTCTAAAACCAATTGGCTGCTCTGTGAAGAATTGGTGTGTCATATTAAAGGGGCTGAATACTTAAAAATATTGTGTTTTATTTTTATACCTGTAATTAATATAGATCACTCTGTAGAAATCTGTTTTCACTTTGACACAAAAGTGTCTTTTTCTGTCGATCAGTGTCAAAAAAGCCAAATTAAATCCACTGTGACTCAATGTTGTAAAACAATAAAACATGAAAACTTCTGGGGGGGGGGGGGGGGTGTATAGTTTTCATAGGCAGGCACTGTAGTTGGGAAGTGGGAGGAAACTAGAGCACCAAGGGAGGCACCCACATGGTCACAAAATGGACGTGCTGCAGCTTTATATAAGGGGTTGGTCAGATCACATTTGTGAGCAGTGGGAGAGTGGTAAAGGGTAAAAGGTCCAGATGTGGCTCACAAGAATGATTCTAGGGATGAAAGGGTTAATGTATGAGGAGAGCTTGATGCCCTGGGCTTGTACTTGCCGGAGTTAAGAACGTGGGGGTGGAGGGGTGGGGTGGGGAAGAGGAAGAATCTCATTGAAGCATATGGAATATTGAAAGGCCTAGACAGAGTAGACATGGAGAGGATGTTTCCTATAGAGGGAGTGCTGTGAACCAGAGGGCACCCTCCCAGAGTAGAAGGGCGTCCCTTTAGAACAGAGATGAGGGCGAATTTCTTTAACCAGAGAGTGGTGAATCTGTGAAATTCATTGTTACAGACAGCTGTAGAGGTCAAGTCATTGGGTATATTTAAAGCAGAGTTTAATAGGTACTTGATTAGTAAAAGTATCAGTTATGGGGGAGAAGACAAGGGATTGAGGTTGAGAGAGATAATAAATCAGCCACGATGGATTGGCAGGGACTCGAAGGGCCGAATGGCCCTACTCTGCTCCCACGTCTTACAGAAAACTTGAGAAGTCCACACAGATTGGTGGAGGGCGGAATTGAAGCCTAGTCATTGGAGTTGTGAGGCACTACACATGCCTGTGTTTTCAGCCAAACCACAAGCAAGTGCGGCAAGTGCTGGGGAAGGTGCAGTTCAGTACCTTTTCAAACTCGATGGGAAACATCCGGAAGGTGGACAGGGCCTCGAGGGAAGGAAGGGTGGTCTTCAGCTCCTCAAGACGAGAGTCATCTGCAATAAAACACCAAGCTAGTAAGCCAGGGAAGCGAGAGCTCCTTTTTACCAGAGGATTTTCCTCAGGACCAGTAACGGGAACAAGGACCCTGCCAATACAGTAGCAATGTACACCGATCACCCATCTCGTCAGCATGTCCCCTCGCTCTCGGTATACCCACTGGACCTAGAAATCAACCTCTCTACATACAGTTACAGCGCCCCACAGCCAGAAACAGGCCATTCGGCCCATTATGTCCATGCTAAAAGTGAATGTACACCCATTCCATTTTCTAGCTCAGGGCCCACCCTTCTCTGCCTTGTCCAGCCATAAGCTCGCCTGGATGCTTCAATCTTGTAAGAGTCTCTGCATCCATCAGCCCTCCTCCCCCTATGCACTTCAGGTCCCAATACCGGATGTTGGGACTGAACCCAGTTCTCCTGCACTGCTCTTGAGACATGAGTAGTAAAATACAGACCGATCATCTGGCATCTATCGCTCAGGAAGTTACAACTACAGCAGGCTTGTTCAGGGGAGCCAGTCAATGTAGTTATGTGAATGTCCACAAGGGAAAACATCTTGTATATGACATTATGTGCCGTGTAATATGACGTGGGTGATCATGGTCTTTCCATGCCCGTGATTGTTCTTGCTAAATTTTTCTACAGAAGTGGTTTGCCATTGCCTTCTGAGCAGTGTCTTTATGAGACAGGTGACCCCAGCCATTATCAACACTCCTCAGAGTTTGTCTGCCTGGTGTAAGGACTTGCGATCTGCACCGGCTGCTCATACGACCGTCCACCACCTGCTCCCATGGGTTTATGGGACTCTGATCGGGGCTAAGCAGGTGCTACACCTTGTCCAAGGGTGACCCGCAGGCTAGCGGAGGGGAGAAGAGTCTTATCTCCTTTGCCAATCATAATGACATGCAAGTAATATAATCATAAGTTTATTTTGAACTCTGATACTTGGAGGAATACTGTCCAGGAAGGCAATGGATTCTGAAAGATTATCTAGGATTTTGCTCAGGAGTGAGAGAACTCAACAAAGAACAAGATGGTCTAATGGTACAGAGACATAACCTCCCATTGACCACATTTGTGTTTTTCTCACACCGCCAAAATTTCTCCACCCCCTCTAAACTTGTGGTCTTGCCACCCAATCAGAAAGAAGTGGCCCCTCACCACACTCAGGAGCCTCGAAATTAGGGGGGGGGGGGGGTAGGAGGAATCTTGCTGAAACCTACTGAATCAATTCCTCCTGCTGCCTTTATGTTATCCTGTAATCACAAGTTTCTCCAGGGTGCTTCAGTGTCCTGCCACAGTCCAAAGGCATACCTACCAGACGGTAGGTTAATTGGCCATTGTAAATGGTCCCGTGATTAGGCTAGGGTTAAATTCTGGGTTCTGGGTGGCGTCTGCGCTGTATCTCTAAAAGTAAAGAATAAACACTCACCAACCGAAGCGTTGGAGTTCTGGAGGTCCTGGTCGGAGACATGGATCTTGACACCGGACTTAGGGGTGAAAGTCGGCACCTTGACGCACTTCAGTATCTCAGCCAAGTTGCTCACATCACGGGAGCCCTTGATGCCATAGGTCTGGGCGAAGAGGTTCGCTGCAGCCATTACATAATCCATGTGGAGGGCCTGCAAATGGGATGGGGAGGGGTGGTATGCATTAATACTGGATCCATACATCTCCTGCCAATGAAGGCTTGGGTGATAAACGTACCTGGGTGTGTTATGAGAATGGAGTTGTGGACTGAGAAGGTTACAGCAGGGATATGGGCAGAGAAACAGCAGATGGAGTTTAATCTGGACAAAGTGCTGCACTTTGGAGATCAAATGCAGGGCGAATGTATACAGTTAATGGCAGAGCCCTTATCAGCCCTGATGTACTTGGATCTGCACAAGGTGGTAACAAAGGCAGACGGCAAGCTTGCCTTCACTGGAATACGAGAGGTAGGAAGTCAAGTGCAGCTGTACAAATCTTTGAGGCTGCATTTTGAGGTAAGCATGTAGATGTGGCTGCTTCATCGCCAGAAAGACGTGGAGGTCTTTGGAGAGGGTGAAGAAGAGGTTCATCAGCATGAGAGGTTGTGTAAACTTGTGCTGTTTTTCCCCCAGTGGTGGTGGCTCGGGGTTCTGACTGAAGTTTATAATTTTTGAGATATGCAGTCAGTTCCTCAGTGTGCGAAATATCAAATACCAGGGGACACGCAGTTAAATTGAGAGGAAGAAGCTTCCACACAGAGATACAGAGAGACACCTGGAATCTACAATGGGTAATCATGGAAACCAATGCAGTGACATTTAAGGACAGATGCAGTGAATGGAGGGATATGGACCGTGTGCAGACAGAAGGAACTTGCTTTAATTTGGCATTGTGTTCAGCAAAGATAAGAGCAGAATTAGATTTATTATCATTGGCACATATCGTGAAACTTCTTGTAAAACTAAATTACAGTATACAGTGTTTAAATAAATAGTGCATGAAAGGTAGTGAGGTAGTGTTCATGGGTTCAATAACCATTCAGAAAGCAGAGGGGAAGAAGCTATTCCTGAAATGTTGAGTGTGTGCCTTCAGGCTTTTGTATCTTCTTCCTGAAGAGCATTGAGAAGAGAGCATGTCCTGAGTGATGATGAATGCCGACTTTTTAAGGCAGTGCTCCTTGAGAATATCCTGGATGTTGAGGGAGGCCAGCGTTCATCACAGAGCTGACTTGAGTTTCTAACTTTCTGTAGCTTATTTCGATGCTGGGCAGTGGCCCCTCCATTCCAGACAGTGATGCAACCAGTTAGAATGCTCTCCATAGTACATTTATAGAAATTTGCAAGAGGGTTTGGTGACACAGCAAAGCTCTGCCAAATCCTAACAGAATATGGCCACTGCCATGCCTTTTTCGTAACTGCACTGGTGTATTGGGACCAGGATAGATCCTCAAAGATGTTGCCACTCAGGAACTTGAAACTGCTCACTCTTTCCACTTGATTGCTCTATGAGGACTGGTGTGTGTTCCCTCATTTTACTCTTTCTGAAGTCCACAATCAATTCTTTGGTCTTTGGTTCCACATGTGTGCACGTACACACAAGCAAACTTTAGAAAGTGCTAGCTGCCTGCCCTGCGAGTTTGCGTCAGGGCCACGCACTCAAATCTGTAAACCCCCCCCCCCCCCCCCCACTGCTGAAATGGAAGCATCGCTCACCCAGATAAAGAGACTATATCTGGGATACCGGGATGGGGTGCCTCTTCCGGAGAAGTGGCTAAAACCACCAGCAAAGGAGAGTGCAAAGAGGGAGCCACATTCTCACACACACCAAGGTTAAGGATTAGAGGAGAGAGGATTGTACCCCCCCCATGCCCCCCTTATGCAAGAGGAGCACCCTGCTAGAGGAATCTCTGATGGGGTGATGATGAGCTTGTCCAAATCCAGACTTTTCAATCTGTACAAAAAAAGAATTTTGTCTCCAACTTTTACTCAAATCTCACCCCTTCACCAGCTGTAGAGACAGTCACTGGGTATATTTAAAGCAGTGGTTGATAGGTTCTTGATTAGTAATGCCGTCAAGGATTAGAGGAAGAAGACGGGACAGTGAAGTTGAAAGGAATAATAAATCAGCTATGATACAATGATGGATCAGGTTTGATGGGCTGAATTCTGCTTCTGTCTTATGGAAGTCTCTTACCCCAGAGAATTGCAGGGGTGATATTATTAGTGTTAAAGCGATAGATAATTTGCAGTGATCTATCAATTGGAGCCAAAGCCTGGGATAGGTTGACGTTCCAGAGATTTAATGGCCTGACAGCTGCTGCTAGGTGGTTGTGTTCTGAAAGCAGCACTCAAGGTAAAGGTGAGCTGTGACTCTCAGTGCTGGGAGACATCAGACAAGGGGTACAGGACAGCCCTGCCCTTTGGGAGGTGGGAATGCGGATGCCGGCTTTAAACAGTGCCCCCTCCCCAACACTTACGTTGTGCATGTCAAACTCCAGTGGGTGAGGACACCTCTTAGGACCGGACCAGAAGGGAGTGCCAGAAGTCGTGACCTGGGGAGAGTGGGACAAAAGACAGAGTTAGGCACGATTCATGTAATGACATCAGAATCAATTTGTTCGCAATGAGGTTATGTACTCTGGTATAGAGAATGAAAGGTGGAAAGTATTTTCTAAATGGGGAGAGAATTCAGTAACAAGAGATTCCGAAGATGCTGAAAATCCAGGGGACAACATAAAATACTGGAGGAGCTTTAGGACTTTATTTCTCAGAATGGAGAAATTGAAAGGAGATTTGATACAGAATTGAAGGATATAGATAAGGTAAATGCAAGCAGGCTTTGTGCACTGAAGATGGGTGGGACTACAACTAGAGGTCATGGATTAAGGGTGAAAGGCAAAACGTTTATGGGTAACTTCACTCAGAAGGTTGAGAGTGTGTGGAATGAGCTGCTTAAGAGAAGCCTGGACAGGTACATGGATAGGAGGGGTATGGAGGGATAGGGTGTAAATGCTTTGGTACAGACTAGATGGCCCAAATTTGTACTTTTTTATCACTATACAACTCAGCAGGTCAGGCAGCATCTATAATAAGCAGCCAACATTTCGAGCTGAGACCCTTCATCCGGACTGGACAGAAGGGGGGAGATGCAGATACTGGAGAGATGAGGAGCACAAGTTATCAGGTGATAGGTGAGACCAGGTGAAAGGGAAGGGTCGATGAAGAAAGAGGCTGGGAGATGATAGGTGAAAGAGGAATCTTACAGGAGAAAGAGAAGGGACACCAGAGGAAGCTGCTGTGCAGGTGAGAAGGGGAAGAGGGGAGTCAGAATGGGGAATGGAAAGACAAGAGGAAAGTGATTATTGGAAGTTAAGAGATATCAATGTTAATGCCATCTGACTGGAGGTCATGCAGGAAGAAAATGAGGTGTTGCCCCTTCCGAGTTTAGCCTCATTGTGGCAGTAGAGAATGTTGGGAACTAACATGTCAGAATAAGAATGGGAAGCTAGAAAGAGGTGGTGCAAAGGAATTTGCAAATCCTCGATCAAGATTAACCTGTACTCTCAGATTGAGTCAGGAGCAAGGCAAATTCCTCATTAGCATTCATTTCAGATCTAGAATATGAAAGAATGTACTGTTGAGGGTTTATAAGGTGATGTCAGACCTCATTTGGAATACTAAGAGCAACTTTGGCCGCCTGTCCAAGGATGTGCTGGCCATGCAGACTGTCCACAGAGGGTTCACAAGAGCAATCTTAGGAATGTATGGGGTGTATTTGCTATCCCTAGGCCTGGATTCGGTAGAGTGCAGAAACATGGATGGAATCGCTTCGAAACCTCCCAGATACTGAAAGGCATGTACAGAGCACATGGAGAGGATGTTTCCATCAGTGGAGGGTGCTAAAAATTAAGTGAAGTCCATTTAGAACAGATGAAGAATTTCTTCAGCTTACAGTTTACTGAGTCTGTGGAATTCATTGACACAGATGGTTATTGGGTGCATCCGAGGCAGAGGTGGATTGGTAAGGGGGTTTCGGGGAGAAGCTGAGAAAATGGAATTTGGGGAAAAAAGTGGAACTAAGTTGTCTAATCCTGTCCCCTCGGAGTGGAGATCCAGGACGGGAGGGGAGCACACCTGGTCAGGCGGAAAGTTGTGTAGCAGCTGACGGATGTTATTGTTGTACTGGATCTGCCAGTGGTTTCGGGCCCAGGTCACACAGTCCTCCCAGGACTTGGGACGTTCCGTCACTAGGCTCTTGAAAGCAGCTTCCAACACCTCCAGGGGCTGAGCTCCCGGAAGCTTCAATGTGCGTTCCATGAATTTGGAATCCCTGCGGGGGGAGGGGGGTGAAAAGAGAGAGAAAATTAGTCATATGCAGTGGAGCAAAGAGAAACACCAATTCTTGAGTCACAGAGAATCAGGAACTTCAGCCCAGGTCTGTGCTATGATCTGCTAGTTTTCTCTATCCCATTCACTCCCTTCATCACCAGCGTACAGCACGCACCGTCTACAATTACCCACCAGATCTACTCCAGCGGCATTGCCCAAAATTGTCACTGCCTGCAGGTCTCCCCGCCACCCCCCCCCCCCCCGTTAAACCTTGATCTCCTGCTGAGGGGGAAGATCCTTCCCCACACGGACTTGCATAAATTTGGGGTGCCTCACTCTACCACTCTACAAGCAGGCAATTAGATGGTTGGGCAATTGACAGAGAAGGCACACATATTCCAGTATTGTATTAAAGTGAAGCTGTGGCACTGGGGCTGCTGCCTAGCTCTGATCTCCATTCATTTGGTTTCAGGACGACCGTTTCAGTACAACTGCAGATGCCAAATGTCCCACTCCAACCACTCTCCCCGCGCCTCGAGAGAGCAGAGATCAACTTACTGGATGTACTGATTGACGTTCTCCGCAGGCTGCTTGAAAAGCCCTTCGAATTCGTCACGAGCCCACTGCGGAGCAAGGGGAGGCGAGGGTTAGAGAGAGTGCGCTGCTCAGCTGGTATTGATACCCGACCTCTCCACAAACCGTCACGACAACAGGGAAGATTGCAGTGTGGGAGGCGTCCCCACCCCCCTTCACTTGCAGAAGATATGGACAAGAAGGCTGTGCCTCTTCTCTGACACCCCGGCCAACATACGCCAACCCAGATTTTAAAAATCTGCATCTAATCGCCAGCAAATGCACTTGGCTCCATCTTAGCCCCAATGACACCACCTATACAGCTCAGAGGAAACACTTGCCCTTGTGCTCACCTGTCTATGAGCCAAGGAGCAGCCAAGAAACCCCATCCTGAATGGAGAAGAGGTCAGGCAAGCAAAAGTGTTACCTCACGACTTTAGTGTTCCAATCTTTGAGTCTGATCTCATTACTTCTTGTTTGACCGTCACTGATCTGATTGGGACAGGTCTTGTCAATTGTGTGGAGTTTGCAAATTCTCCCTGCAACCATCCCCACTTTCTCACACCCCCATTCCACCCCCCCACACAGGTTTCCAGTCACAACCCAGCAACATGTAGGGTTGGAAGGTTAACCAGTATCAGGGGAACGATCTGCAAGGATCTGACAGGAATGTGAGGAAGAATTAATGGGATCAGTGTAAGTGGTTAGCATAACTCAGTGGGCTGAAAGGCCTAGTTCTGTGTGACTATAAGATTCAACATGGAAATAGGTCCTACAGCCCACGGAAGTTCATAGTGACCATTAAGCCAGTCATATCTGTCAGTTCCTAACCTCCAGCCTCCTCCCCCATGGTAGCATTATGTTATTACATTGCTAGTGACCTGGGTTCAATTCTCACCATGTAAGGAGTTTATAACACCCTCCCGTGACCATGTGGGTTTTCTCCGGGTGCTCTGGTTTCCTCCCACATTTCCAAAGATGTATAGGTTAGTAGGTTAATTGGTCACATGGGAGTAATCGGGGAACGTAGGATCATTGGACCAGAGGGGCCCATTACTTCTAAATCAAAAGATGCTACCCGCTAAACCATACCTCCAGCCTGGGGGCTAATTACAGCAGTTGATGAACCCACTGATTCCACGTTGTTGCAATGTGGGAATGCCTAGGGGGAAAACCCACACAGTCACAGGGAGAGAGTGAAAACTCCACACAGACAGAGGCAGGACACAGGATCATAATGTCATTGTCACAGAGCATCAGTGCCACCTACCTGCATCCGGACCCTCCTCTCTTATCCACATACCTATCCAAAATCCTCTTAAATGTGAGGTCCCACCTTTAACTCAGGTCCTTAGCCTTAGGTCCAACTCCAAAGAGTTCAGGCAATGTTTCTCTGGCACCACCACAGTGAACCTGCATGGACATCTACATGCAACCGCAACCCTAAACCAATTCTACAATCTATAGACTCACTTACACAACTCACAATCTTAGTATTATTTCTTTGATTTGCAGCTTGTCTTTTGCACATTGGTTGTTTGTTAGTCTTCATATAGTTTTTCATAAAATTCTATTGTTTCTTTCTCCCCCTGTAGACCCTCGCAAGAAAATTAACCTCAGAGTTGTATATGGTAACGATAGGGTTCTGGTATTGTGGTAATTAATTTACTTTTGACATTTATGGCATACTTGTCTTCACTCGACTTTGATTACAGGTTGTAGCTGAATAAAACTTTTGTTATGCCCCACTTGGTAGTGGGTATAATCAGTCAGTCGTAGAACACAACAGCACAGAAACAAGCTGTCTGACCCACAGTCCATGCTGAACTACTATTCTGTCTAGTTTCAGCGACCACACCTATCCAAATTTCTCCTAAGTGTCCCAAGTGAACCCACATCTACTATGCCCACTGGCAGCTCGTGTACACACTGACTGCCCCGAGCGACCCAGCTCCCCCACAAACATACCTTTCTCCTTTAACACGTGACCTCAACGCAGCCTCAGTGGGAAAAGCCTGCTTGCGCTTACCCTACCTATCCCTCATTACTTTGTATACCTCAATGAAATCACCCTTCATTCTACTACATTCCAGAGAATAAAGCCCTAACCTATTCAACTTTTCCCTTTAACTGAGGTAATTAAATCCCAGCAACAATCTTGTAAGTTCTCTCTGTCTTCTTTGAATCTTACTAATATCTGTCCTGTAGAACTGTGCAGTTGTGGCCATCCTTTTACAAGGAGGATGTGGAGGCTTTGGAGAGAACTTACAAGCCTGACCTTCTCTGGAGCGCCAGAAGACGAGGGGAGGACATAGAGCACTCCAGCCCATCCAGCCCGTGCCAGTCTGACCTTCTGCCTACATCCATCCAATTACAAGAAATTATACCTCTCCAAAACCCTCACCTCCACATACCTACCCGAATTTCTTTTAAATGGTGCAATAGTTTTGCTAGCACCTCATTCTACATTCGCACCATCCCATGAGTGAAGAAGTTCCCACTCAGGCTCCCCTTAAGTATTTAAAAACTCTGGTGCTGAGAGGCAACGCATCCATGTATTGCGACACTGCAAGACAACCTGTCACATCACAGGACGGACAACCCCAGACACCCAACTCTGGGCATCTCCCCGGAGGGCAGTGGGCATCAGTTTACCCCTGAGTGCCAGCCAGGACTGACCTGCAAAGTGTGCTCTATTGCGTTCGGGAAGTTCTTGAGGGTGCAGATGGGGATGGATTTCTCTGGAGGGTCTTGGCTGGAGCTGTAAGACTCAGTGAGGAAAGGGATGACCACTTGGACGTTGCCCTTGGTGCCTAGAGTCCCTGACTCCAACAGGGGCTTGCGGTAATACACACATCTCCTGTCCATGTACATTCCTGTGTGGGGGAAAGGAGCACAGAATGGGTGAGACATGTACACCATCCCATCACACACTTCTGAGGCCAGGCAGACTGCAGCTTCCTCTGAGCCATTCTATCACACATTCCCAGGGAAATGCAGAGTGAAACTCCTTCTGCTCCATCCCACCACACACTCCCAGGGTCAGACACAGAGAGAAGCTCCCTCTACATAATCCCATCACACATTCCTGGGGTCAGACACTGAGTGAAGTTCCCTCTACATAATCCCATTACACACTCCCAGGGTCAGACACAGAGTGAAGTTCCCTCTACATAATCCCATTACACACTCCCAGGGTCAGAAATAGAATGAAGCCCCCTCTGCTTCAGGGAATCCCAACCTGGGGTCCACAGAAACCTTGCTTAATGGTATTAGTCTATGGCTTAAAAAAAGTTTGGGAATCCTTGTTCTGCACCATCTCATCATAAACTCCCGGGACCAGATACCAGGTGAAGCTCCCTCTGCACTGCCCCATTATATTCTGATGTGGGAGGTCAGTTTAAGAGTGGGGAGATTACACCCTAGACCAGGGATTCCTTGGTTAATGGTAAGTATCCATAGCATCAAAAAGGTTGGGAACCTATCCTTTAGACTTAACTCCTAATGACTTTGTAGACTGATATAGCACAGAACAAGGCCTCTCAGCCCATCAAGCATATATTCACATAAATTGAATTTTATTCCACACCCCCTCAAACTCCACAATGGACGGTCCGAAACATGGTTACAAAAGAGAAGATTGGGCATGGGACTAGCTCCCCATTCCGTAACAGCCCAGTGCTACAGAGCACCAGAGGCTCTGGAGACCTCATGCTTGAGAGAGGAAAGACTGTCACCTGAAAGACTGACGCACGACAGAGGAATCTGGCAACAGCTGTGAAGGGCTTAAGAAGAAAGCCCCCCCTCCCCATCAACAACCCTCAGGCTTTGCCACCTACAGTACGTACCAGGGCAAGTTACAGCAGTTAAGTAACCTATAAGCCCGGAGTTTCTGACGTTGCAGTGACCCTTAGTTCAGGGTTGCCAACCAGCAGTCCATGGACCCCTCGGTAAATGTGGGGGTCCGTAGTATATAAAAGATCGGAACCCTGCCTTAGTTGAACATCACACAGCTTAAAGTTTACTTGGACTAATAGACCACCATGGAACCTCATCTGCAAGTTGCCCAAACAGAGCAGTAGGAGATTCAAGAGGCCCCTTGACAAAGGGTCTGGGAAGGGAAGTTTGCCTGATGTGGTTTATTATTGATGTATATACTAAGGTACGGTGTAAGTGTGTTGCAGACAGGTTGCTCCCTACACTGGAGTACAAAGGAAAAAGGATATACACACAGTGGCCACTTTATTAGGTACAGGAGTGGACCCATTGTGGTCTTCTGCTGCTGTAGCCCAAGGCCTGATGTGTTGTGCATTCAGAGGCGGTTTCCTGCTCACCACTGTTGTAACACATGGTTATTTGAGTTACGGTCACGTTTCTGCTGGCTTGAACCAGTCTGGCCATTCTCCTCTGACCTCTCTCATTAACAAGGCGCTTTCACCCACAGAACTGTAGCTCACTGGATTTTTTTTTGTTTAAACTCCAGACTCCAGAGCAGAGGCTCTGAATCCTTTTGTATGCCATGGAGCCTTACCACTGGCCCACCAGGTTGGGAATCCCTGCTCTAGAGTTTAGAGACTTGTGTGTGATAATCCCAGATCAGCAGCAGTCCATGAGATACTCAAACCACCCGACTGGCACCAACAATCATTCCACAGTCAAACTCACTTGGCTCACGTTTCTTCCCACCTCTTGACCCTGCCTACGTATTTTTATGCACTGAAGTCCTGATTAGATATTGGCATTAACAAGGTTATAGAGAGCAGTGCTGATAAAACAAATATATCTCATTGGTCACATTGCGGCAGATAGATTGAGAGACCTTTAGAGTGGGAACATAGGATCAAGAGTCTAACAAATGGGCCAAGCTGCTGCCCTTCAGCTTGGTGGCACCTGCTTTCTGACTTCTGTGTTTTTTGCCTAACAGGAATGTAGGGTGGGTGGGGTCCATGATTATGCTGGTTGTATCCCCCACTCCACCCCCACATCAGAGGGCATGACGGTTTGCACAAAGGAAAGAGCTGCATTTGAATTGGATGCTATCTGTGGTCTACGAGTTGAGCTTGCACAGGGAGCCAGCAAGCAGACATAGGGTTAAACAGTCTAGGGTGGGAGGGGGATGGTTTTGTGCAGGAGATATTCTTGAAAAGGGAATGACTTCTCTTCCCCTTAGCTCTAAAGTTGACTTCACAAGCAAGGGCACCAGGAATGTGGCCAAGAGAGACAGGAGGTACTCACGGGCATCGACATTGTCTAGTGCATTGGCCACACCGTCCAGAGCTTCGAAAAAGTCATCGTCATAGATCCTCTCAGTGTCAGGTCCAACGCGGTTCTGGTGTGCTGTGACTCGAATGTTCGGATTCATCTGCTTCACGGCAGCAGCTGCCGTCTCAGACTTCATTTTCTAGGAGAGATGAAAAGAAGACTGTATTAGTGCCACGTTCCTCTTCCCCCATCCACTGAACCTTCCCGTTACCCTTCGAGCCCAATCTGCACTCCATTCACTTCGACGCCCTCAGCAGAACCGAAGGTCAACCGGTTTGGGAGAAGCTTCTGACTAGAAACTTTTGCCAATTGGCTAGCCCACCCTCACAGATCCACGCCCGATTACAAATGCCCGACTGTTCAGTCCGTACACACAGATGAGCGTTTGGGATAACAGTGGGAGCGATTTGCCGGCTGTTACAAGGCTGTAGGCATCTGTGCCAGACAAAAATTCTGCATACCATCTGAGGTATGAAAAGAATCCTGCCATGAACTGACAAGAACTCTTACTGCTCACAGCAGCCCTGGGTCACAATCACAGTGGGGATAAGGGCACCTTAACACCCCCCATGAAGATTTGATCGTTGTCTCCATCCAAGTCTCATTACCCCCTTCCTACCTGAGGACGATGCTTCCTTGCACCATCCCTCACACCTCTCCCCTACCACCCTCTTACCGTCACATCCCAGGATCTGAAGAGGAACTGGCGGTTGAGGTTAGACTTCTCGATGGTGTCCATGTCGGTGACGGTGAGTTCACCCCCTTCACCGCAGGCCAGGCCTATCATGGCAAAGTTCTTCAGCAGTTCGCAGCCTATGGCGCCGGCGCCCACCTGCGCAGACGCAGAAGACCAGTCACGGGAGGGTAGGGCTGACAGGTGATGTAACACCATGTGGTGGCAGCTCTCCAGTTTATAAAAAACACCCTCACTACTTCCTTAACCCAGGGAGTGCGTGATGGGACGGTGTGGAGGGAGTTTCACTCTGTGTCTGACCCCGGGAGTGTGTGATGGGGCGGTGTGGAGGGAGTTTCACTCTGTGTCTGACCCCGGGAGTGTGTGATGGGAAGGTGTGGAGGGAGTTTCACTCTGTGTCTGACCCCGGGAGTTTGTGATGGGACAGTGTAGAGGGAGCTTCACTCTGTGTCTGACCCCGGGAGTGTGTGATGGGATGGTGTGGAGGGAGATTCACTCTGTGTCTGACCCCGAGAGTGTGTGATGGGACGGTGTAG
Organism: Hypanus sabinus; assembly: GCF_030144855.1. Taxonomy (NCBI): domain Eukaryota; kingdom Metazoa; phylum Chordata; class Chondrichthyes; order Myliobatiformes; family Dasyatidae; genus Hypanus; species Hypanus sabinus. Next base: position 27,327,582 of record NC_082729.1, on the reverse strand, counting down.
AGGGAGATTCACTCTGTGTCTGACCCCGGAAGTGTGTGATGGGACGGTGTGGAGGGAGATTCACTCTGTATCTGACCCCGGGAGTGTGTGATGGGACGGTGTGGAGGGAGATTCACTCTGTGTCTGACCCCGGAAGTGTGTGATGGGACGGTGTGGAGGGAGATTCACTCTGTGTCTGACCCCGGGAGTGTGTGATGGGACGGTGTGGAGGGATGTTGCATCACAGACCATTCAGTCCAACTCATCCCTGCTAATCATGCCCAACAAAGTCAGTCCCGTAGTCTTCTAAACCCTTCCTCTCTATGTACTAGACCAACTGTCTTAGACCCAGTAGGAGATTACTATTGAGTGAAGGGTCAGACCAGGCAGCAAGCTAAAACATTTAGATGAACGCTTGAGTTTACATTGATGTAGGGTGACCTTACTGAAACATATAAGACTCTGAGGCTCAACTAATCAGCTACTGGAGCTCTTTGGGTTGAGCAGAATGTGTGGTGGAAAGGAAATGTTGGGTATCCCAATACCCAAAACGTCAAGAATCCCTTCCTTCCAGCAAATGCTTGTCGCTCGAGTCCAGTATCTGCAGGATAAGGGTAGGGACAGTGGGAGGGTGAAAGCAGCTGTGAGGAATGGGGAGATGGTGAGACTGTACTGGGTAGGACTATGTAACACTGGCAATTGAGGACCGTCAGGAGAGATTTGGGTGATAAGGATGTCTTCTCTCAGGGTGGATCTATGTTGTAAGTTTAGAAGAATCTGGAATAGAGGAGATGCTGAGGGGAGCCCAATGGGGAGATGTTTCCACTAGTGGGCAAGACTCAGGGAAGTGATACTGTTACATGGTCATTTGTAGAACACAACAATACACAGTTCATATAGGTATTAAATGTCCCCAGTGTATCTGCTTCTACCATCCATCACTACCTAATGTTACCTCTATACTTTCCTCCAATCATATTCGCCGTTTCTGTCCCGGGGAAAAGGTGCTGGCTGTCTATCTGATTTATTTCTACTTAGCGATACAGCACAGAGTAGGCCCTTGCAATCCCAAGAGCCACGGCACACCAGCAACCCCGGAGAAACCCAATCACAGGACAATTTATAACGACCAACGTCTTTAGATTGAGGGAGGAAATCGGAGGGCGTGGGCATAGAGTCTCCTTACAGAAATTAACTCCGAAATGCTGTAATGGCACCACTGTCTTAAGACTTCTTGTGCACACTGGTCATTACAAATTAGAGGGAATTTGCCACTAGCTAAAGAAATTCCTCTTCATCTCTGTTCTAAAGGGTCATCCTTGTATTCTGAAATTCTGCCCTCCGGTTCTATATTCCCCCCATTATAAGAAGAAACATCTCCATGTTCACTCTGTCAATATTCAATAGGTTTCAATGAGTTCCCCTGAGCATCAGTGAGTACAGGCCCAGAGCCAAACACTCCTCGTATGTTAATCCTTTCATTTGCAGAATCATTCTCATGAACCTCTAGGCCCTCTCAAATATCCACTTTCTTAGATAAGGACCCAATCTGCTCACAGCTCTCCATGTGTGGTCTGACCAACACCTTATACAGCCTCAGCACGTGCATTCTGGGTCTGAGCACTTACCAGGAAATATTTCAGCTTGGACAGTCGTTCCTGCATGGCTGCACCGTACACTGCAATCTGCCCATCGTAGCGGCAGTTCCTCTGAACAGAGGGAGATAAAGCAGAATAGGAATGATTGAACATGATAGGAATCTATGAACAATTCACAGTAAGAGATTCAGCGCAAAAGAGGCCCTTCGGTCCATTGAATCCATGCCAGACAATTTGGTTTGCTCTCCCTGCACCAATTCTACATGTTGATCACAGGGTGCCAGGACCTTTTTTTTATATGGAACACTTCACGAATTTACGTGTCACCCTTGCGCAGGGGCCATGCTAGTATTCTCTGTATCGTTCCAATTTTAGTATATGTGCTGCCAAAGCGAGCACAGGGTGCCAGGACTTTAAGGAGGCTGAGACCAAGCCAGAGAATGCACCAGGGTTGGGGTCGTAGGTCCAACCTGGGGCTGTGCGATGGCAATGTCAACCACCGTTCCACTGAGGCCACAAGGTGGTGGTGTGGGGGGGGGGGGGGGGGGGGGGGGGGAGGGAGAGAGAGAGAGAGAGTGTATGTTCCTGGTTCACAATCTCCTCCTGAAACACTAACAAATTCCTCCCCCCTCTGCCGCACCCACCCCATAGATTTTTATTCCAACCTTTTTAGTTCTCACAGATTCTACGATGCATACAGCCACACGCAAGCATCCACAGACAGAGGCAGAGGCCAGGATCAAACCCAGGGTCACTGCAGTTGTGAGGCAATGGCTGAACTGATTTTGTCTGGGAACCAGTTTGATAAATGCTGCCTGTGAGAACTGAGTAAAGTGTAGGGGCGGGAGGATCCTTTTCGAACATGGGGTGCCTCAGGTAAGCAGACCAGTCTGAGAGGGAGATAACAATGTTCATACAACACCTTCAAATGTGACTCGGGCCACACTGCTGAGTCCTTTCACGCTCTCCCATTACAGGAAAGGTTCCACTGGAACAAACCAATGACATAATTCAACCCTTGCCTAAAACCACACGGACCTGATGCCACAAAACCACTCCCTGGGAAGCTGCTGACATGTGCACTGGATACCCCGCTTTCGATGTGGCAGACTTACAAAGCTGCAGTCTTCAGGGGTGAGCTGGGGCTCGTCGTCCTCGGGCAGGGACTCCAGGCAGTCGAAGTACAGCCACTGCTGGATGGGCGTGAACTTGCCAGTGCAGGACTGAATTTGCAAAGAGGGAAGATAGAGGAGGCAGTCAGCAACAGGCAGTACAGTACTGAAAGAATCAAAAGACCCGAGCCTCCCCACGTACATGCCTCTTCAGCCCGCATCAACTTCATTTCCCAGCATGCCCTCCCTTGTCTAGACACTGGTCATTCAGGCGATCATCAAGGATGTTACTGTGAGAATCTGTGCCTCCGCCACTCCCTCGGAATCAATTCTAGATCTCAGATTCCCTTGGGGTGGGAAGAAAATCAATTTTCAGAAACCCTCTACTGATTACCCTAAACGTGTGTGGGTTTGATAGTTCAGTCCAGTCCAGGTGGAACTGGAACAGACACAGGCTCTTCAGTCCAACTTTTCCATGCCAACAAAGCTGTCCATGAACACTAACCCCACTTGTCTGCCTTTGGCCCATCTCTCTCCAGCCCTTTCCTATCCATACATCCGCTCACCTGTGGTTTAAATGCAGGAATTATACCCACTGTTACCATTTCCTCTGGCAGCTCTTGTAAGACACAGCATAGCAGGAAATGGTAAACCACTTCTGTAGGAAAATTCACTGAGAACAATCATAGTCAAGGAGACCAAGATTACCCACGTCATACGACACAGCAGGTAATGATTACGATGACAAACCTGGGCAAAATGTTATGACAGCCTACCTTACCTATATCTCATGTTTTGATGAATTTCTGAAGGTTACCCTTGGGCTTCCAGCTCTCCAGAGAAAACATCCACAGCTTATGCAATCTCTGCAATGCCAGTTAATTTCTTCCGCATTCTCTCTGGTTTGATCTTCGTAGGAACCAGAATGTCACCCAATGTAGCCAGGCAGTATTCATGCAATGCAAAATGGGAACTGTGTGGTCACAGGGAGAACATACAAACTCTTAGGGTACAGTCAGACAAACTCTTAGGTTCTTAGGGTACAGTCAGGCAAATATAACCATCTGTTCATTATGTGTCGTGTCGTATCACATGCGCAATCATGGTCTTTTCACCACCATGACTGTTCTTGGTAAATTTTCCTACAGAAGTGGTATGCTACTGCCTTCTTCTGGGCAGTGTTTTTACAAGACGGGTGACCCCGGCCATGATCAGTACTCTTCAGATATTGTCTGCCTGGTGTCAGTGGACATGATATGGACCACTGCTCATACGACCATCCACCATCTGCTCCCATGTCTTCACGTGAACCTGATCGGGGGGACTCAGTGGCTGCTACATCTTGCCCAAGGGTGACCTGCTGGCTAACAGAGAGAAGGAGCACCTTACACCTCCTTAGGTAGAGACGCACCTCCACCCCACCTGCGGTGGAAAGGGCGAGCAGGTTCAACCTCCCCACACCTCAAGGTTCACTAACTTCTGCCCCACTGACATCAGGTTCTTCCCTTAGCATCACCTTGGACTAATATTTCCCTCAACTTGCACTGAAATCATGCAGTTTTATTTTGCCATATATAACTTCACTTTACACAACGCAGCAAAAGCGATTTTCCCCTGCATCAATACTGCATGTTATGTATGCCCAGGATTGGGAGGGGTGGTGGAGTCAGGGCTGGTTCACGTATGCCATGGGCATACATAATATACTGTACATGTATATTCCACACAAAGTACCTTCATCACTTCCTGTGCCGCCACCCCACCTATGACGGCGTTGACGGGGGCCAGGTCTCCCGCTGCCACATAGGACATCTTCCTGATTAGGGCCTCGTTCAGCTTCACGCGGCTGCAGGACGGCACCTTCTCGTTTATTCCCTTAGTCAGATTGAGCAGCTCATCAGCATCACCCTGGTAGGAGTTGGGAAGGGGAAGCGGAGGATGAAAAGGATTAGACTGGTAATACACACAAAATGCTGAAGGAATACATGCACCTGCAGCTTATTTAGGGTTAGACTGGTGACTGTTATATTGCACAGAGCAATGAAACAGTATGCTTAAACCCAAGTTATGTTAGCAATGGTACATACTGGCCTACTTAACATGGGAGCTACCACCCGGGCCACACATGTGCATATTTGCCACTTCTTGCCAGTGATCTAATACAGTTCAGTAATGATACAGTCAGTTAAACAGGCTTACAAAGAGAGAGACCAATTTGCTCACGTTTGGCCCTTGAATGAATATTACCTTATTCTCTTTTTGCACTTTTTTTTTATTTATATGCACACACAAATGCACATACAGACACACTTCCTTCTGTGATTTACCTTCCATTATGTACCTCAGCCGCATAACAAATTTCCCGACATATGCCAGTGATATCAAACCCAATTCCCCTCCAAATCATTTCTATCCACACACCTGTCCAAGTGTCTTTTTAACGATTCCTGCTTCTACCACTCTCTTCGGCAGTTTGTCCCACATATCCACTGCCCTTTGCACTTCACTAGCACCCTACACAGATGTCCCCCACTCTGGGGAACATTTAATCAAGACCCTCAGTACGTATCATCCTTTCTGCATCCTCTCCATCCTTCATAAAACTGGGCGAGCAGAACTACCAACAACACTGTGTGATCTCACAAATGAGCTGAACAGTTGTTAAGTGACCTATACTCAATGTCCTAATGAAGGCTAGCACATCAGATGCCTTTGTTCCCACCCTGTGTGCCTGTGCCAGAACCTTCAGACCATCACGTCCTACATCTCTTGTTTTATTTCAATCTGCGGAGTCCCACCATGTACCGCGTAGCTCCAACCAGGTGAAGGGAGCAGTTCACTCAAGTATATTGACGTTACCTTGGCACCGGAATGCGTGGCGACCCTGAGCAAACCCACTGCCTGCTTCATTGTAAATTGATTAACAAAGTGCATACCAGTAACTTCTGCAGGCAGACACGGCAAATTCAAGAAACACAACAGATCAATTAAAGATCACACCCAATCTGGATGGCCAAAATGTGCAAAGGACAAGAAACCACGCCAATAAAATGAGAAAAAATACTACATAAATAATAAATAGAGAACAGGAGACGACCAGTCTCTGAAAGTGAAGTTTTCTCTGGTTCAAGTTGAGGGGTAATTACTGTTCCTGAGTATCTTCTTTCTGATGGCAGCAGAGAGCATGGCCAGGGTAGTGGGGTGGGGGTCCCCCAATGATTGATGTTGCTTTTCTGCGACAGCGTTTTACATCAACGTGCTAAATGGTGGGGAGGGCTTTACCCACGATGGACCGGCCCGTATCCACTACCTTGTGGGAGTTTTCAATTGAGGGTATTGTTATTTTCATACCAGGCGATGATACAACCAGAAAATATATTTGTCAGTTTTAGATGTCATGCTGAATATTTGCAAGCTTCTGCAAGGAAGTAGAGGTGCTGCCGTGTTTTTCTCATAATTGCACTCACGTGCTGAGCCCAGTACTGATTCTCTGAAACGATAACACTGGGGTATTTAAAGTTGTCGATTTTCCCCACCTCTGATCCCCTGATGAGGACAGGCTCACGGACCTGCGGTTTCCTCCTGCTGAAGTCACAAATCAGCTTAGCCATGCTGACTTACAGGGATTATTGTCATGGCATCACTCAGCCTCCCTCCTATATGCTGATCTGTCTCACCTTTGATTCAGCTGTGCTCAAACGACATTCTACATGGGCTGTGCGTTCTCGCTCTTCAGCAGCAAACTTGAATATGGTAATGGTGTTCAGCCACACGTCACAAGTGTAAAGCGAGTAGAGCAGTGGGCTACACACACAGCCTTGTGGTGCACCTATGCTGATGGAGGCTATGGCCAACCTGAACTGACTGGGGTATGCAACTGAGGAAATAGTGGATCCAATTACACAAGGAGGTATTGAGGCCAAAGTCTTCAAGCTTATTAATCAGCTTTCAGGGGATGATTGAATTGAATGCAGAGCTATAGTTGCTAAAGAGCATCCTGACACATGCATTTCTGCTGTCCCGATGTTCCAGGTTTAAATGAATAGCCAAAATAGTATCTGCTGTGGACCCGTTTTGCTGGTAAGCAAATTGAAGCAGAACCAAGTCACATCTGAGGCAGTTGACTCGTTTCATCGCCAGCCTCTCAAAGCACCCCATCACAGTGGACGCAAGTGCTACTGGACAATTGTCATTGTGGCAGGTAACCTCGTTCTTAGAAGCCGGTAAAATTGAAGCCTGCCCAAAGCAGGTGGATACCTCAAACTGCCGAACTGAGAGGTTAAGAGATACCGGTGAATGTTCCAACCAGCTGATCAGTGCAGCTCTTTAGCACTCGGCCACGTACCCCATACGAGCCAGCTGGCCCAAAAGTAACTATCCTACCTGATAATAAAATGTCTGGGCCCAGAAGACACAAACTCTAATGACTCAAACACTCTTTTCATTTTACTTGTGCACAAGGAGAACAGCATGGGCCCAGTCACCCACACTGTGACTTTCTCAAGTTCTGAGAGAAAAAAACTGCCACTTTTATACAGAATTGGCAATAGTGATCATTATACTTTAAATTGTACATGAATTCCTTACTCGCAAGATCAATCCCCACTCACAAAAGAAGTGTGTGGATCGAAATTTCAAGTGGGCAGTTTTTGATATTTTGAAGTTAGTAAAGACAAGAGTTTCACACTCTTCCATTATTCTTATGTTTCTGGAAAAGTCTCACTACAGAGGCCTCACTTGTTTGATATTTGCCAATCACCCCAGTCTATCTCGTCTGTAATAAGCAGAGCTGTCTCAGGCAGTCTCACTTGATAGTACCCCAGGCTATCCTTGCCTTACCACAACTTCCACACATGACAAATACATAGGGAAGGAGCTAAAGATGGCGTCAGAGGTTTCTGCAGACCAGGCAACTTCTTCCAGTTCATCCAGCTTCTTTCATGTCTTTTCTTTTCCCTTTTCTGGGAGTCCATAATCTACAGCTGTGCTCAAGTTACATTCTACATGGGCCGTGGGTTCTCGCTCTTCAGAACTCGCTGAGTGGGCTGCACCAGTATCTCCAGGAGCAGCTTGGATGCGGCCCTGTGGGTGACCCGATTCCTTGCTGACTGAAACATTGTGGGAGATCAAAACATCAAGGCAGCGAGCCTCTTCACTTTCTCTCTCACTCGATGCTGAGTTGTTGGCTCCAAGCTGGGGAGCTCAAATAAGCGACGATGAGGATTGTAACATTGAAACAGCAAGCTATTGGGCTCCCCTCTCACTGTGGCAGGAGCGATACCTCTCCCCCACTTCCCGGTTAGGGAGATGGAGAGCCTGTTGAGATGGCGATGTGTTGGAATGCTCAGTAGTTTTTAAAAGGGGCACAGATCATGATCTTCAGGAGCTTGGTTTTGCTTGCATGATGGTTGGGTTGGGGGGGCCCTGATGCTTTTGTTACTGCTCATGCATGGGAGGGGGATGGAGGCTTTGGGGTTCTAACGTTTTTCTGTTATTAGGCTGAAAACAGAGGAATTCACTCATCACAAACAAAACAGATTAGTCATCATCACAGACACAGGAACACAACCCTCCATCCCCTCACACAAAGAGCATACATCACTTCAGAGCAAGGAGGGAGGGGCTGGGAACTCCTCCTCTACCCCATGGCTGCAGCCAAATCCCAGAGTCCCCTCTTGTACCTGATGCCAAGGCCGGGGCAAGTTAGAGTTCTTCTTCACAAACTCGTGCAGGGCCTGGAAGCCGAGGTGCATCTGTGGGGGATGTTCGAACTTGGCGAAGTCTGTGATCAGGATGTCGGGTGCTTCCAGTGAGGCTTTGAGGGATTTCTAGGGGAAGACAGTAAACAAGGTGAAGAATCAGACCATATATCAATTGCAGCAGATTGCCGACCTGTCAGTGCTCAACCTCAACTCTGCTCATGAAGGTATTGCTGAAATATTGTGTCGAGGTTGTGCGACTTTGCTATAGATAGGACGTTAGTTATTCAGCTGGAAACGGGGTGAAAAGATTGAAGAGAATATTGCTGGGACTGGTGCTTTCCTTGTGAAAGTTGTGCGTGCCTATGACATGCTGCAAATAAGTTTTTCCTGGCACTTGTACACACGTACTTGTCCATGTTACATTAACTCCACTCTGATTTTAATCTGATACATTTGTGGTTAAGACCTATGCCATAGTTGGGGGAGCGGGTGGTGTGGAAGGGAGGCTGTTAAACACAAGGGGAAAATCTTAACAGCCCTGAGCCACCATCAGGTAGGAGAGACAGAAGCCTGAAGTCCCATGCCACTTCCTTTCAACCATTCAGTTCCGGAACCAACCTGCATAACACTAATCACTAGTTTAGCCACACTTTAATCACTCTGCCTAAAATTATCCTTGCTTGTTTTGTGTTCTTTCTTGTAACTTTTGTGTATAATCTACAGTATCGTGCAAAAGTCTTAGGCACATATATTTATAGCTGGGATGCCCGAGACATTTACACAGTATTGTGGAGCAGCGAGAGGGTTTGCAAATGATGTTGGGAATGCCCAGGGTGGTGTGCCATGGGAGGGGTGTAAGGCAGGTGGCAGAGAAGGAGTGCCAGGATGGGGAGATGAGCACGGGGCAGATACACCCAGCTCCAAAACAGTAAAGGTCATTTAGTTTACTGATCATTACAAAATGTCTGTTGCTTCCAGCTCCCTGCCCTCTCCCTCCCCCCTTTTCCCCATCTATGATTCCCCTCTCCTTGCACCTTTCCCACTCTCTGTCCACAATAGAGACCCATATAAGAGTCAGGTTTATCATAAGGTTAAGGTTCATTTTTATTATTAAAGCATACAACTTGAAATTCTCTCAAGCTGTATACTTTATTAAAAATGAACTTTAACCTTATCATCACTCATGTCATGAATTTTTTTGCAGCAGCTGTACAGTGCAATACATAAAATTAGTACAGTACTTACTAAAAAACATCTTAGCTATGTACATGTGCAACCTGTTAAGTGCTGAGACTTAACTGTGAATGCGCTAAGACTTTGTTTTTCTTTGAATGTTTAGTGCCCGTGAAGCTGCTGCAAGTTTTTCATTGCTCCTGTGCATACCTTGAGAACATGTATGCACAATGGGGGGGTTGAGATGTTAAGGAGGGGTAGGTTTATTCAGGTTGTACTATTAAAGGGCTATCATTTATGAGTATCGGGGGAGTTTGGTGGGCTGGGACTTTATACCCTGGAGGGTAGCTGACCGAGGTCACAGGTAGAAGACATAATACAGTAGATGTATTACAGTGGTGAGAATTGGACCCTGACTGATTTTGGAGTTAGCACTGCGGACTGTAAAGGAGCGTGCATGTTCTCCCTGTGACAGGGTGGGTTGTCTCTGGGTGGTCACATTTACTCCCCCATTCGAAAGAGGTATGGGTTAAGTTATGGGCATGCTACACTGGAGCCACTTTACTCGAAGCTTCCCCTCAGCACATCCTTGGACTGTGACATTTCACTGTATGCTCTAATATACAGGTGACAAATAAAACTAATCTTTACAGAGGTATATCGAATAATTTAGGCAGTGGGGTGGAGATATGTCTCTACCAAAGAAGGTGTAAGGTGTTCCTCCCCTCCGCTAGCCTGCAGGTCACCCTTGTGCAACGTGTAGCACCTGCTTAGCATCCACTTGGTGGATGGTCGTACGAGCACATCACAAATCCCGGTGATGCAACCACTGATGCCAGGCAGACAATATCTAAAAGGTTTGATAATGGCTGAGGTCACCTGTCTCAAATACACTGCCCAGAAGGTGGCAATGGAAAATGGAAAACCGTTTCTGTTGAAGCATTGGTCACGGGATCATGACCACCTACATCATGATGATGACAGAATATCAAGGGGTACAGATAGTGCAAACGCACTGTCTCTCTCTGGAAAGGAATGCAAACCAGAAGGTTTAGGTTTAAAGTGGCGGGGGGGGGGGGGGGGTAAAGGTTTAAAAGAGACCGAAACAGCAGTATTTCGTGCAGAGGGTGATGTGTCTATGGAATGGGCTACCAGAAGCAATAATGTGAGGGCCAGAGGTCGTCTTATGCAGCCAAGGAAACCAGGGATTTCATAGTAAATAGGGATGTGGATTGTGTTAACAGGGAACAGCAGATTAAAGCAGGGACACTAAATGCAACACCCAAGGTTCAGTAACTTGACTAATTATGTTCTAGCATACACCTGTGGATAATCATTTTACTTTGTCATCGGGACCTAGACTGTTGTTTAATCAAATCTTTCTGTAGTCACAATGTTCTCAAAATATAGTTTTACTGGGAATCTTATCAACTGAGAATGTAAATGCTCTACTGAGTCCTCGTCCAGGTGGATCAGCTTTGGTTGGACTCCTGGTGCGCACACCGTTTTCAATAAATCACCTGCTCTTCTAACAGACTCCATGTGGTCTTTTGCATGTGGAACAGGTTGCCAGAAGTGCTCAGGACAGGTATAATAACAGTGACATCTGGAGAGGTAGGATAGGAAGGGTTTAGAGGGATATAGGCCAAATGGGACCAGATCAGATGGGGCATTTTCTTCAGCACTTGTTTCCTTGCTGTATGACTATCACACACCAGTGAAACATTTCAGATGGGTGTCCGATACGGATATGCAGGAAATTTATGAGGGTATTTTCCAAGTCCTAAATCCTGGCGTGCCTACATGCTCAAAAGCATGAGAGGGGGTGATGCTGCTGCTGCTCAAGGGAGAAGGTAATTTACCCAGGGGTGTGCATTGGTGTGTGTCTGTGTTCCCCCATCCCAGCTCTCCCCCACCCCCCGGCGGGCTTCCCTTGCATTCCAAAGCAGCAATGTCTCTATGGATGTTGCTCCCATTGGAACTGCTGGACAAACAGCCTCTCAAGTCAATAAAAACACAACCATAAATTTTCAGTTGGAATATTGATAGGCACTTACAAATTTTAGCTTCTTGGCCATTTTGACCTGAGTGACGATTCCACCACGGACGTAGTCAGAGAAACCAGAGGTATCGCAGATGCTGAATGTGTACGGTCCTGTGAGGCGAGACAGGAAGACGGTGAAGTTACCACAGAGTGTGTTAACAGGGGGCAAGCGCTTTCTCATGCTAGTGCTGGGCATGAACAACACCCTAGCCGGCAACATCCTGCAGGTGTGTGAGGACAAGACCTTAGAGTGCCTGTCAATCTATAAGGCAGGCATGACTACATAACCTAACAACAGCTCTCTGGACTGGCAAATGTTAGACCACAAGGCCCATCAAGTCTGCTCCACCATTTGATCTCAACCCCATTCTTCTGCCTTCTTCCCGTAACCTTTGAAGCTCTTACTAATCAAGAACCTATCAACCTCTGAAGTCTCACTTTGCCACCTGTGGCAATGGTAATGATGGCACATTCTTATCCTTCTTATTTGTTTTAAAATGATGTCCTTCCATTTGGCCCCAAGCTTCCCCCACCACTGGATTTTCACATCAGGTAACATTTTCCTTAAAGCATGGGGACTTTCTCCTCAGCAATAGTTGGTAGTGATTTATTTGAGAACAGTATTGATTTTATCTTTTCACTTGGAAACGTAATGCCACACTAGCAATGAATTATGTGCTTGAAATTGCCTCGAGCTCTCTGGTCCACCATTTACAATCACCTCGTATCGGACTTCTGACACACCAGCAGTAAGAATGACAGATACATGGATGATAGAAAAATGGAGGGCCGTGTAGGAGGGAAGATTTAGGTTGATTGCAGAGGAGGTTAAAAGGTTGGCACATCATGGGCCAAAGGAACTGTACTGTGCAGTTATGCCCCAGGTATTAATTACGCAGCTTGCAATAATTAATGGCCCCGCTTCTGGCTGGTTTGAGGTCCAGAAAGTAAATGAAAAGTGGGCACTAGAGTGCAAGTGGGATAGGGCTGTGGACTAGGAGAAGAGGGTTTTGGTTCCGAACACACCAGGAGTCGGGGACATTGAGACGTTGAGAGTTTTGCAGCAACAGTGACTACGTCTGCAGTTTCCATTTAACCTCACCAAGAGCACTGGAAAATGATGATCTTATAAGTCTGGACAAAGCTTAAAGACTGCAATTATACACAAAATACTGAAGAAATCAGATGGTCAGATAGCATCAGTGATGGGGGGGGGGGAATCGACATTTTGGGCCGAGACCCTTCATAGGGACACTGCCTGACTCTCTGATCAGGATATGCCTGACCTGCTGAGTTCCTCCATTTCCAGCAGAATCTCTCTTAAGACTGCAAATAGCTGGAATTAATTGAAATAACCACTTTAAGGTATTACATAAGAGCCTGAGATATTTACACTAATCTGAGATTTAAAGGGGCAAGAGTTAGAAATGAGGGCCCAAGAGCAGGAGCTACCTTTTACATGCCATGGACCAATACCATCCAGCAAGGGGTCAGTGGACACCAGGATCGGAACCCTTGCTCTAGAAGGTGAGAAATGGGAGCCAGAATAACAGGATTTCTAAGTAACTGAATAGTGGATTATCAGTTTTCTTGGCTGGTCCTTTTAAATTCAGGGGGAGGTGGCCGTCTGAGCGAGGAGCAGTCGAGCGTGCACTGACCTAGGACTTTGATCTCCACTGGGTCACACTGGTTCAGCTCCTGCATGCCCTGGATCTCGGTGAAGGTAACAAAGTCGCCTGTCTGGAACCCATGCCGGGCCTCGTCCAGGCAGGTCACCACCCCGGGATTGTCCTGAAACACAGGGCAATGGCGTCAGTGATGGACAGGAGGGCAGAGAGGAGATTTGAACAAAGGGGACTCGATGCCTACCTTAGTGATCATTGAGATCATGGCACTCAGAGGCTGCTCACCATTGGTGTCCAACACGATCATCTCCTCCCCAAAGTCACAGAACAGTTGCCTGGGGAGAAGAAGAAACAAGGGTTTCATTATTAGTAACAGAGCTGGTTCAAGTCACAGCTCTGTAGCCTACAGTCAGATTGAGTTGTACTGTGCAGAGTACAGTTAGTCACAGAGCACAGAAACAGGCCATTCAGTTCACCACATTGATGCTCATCTGGAGACAGAGCATGGAACAGTCTTTTCTGGCCCAATGAGCCACATGCCCAGCAAATCACCTATTTAACCCTAGTCTAATCACTGACAATACACAACGACCAATTAACCTGCACACCTACCACATCTTTGACTGTGGGAGGAAACCGAAGCACCCAGAGTAGCCATGAGGAGAATGTACAAACTGCATACAGGCAGCAATGAGAAATGATCCAGCAGATTCCTGCTCCTCCTCCTTTTTCCAGGCACGCCATGTCTGTGCTCTACAGAGCAGTAATGGGCCATTCCCTTCTGATAGGGTGGCAAGACCCCAGGTCTTGAGGGGATGAATCATGTTGTATACGTACAGACTCCTCACAAACAGCATGGGGAATTAAACCCAGATCAGCGATCACTAGCACTGTAAAGCATTAGGTTCACCACTATGTTACCATGCCACCTATTAGAACAAGGTTGATCAGGAGTACAAATCCACGTGGATAAAGAAACTAAGCATCGTTGATAAGGTCCAGCTAACGCTAAAAATAGGGACATGGGGCTGCCAAGTAATGACAAGTTGATTGAATAGACTAGGTTGGTAATTTTCACATTCTGTAACAGTGGCGAGAAAAGAGGTTTCAGAAAAGTTGGGAAGAGGATGATAGCACTGACTAGGAAAAGATGGGAATGCTGTGAGGATGTCTCTCCCTCTGACTCACTGCCGCTGGAGGAAGGCGTCAGCATCTGAATAGTCTCTCCCCACCCTCCTCCATGCTGTCAGAGGATGGTGCTGGAGTTCCTGGGCAAGGTTTAATTGATGTGATTTGTGGATTGAACTATGTAGTTCACATTATGTATTCCTGGTCACTTTTTTTGGTTACTATTTTGAATCTGGGTTGCCTCCAGATAACAAATAACACCTGGCTTCTTGTGCTCTGGGTTGTTTTTCCTCATTTTTTTGTTGCCGATAGTTCAATTTGTTTTGCTGTGCACTGGGGGGGGGGGGGGGGGGGGTGTTGCTGTCTTTCCAACGGATTCCATGGTTTTCTTGTTCTGTACCTGTCTGTGGGGAAGATGAATTTCAGGGTTCTGCACACATACTTCGATAACAGATGTACTTTTCAAATTGACTAAATAACAATAATCCTGATGAGATGATAAAGCTATCAGAACATTGTGAATGCTTCCGACAGCAAGAGGGAGATGGAGGCACAAACCTGCAGAAATGCAGGAACTAGAAGGTACGAAATCAAGAGGTTATGATAGAAACTATAAGCCTGCTGGCCAAGCCTCAACCACAGCAAGGTTCAGTTCTGCTCACTGCACTATGGGAAGGTGGCGATTGTTGAGGAGAGAGTAAAGAGGAAATTCCCTAGGATGGAAAGATACAGTGAGCTGAGGGGAGATGTGATAAAGGTGTGCAGAGTTACAAAGGATATCGGCAGGTTAGATGGTGGGAAACTATTCGCTATAGCAGGTGTGCCTTGAACTGGAAGGGATGGATTAAGGCACTGTCACAAGAAAGCAGCATCCATCATCGAGGACCCCCACCACCCAGGACATGCTGTCTTCCCACTACTACCATAGGGAAAGTAGTAGACAAGCCGGAGGTCCCACATCACCGGGTTCAGGAAGCTTTTACCTTTCAAGCGAACTCCTGAACCAGCCTGGATAACTCAACTCACCTCAACATATTGACCAGTGAGCGCAACCTACGGACTCTCTTTCAGGGACCTTATAACTCACGTTCTCGGTGTTGGTGTTTGTCCACCGTGTCTGACGATGACAGGAGCTTTTAAAAGTGGGAAAGCTGCTGCACTGAGTATTGTTATTTGTTTGTGTTGTGCTTGCATATCGGTTGTTTCTATTGCACTTCTTGTTCTACTGTGAATGTCTGCAAGAAAATGAGTCTCAGGATAGTCTATGGTGACTTTGGCAATGGACCTGCTTTGAACTTTGGAGGGCAAACATGAGGAAATCTGCAGATGCTGGAAATTCAAACAACAACACACACAAAATGCTGGTAGAACACAGCAGGCTAGGCAGCATCTATAGGGAGAAGCACTGTCGACGAAGGGTCTCGGCCCGAAACGTCGACAGTGCTTCTCCCTATAGATGCTGCCTAGCCTGCTGTGTTCTACCAGCATTTTGAACTTTGGAGGGGTTGGTTGTATAGGGGGGATCAGAGGAGGAACATTGCCCCGGGGGGGGGGGTTTGAAACCTGGAATGCTCTACTTGCAGGGGTGGTAGAGGCAGAGCCAATGAGCACTTGAATGGGGAAGGCAGGGAAAGGTACAGACTAGACCCAGGGCTGGGAAACTGGAGGTGTAGTGGGCTGGCATGGATGTGATGGGCCAAATGGCCCGCCTCTGCAGGGTAAATGGAGGACCTCAGTGAGACAAGCAGCATCCACAAGGGTGGATGGGCGAGGAGGGTCAACGTGCCAGGGGAAGGTGAGCTGGTGCCCAGGGGGTGAAGCAGTGAGTTGGAGGCCAGCTGGGGGATACAGAGACGGGGGGGGGGGGGGGGGGGGAGTTGGAGAAAAGGGCAGCAGGACATAGGAGACAGAGGAAATTAGATAGGAGAAAAGGGGAGATGAAGTTATGTGGGGGAAATGAGGAGACTGGCTGGAGGCAAAAAAAAAGGACAAAGATTCCATTGCTGAAACCTGACAAGAAAAGTGATAATGGGACTGTGGAGAGTGATTGCTGGTGGGTAGTAGTGGAACATGTATAACACGCATCTCTATTTAAATAGACTCTGTGACGGGGTCTTCCAGTTGCTCACTCCATAAAGGACACTCAACAGTGAGCGAAGAGTGTGGTGAGCTTCCCCCCCCCCCACCCCACAGTGGATGAGGGAGATCCTGTTCAGCAGGAGGTACCCTCTGAGCAGCCTGACCTTGCTGTCACTCACCCGCAGAGGCCCTTTGTGTCAGCCACAATGAACTTGATCCCCTTGCTGTGACAGTACTCGCCAATCCGCAGCTGCTCACCCAGGCTGGAGTTGGTGAGCACCACCACCTGCCGAGAGAAACAGACAAGGTGAGGGGGCTGAAACTGACCGCGGCTTCTCTCTCCGCCGAGGCTGACTGACCCGTGTTTCCGCACCCTTAAAGCTCAGGTCATCACCGCCATCATAGACAGCATCCTCACATCAGCCATTACAGCCTCCCACAATAAACAAAAACTACAGCGAACCCTCAGGTCAGCAAACAGAGATCATGTGCCCAGGACAAAGAAGTGGGCAGGAAATTGCATTTCAGACATTACCCACTTGGCAAATTACCTTTTCTGAAAGCTCCCTTCTGTGAAGTGCTATTGGGCTTTGTTTGTAGGACCCGCGCCTCGCCCTACAACCCTCATACCTGGAACTGCTGCAGATACTCCTCGGTCAGGTCTCCAGTGTAGGCTGTCACCGGCACGTAGGTGTTGAGCTCTGCCAGCTTGGGCTGTGAAACCTCAGCCCTGTTCTTTGAGAGATCAGCTTCGCTCAAGTAGAACTGGGTGGGGAGAGAACGACAGTTAGTTGTAATTCAAAAGCGTGTCATCCAGCATGTGAAACCCTCTGCAATGCCTCTGACTGCAAGGGAACAGGCCCATTGGCCCATCATGTCTGTGCTGACCACAATCTACACCCAGTGTATGACTGCATGTAATCTACTCTATTGGGCGCAGGAATGGAACCCGATGTGGTCTTCTGCTGTAGCCCATCGACTTCAAGGTTGAAATGTTGTGCACTCAAAGATGCTGTTCTGCACACCACCGTTAAAAGAGGTACTGTCACCTTCCACTGGATGCATTGTTGTTTTTTGCACCATTCTCTGTAAACTCTAGACTGCTGTCCACGAAAATCCCAGATCAGCAGTTTCTGGGATATTTAAACCACCCTGTCTGGCACCAACAGTTATTCCACAGTCAAAATCACTTAGGTCATATTTCTTCCCAATTCCGATGTTCTGTCTGAACTATAACCGACCCTCTTGACCACATCTGCTTGTTTTTATGCATTAAGATGCTGCCACATTTGGCTGATTAGATATTTGCATTAATAACATGTGTACAGTGTCCTCCTGGTGTATATCCTCCTATTCTAAGTGTCTCTTTAGCATTGCCATTGGGTCTGCCTCCAGAAGCATGTTCCAGAGACCCACCACACTCAATGTCTTGCAACTCCCATTTAAACTTCAACCCTCTCACATCAATGTATAAACCTTGTCACCAAATTTCTACAGAGCATTGAATGTGAAAAGCATTCCGACTGTTGGATCAGAGCCAGGTAGAGAGGCTCCAACAGACAGGATCGCAAGAGGGTCGTCCATTCAGCCAGCTCCATCATGGGTACAACTCCTCTGCTACCACTGAGGACATCTTCAAGGTGCCTCAGGAAGGTGCCATTCCATAATTAAGGACCCTCACCCCCCAGGCCATTTAGTACCATTACGTCTGACCCTTGTTTCCACACCCTTACGCAGCCGGAAGACCCACACTCAGTTTTAGGGACAGCTTCTTCCCCTTCACCATCAGTTTTCTGTGTCTTTTACACTATCTGTTGCTTTTGTTCGTAATTTTTACTGATTCTACTGTAGTGCTGCAACAAAACTGACAAGTCTAATCCTGATGGATTCAGAAACTTCAAATATACATCAGAAATAACGGGCATCGTTTGCATTAACAAATGTTATGAATGTACCACAGCTCTGAGGGGCCGAAGGGTGCGGGGTAGCCCCCTCCTTTGTGAGAATCGCAAGATCACTATTGAGTCCATCCAGGAGACCCAGGAAATGAGAGAAAGACATGCAGAGTTCACAAAGAGTGGAATGTGTCCTGGCCTCCGAGAGGCGGACCCATTGATACCGGCTATTGTCTCCTGGAGCCGGCCTTGTGTATTGCATCCTGTGCGATGCATCGAAGCCCCAGGCAATGAACCGAGGGGGAGGTTGGTGGAGAGATTGCATCATCTCAACCTGATTGACATCTGAGACCCTGTGAGTCAGAATAAAAGAGGGTCTGGGGAACAGCCCCTTAGACGCACCAGAAGAAACGTTAAGCGACCACGTAACAGCAGGAAGTCATCTGAAGGCAGCCACGTGCGTTCGATTCCGTGGCTGGAACCACGGTAACAACGGGGAACAACGGGGTAACAACGGGGAAGCCCGCTCCCCTGACTCAACGGATTGGCATCTTAAAAGACCTGGGGCAAGTTTAAACCGCATCACTTTTAAACCCAACAATGCTGCAGCTTGAACCAACTGTAGTGACTTATCTTTCCATCGGAAAATACAGTAACCCCTAGACAACGATAGTTATTTCTTATTGGTTATTATTATACCCGCGCTTAGATTTAGTATTGACGACGTATATTATCTGTATGTTTGCATAATCTTCTTTTTGTGCCCTTTATCAATAAATACTTTTAAAAATAGTACCATCAGACTTCAACGGACCTCTCTATCTTTGCTGGTAAGTGATCCAGTTACGGGAATTCGTAACACAACCAACACAGTCTCAGGACGTGCTGGGGCAGCCTGCAAGAATCGCCACACGGAATGCCCGTAATGTTTAGCATAGAAGCCAACACACAAGCAAATCCCTTTCCAAACCCCCCTCCCCCATACACACTACCAGTGTGTATTTGATACTTCTACTCTTGGTAAAACAAATCTGGCCACCCTCCGTATCTACAGCTCTCAACTTATGTCAGGTCGCCACTCTGTTGCTAACAGTCCGGACAAAGCGGTCTGTGCCATCTCATCTTACAACTGTACCTACTGTGTTCAGTATGCCCCAGCAGACAGAATGCTGCCAAAGCCATTTCGAGAAGGAGCGAGGGCTGGCTATGGGCAGGGAGGGTGAGGGGTGATAACGCCACTCCGGAGCCTACCATTTAAATCAACAAAACTACCCGTGGCTTCAAAGTTCCCTGTCTACTGGAGGTCCTCAGGTTGAGTGGCACTGCAGGATAGAAAGAATCTCTTGTTGATTCCTGAATGCAAGTCGGACATTTTTCCTCCTGTAGATGCTGTTCAACCTGCTATCCCACCCCCCCCCCAGCAGACTGCCTCTGCTCAGATTCTAGTGCCTGCAGTAATTGCGAGTCTACTGGTCATTGTCAAGGCCAGCCGGCAGAGTCTTGCTATGCACCCCATCCCACCCACTCTCTCCTGGACGGACAAGTTCGTTAGCTGTTTGTGAACTACTCACTGCTGATACCCTCACTGGTCCCTCGCAGGTTCTGCTACAACCAGTCAAGATGCTCTCCATTGTACATTTGTCTTTGACAACAAATGTTCCCTGCACTTGCTCAGTAGGGAAGGCGGGCAGGGGGAGGAGACACAGCTCACCTGGGAGGAGAGGTCTACCCACTGCGCCACACCCTGGTCGTGGATGGTCACGGTCTTCACCCCACCCAGGATCACGTTCTTGGCAATCTCCAGGCCCAGACCCCGCATGCCTGAGATGAGGATGTTGGCGTTCTGCATCCGCTTCATGGCCTCGTGGCCGAGGACGTACCTGCAAAGCCAGTGCAAGCGTTAGGTTTCTCACACCCTGAGGGGGCAGGGGGGAGGCAAGAGGGGCAGGAGCTGTTTAAAGATCTGCTGGACACACAGATGATCTTCTCTGAAGGTAGGCCAAACTTTGTGAAGGAACAGGGAAAGAGAGGGGAGGACAATACGAATGGCCATTGAAGCCTCCATGAAGACTGGCCAGATCCATGGAAGAGCCTAGGGAAAAGCAGGGAGGTTAAAGGATCTGCGTGACAGAAGCGTCACACAACCCATCATCCCTTTCAGAGAAAAAGACTTTGACGCCTACAAGCAGTCCCAGGGCTGGAAACTGAGGAACATTAAGGTCTACTCTCCCTGGGATAGGAGGGCATTCAGGTAGGGGGAATTCCCAGGAAACTGTGAAACAGTCACACAGCGGTACAGCCACTAGCTACCTGGGTTCAACCTTCACTGAACCTATTGAAAGACCTAGATAGAGTTTACATGGCAAGGTTGTTTCCTATAGTGGGGGAGCCTAGGACCAGAGAGCACAGCCTCAGAATAGAAGGACGTCCCTTTAGAACAGAGATGAGGAGGAATTTCTTTAGCCATAGTGTGGTGAATCTATGAAATTCTTTGCCAACTAATTTGGAATATTTAAAGTGGAGGTTGATAGGTTCTTGATTGGCAAGGGGTGGGGGTGTCAAAGGTTACAGGGAGAAAGGGGTTGACAGGAGGATTTTATTTGTTTATCGAGATATGCTGTGGTATAAATCAGCCATGATGGAATGGCGGAGCAGACTCAATGGTTTCTGTGCTCCACTGCTAGGAAGACTTAAATTAGCAATATAATAGCTAAGGAATGTTTACATCGTAAGATTATAGGGACAGAATTAGGCCACTGAGTTAATCCAGTCTCCTCTGAGAGGAGCACACAGAAGTGGGCCTGATGAAGCTACTGAAGGGCATAGATGTTGTAAGAAGAGGAACAAGTCAGCAGTCTTGAAGGGCAACATCACCTGTACAGCTGAATGAAATGGTGGGTAGGGGCCCTTCCCTAAAGCAGGCCCAGAACCCATCACTGACGACTGGAATGTTGGAAGGGAAGGTAGCAATGTTAGAGTGTAATCCGATCAATACATCAGCAATGCTTTTGGACCTACAAGTATTTACACAGTAGGCAAATAATGGGTTTGCACGGCACAGTTAAAGAGCTCCTTGCATCCACCCACGTGACACATACCACATCCCACATGCCTCCCCCCAACACCCCAAACATACCCAGAGGTCTCACTTACAGTTGTCTGGAGTACAGTCCCTCGTCAATTTCCGCATCACTTCCATTCTTCGCCATACCCTGCAATTAACAAGGTCAGTATCAGCATTGGAGATGCCTCAGGGCAAGCAGTAAAGCCCCTTCTGCACTGTCCCATCACACACTCCTGGGGTCAGAGACAGAGTGAAGCTCCCTCTACACTCCCATCACACACTCTTGAGGTCAGACACCCTCTATACTGTCCCATTCCATACAGCTGAGATCAGACAGAGAGTGAAGCTCCCTCCACACCGTCATATCACACACTCCCAGGGTCAGGCAGACAAAGGTTTCTGATACACACTTCCTAGGAGTGCAAAGTCCCAGATGTTAAAGTGGATTGCCAGTAACATAAAGTACCGTCACTCAATCTCCAAAATACACCCCAGGCAACAGCAATCCTCCAAAAGCAAACACTCCATTCTGCTAACTGCCCTCTCTGCCCCCCCCCCCACTCCATCCTCCTGCGTGTGGCAACCCTCCTCAAAGCTACAATGCACTCCTGACTGACTGGACCTCAAGGACTTCTCTGCTCAGTGACAGAGACATCCCTCCCCACCCCTTTATCCCAAAGATCAGACAACCCAGACGCTGAAGCACTGGTCAAGGAAAGTGGTCGACCTACAACACTGCAAGGTGAGGAACCTCGGTCGCTACAATTCACTTCCTGCTGGCTGAGTAATGCATAATTTACTGGCTGTAATGGTGAATGACTCATAATCCCAAATTGAGTCACTTATACCAAATAAGGGCAAAGATCAAATAACCAGCTGGCTCCCAGGATTACTTCCTCTCCCTGCCTCCAAAAGGTGCCGAGTCACTCTGTGAGGAACAATTCAGCGCCCAAGGCCCACCTCAAGTTTATAAACAGGAGGAAATAATCACCTGCGCACCGAGAGGTGACCCGTGTCTAGGGGGAATACAGCGTTGTGCTCAAGAAGATTTAGGGGAAATTCTAATCACAATGTAAAGGGTGCCGAGATGGATGGTTGAAGGGGCGGGGACTGACACTGAATGGTTTGCACAAAGAGCTGGTGTGGATTCAGATGGCCTCATTCAATAGTGCACTTGTCTGCAGTCACTCCTTTCTCGGGAAAGGCCCGGCTTTCCAGATCCTGACTTCTGGCACGGTCTGCCCAAATGGAGTTTGCACCTGCTCCCTGTGTGAGATCCCAGGTACCCCAGTTTCCTCCTGCAATCCAACCACATGGGGGAGGGTGGGGGTGGGTCAGCCACTAAATCACAACATCCCCATCCAGGGTGTGTGACAAGGAGAATCAGAGAGTGGATGGGGAATGGGGCCACCCTGGATTTGATGGGCCAAATGGCCTCCAATATTAGAGCAAACTAAATAAATGATGGCCTGTAATGTTGTAAAGAACTTGAGAATGTGGGAGAAATCAGGAGAAATGACTGAATATTTAGATCTGATTAATTATTATTGCTGGAAAGGGGCACATCTTTGGACTTTTGTACCGGAGAGTGGGATACTCAGCCCACTGAGTGTATACTATCCCATTACCCTCTTTTTTCCCTGTTCCCTGCACAATCTCATCAACTGTTCCCAGTCAGCTGCACACCAAGGGGGAGGGTGGGGACGGAGGGGTGGAATTCAGAGGCCACCCAAACCACTGGCATACCCTTGGAATGAGTCACAACTGCCAATGGGCTGCCTCCATGTGCAGCCAGCACCAGAGTGTGAAAGCAGCGTTGGCAATAAATGTTACTGTGCTGCCTCGGATGGGCTTCAGTTAATGAATAGGTTCAATGTGAGATGTGTGTTTGGACCCAGTCTCTACCATCTGCCAACCTGTATAGTTTACATAAAGGCACTGTCCTTGTACAAGTGTAGTAGCGAGCTCATGGCCCTCCTCTTCACATATTGGTTACCCGCTGCCCTCTCCATCAAGGAGTCCAAGCCCACATACCACCTGGACACCCCCCATTTTCCCCCACCCAACTTTCACTCCCAAGCTAGAGGCTACCAGAATCCAAACTCAGGAAACTGAGGATGCCACTAGCCTTCAACCTCCCGTGCATCCGGGAAGCACTCACGTTGGCAGGAGTTGCCGGGGATTCACTCCGTAAAGAGTTGATGGAGGAGCAGTTGGAAGCAGGCTTTGGTTCTGCGGCAGACACGGACACACGGCGCTTCTTGGAAAGCGGAGAACTGGACATCTGTGCGGGAAACAGACAAGGGAGAAGGAAGTCAGATGCGTGTGGGCAGATGGCTGGAGTTAGTGGACATGGCACAGCCCACTAGCTTCAAATCAGCACCACAGCTCAGACCCTGTTAGTACAACTAACAAACATGTTAGTTACCTCTCCACTGAATGAGGCTCTACAATCAAACAATAATTCACTCCAAACTCCCTCGAATGCAGCCCACCCCCAGCACAGCTTTAACAGTGTTGCGCTAACCACTCGGGGCTGCGTTTGGAGTTCAACCCCAGCATCCTCTAAGGCAGGGATCCCTAACCTTTCTTAAGCCACGGACTAATACAATCAAGGGGTCTGTAAACCCCTGCTCCAAGGAGTCATTCCTCTGGGTGCTCCAGTTTCTTCCCACATCCAAAGACACAATGCTCAGTAGGCATTGATACTGGTTATTTTGTTCTTGTAATCGCCTCGTAATTAGGCTAGGGTCAAATCATGGGAGGGTTGATGGGCTGCTCCGCACTGTACCTCTAAATAAAATACCCGAGAATGCAGGAAAATATGCAGAAAACGGAGAGCGTGCGGACTATAAATGGTGTGACCTCCCCCCCCCCCCGAGAGCTGTAGAACCTAGGGATGGAGTGGTGAAAGTACACTATTCTCCAAAGTGGCAACACCAGTATTCCGGAGAAGTCATATGACTTTTAATCTATTCAATACAAGTATACTGATTTACTTAGTTATCATAATTTTATTGTTTTTTTTCCCTCTGCTATATTAGGTACTGCACTGAACTGCTGCTGCTAAGTTGACAAATTTCACGTCACGTGCCGGTGATAATAAACCTGATTTTGATTTCAGCTTGCCTGAGTGTAAGAGATCGAATGCATTGGCACAAGATGCTGACCATGCCGCACTCTGAATATTGCGTGCAAGTTCAGTCACTGTATGAGTGAAGTATCTCAGTTTAAGTTAGAGAGGGTGCAGAAAAGGTCTGAATAAGCTGTGTCCGTTTTCTCTGGAACAAGTGAAGCTGAGAGGAGACCTGATAAGGGTTTCCTAAATTATGAGGTACTTATCATTAAACTGGCTTCCAGGGTGAAGATACATCTCCACTAAGGGAGGTGTAACATGGAAACATAGAAAACCTACAGCACAACACAGGCCCTTCAGCCCACAAAGTTATGCCGAACATGTCCCCACCTCAGAAATTACACGGCTTACCCTACCCCACTTTTTCTAAGCTCCATGTACCTATCCAAAAGTCTCTTAAAAGACCCTATTGTATCCGCCTCCACCACCATTGCCGGCAGCCCACTCTATGCACTCATCACTGAGTAAAAAACTTACTCCTGACATCTCCTCTGTACCTACCTTAAACCTGTGTCCTCTGACTATCCTCTGAAAAAGCCTCTGACTATCCACACGATGATCACTGCCTCTCATCATCTTATACACCTCTATCAGGTCATCGCACATCCTCCGTCGCTCCAAGGAGAAAAGGTCGAGTTCACTCAACCTATTCCCATAATGTTTGCTCCCCAATCCAGGCAACGTCCTTGTAAATCTCCTCTGCACCCTTTCCATGGCTTCCACATCCTTCCAGTAGTGAGGCGACCAGAACTGAGCACATTACTCCAAGTGGGTCTGACCAGGGTCCTATATAGCTGCAACATTACTTCTCGGCTCCTAAATTCAATTTCACGATTGATGTAAGGCCAATACATCATACACCTTCTTAACCACAGAGTCAACCTGCGCAGCTGCTTTGAGCATCCTATGGACTCAAACCCCAAGATCTCTCTGATCCTCCACACTGCCAAGAGTCTTACCATTAATACTATATTCTGTCAACATATTTGACCCACCACAATGAACCAGTTCACAATTATCTGAGTTGAACTCCGTCTGCCACGTCTCAGCTGTAACCTCTGACAGCCCTCCACACTATCCACAACACCTCTAACCTTTGTGTCATCAGCAAATTTACTAACCTATCCCATCCAGGTCACTTATAAACATCATGAAGGGTAAGGGTCTCAGAGGCATTCCACTGGTGACCGACGCCATGCAGAGTATGACCCGTCTACAACCACTCTTTGCCTTCTGTGGGCAAGCCAGTTCTGGAGCCACAAAGCAATTTCCCCTTGGATCCCATGCCTCCTTACCGGAGCAACGGGTCACAGCCAATCAATAAGCTTAAACACCTTAGTTTCAGTACCTCCTTGTGCAATTGGATCTTCAATTTCATCACTTGTAGATCCCAGTCGGCTCCGATTGGCAACATCTTCTCCCCAATCTCCAGATGCACCACAAGGCTTTATACTTATGACTGTGAGGCTAAGCACAGCTCCAACATCATATTTACATTTGCCGAAGACACCAGTGTTCTTGGCCAGATCTAAAATTGTGATGAAGCAGCATTTTGGAGGTAGACTGAAAATCTGGCTGAACAACCACCTCTTACTCAATGTTGGCAAGACCAGGGAGCTAATTATTGACTTCAGAAGGAAACTAGGTGCATGAGCCAGTCCTCATCAGAGCACAAATAAGAGAAAATCTGTAGATACTGGAATTCCGAGTGACACACACAAAATGCCGTTGGAACTCAGCAGACCAGGCAGCACCTATGCAAAAAATATCAACGTTTTGGGCCAAACACCTTTGGCAGGACTGGAGTAAAAGTCCAGTAAATTTAAAAGGTGAGGGATTAAGTAAAAGAGCTGAGAAGTTGATTGGTGAAAGAGACAGAAGGCCATGGAAGAAAGAAAAAGGGGGGAGGAGCACCAGAGGGAGGCGATGGGCAGGCAAGGAGCTGAGGCGAGAGGGGGAAAAGGGAGTGGGAATAGAGAAGGGTGTGGGTTAGGGGTAATTACCAAAAGTTTGAGAAATTGATGTTCATGTCATCACTGAACACAGTAAATGATCCCAACAGACTCACAGGTGAAGTGTTGGCTCACCTGGAAGGACTGTGTAGGACCCTGAATGTTAGTGAGGGAAGGGGTGTAGGGGCAGGGCAGAACAAACTTGTTCTGTTTGTAAGAATAAGTGCCAGGAGGGAGAAGGGAGTCTCGTAGGGAGCGCTCCCTCCAGAAAACAGAAGTTGGTGGGGGGGGGGGGGGGGGAGGGGGGTTTAGATGTGCTTGGTGGTGGAAGTCTCAGAGAAATGTGTGCTGGACGCAGAGGCTGGTAGGATAGAATGTGAGGACAAGAGGAACCCTATCCCAGGTAGAATGGCGGGAGGATGGGGTAAAAGCAGACATGCTTGAAATAGATGAGATGCAGTTGAGGGCAGCGTTGATGGTAGGAGAAAGGAGGTCCCTTTCTTTGAAAAAGAGTATCTCCTTCGTTCTAGAATGAAAAACCTCATCCTGATAACAGATGCGGCAGAGACAGAGGAATTGGGAAAAGGGGATGGCATTTTTAACAGTAAGGTGGGATGAGTAGTCTGTTTGATGAGAGTCTGTTTGTTTGTAATAGACATCGGTGGATAAGTTGTCTCCAGAGATATAGACAGTGAGGTCAAGAAAGGAAAGTGTCAGAAATGGACCAGGTGAATTTGAGGGCAAGGTGGAAGTTGGAGGCAAAGCTGATGAAGTCGACGAGTTCTGCGCAGGTGCATGAAGTGAAACCAATGCAGTCGACGTAGTGTAGGAAAAGTGCGAACGTTCACCAGTGTAGGCTTGGAACAGACCATTCCACGTAGCTGACATACAGGCAGGCATAGCTGGGACCCATTTTGTGTGAAGTAAATGGGAGGAGCCAAAGGAGAAATTACTGAGAGCGAGGAGAGTGGTGGTGGAGGGTAACTGGTTGGGTCTGGTGTCCAGGAATAAAAATGGAGAGCTTGAGGCCTTCTAGATGGGGGATGGAGGTGTCTAGGGACTGAGCATCCATAGTAAAAATAAAATGATGTGGGCTAGGAACTTGAAAAGCTTGTGTGAGATGTCGCGGATGTAGGTTGGAAGGGACTGAACCGGGCGGGGGGGGGGGGGGGGGGGGTAAGACAGTCAAGGTATGCTGACACGAATTCAGTGGGGCATGAACAAGCTGAAACAGTGGGTCTACCTGGACAAGCGATTTGTGGATCTTGGGTAGGAGGTAGAAACAGAAGGTGCAGAGTGTGGGAACTTTGGTTGGTGGCAGTGGATGGGTGATCCTCAGTGCTAATAAGGTTGGTGATGGCCTGGTGTTCCTTAGCTGGATCCTGTCAGAGGTGTCTGATTGTTTAGCAAGGTAGAGATCAGTACACCGGACTACTGCAGCCCCTCCCTTACCTGTGGGTTTGATGGCAAGGTTAGGACTAGTGCGGAGGGAATGGAGAGCAGAGCGTTCAGTTCAGGGGTGAGGCTGGAATAGGAGGGGGAGTGTTAAAGTCTAAACTTTACAGTTGGCAATGAAAAAGTCGCTCCCTACACGACTCCCTTGTCCATTCGTCCCTCCCCACTACTTCCCTCTTGGCACTTACCCTTGCAAGTGCTACACCTGCCCCTACACCACCTCACTCTCCACTTTCAGGGGCCTAAACAGTCCTCCCAGATGAGGCGACACTTCACCTGTTGGGGTCATTTACAGTGTTTGATGCTCCCGGTGTGACTTTCCGTACATCAGTGAGACCCGTCATAGATTGGAAGACCGCTTCGCTGAGCATCTACACTCCATCTGCCAGAACAAGTGGGATGTCCCAGTGGCCACTCATTTTAATTCCACTTCCCTTCCAGTATGCCCATCCAAGGCCTCCTCTATTGGCTTGATGAGGCCACACTTAGGTTGCAGGAACAACACTTTATGTTCCATTTGGCTATCCTCCAATCTGATGACATGAACGTCAATTTCTCAGACTTCCGTAATGGCCCTCCAGACCCCCTTCTCTATTTCCCACACTCTCTCCCCCCTTCTATCTCTTTCACTAATCAACTTCCCAGCTCTTTACTTCATCCCTCCCCCTTTAGATTTCACCTATCACCTCTCTCCCCTCCCCTTTTAAATCTACTTGGCTTTTCTTTGCCAGTCCTGTCAAAGGGTTTCAGCCCAAAATGACAACTGTACTTCTTTTTTGTCCATAGATGCTGCCTGGTCTGCTGAGTTCCTCTAACATCTTTAAATTCCTGTTATTATTTTGGAGGACCTGTCCTGGTTCCAGCATGAAACTGCAATTACAAAGGAAGCATGGCAGCTCCGCTTCTTTCTTGGGAATTTGCGAAGATTCAGCAAGACTCTGAAAAATTTGACATATCCTCTATAGGTGTGTAGTGGAGTATATATTGACTGGCTGCATCACAGACTGGTGTAGAAACACCAATGCCCTTGAATGGAAAAGCCTACAAAAGGTCGTGGATACATGCCAGTCCATCACGGGTAAAGCCTTCCGTACCACGAGCACATCTACATGGAGCATTGTTGCGGGAGAGCAGCAACCATCATCAGGGACCCCAGCCTCTCTTTACAGTCCTGCTGTCAGGAAGGTGGTACAGGCGTCTCAGGACTCACGGCAGCAGGTTCATAGTATTCCCACAACCAATGGACTCTTCAGCTAATGTTCTCAATACCTATTATTCGTTTGTTTAATTGCGTTTCTTTGTATTTTCAGTTTGCTCTCTGGTTGAACAGCTATTAGTGCAGTCTTTCAGAGATTCTGTTACAGCTCTGGATTTATTGTAGATGCCCACAAGAAAATGAATCTCTGGGTTGCATTCAGAACACAGGAAGAGGCCACTTGGCCCGCAACATTGTGCCAAACCAGCTGAAAAGCAAAAAAAATCACCCAAACACTAATCCCTCCAACCTACACCATGTTCACATCCTCCATCGTCATTACATTCATGTGCATGTTCAAACATTTCTTAAAAGCCTCTGCTTCTGCCTCTACCACCATACCAGGCAGTGCATTCCACCCGCAACTCTGCGTGAAAAACCTACCCATCTCACTTACAATACCCACCTTCTAGCATTTTCAACCCTGGGAAACAGATGCTCTTGTGAAATCTATTTGTGCTTCTCATAATCAGGTAAGCCTCTAGCAGATCCCCCCTCAGCCTCTGACGCTCCAGTAATAACAACCCAAGTTTACCCAACCTCTCGTGACAGCACAGGCCCTCTAAACCAGACAGCATCCTGGTAAAATCTCTGCAAAGCCTCAACATCCTTCCTACAGT
Organism: Hypanus sabinus; assembly: GCF_030144855.1. Classification (NCBI taxonomy): domain Eukaryota; kingdom Metazoa; phylum Chordata; class Chondrichthyes; order Myliobatiformes; family Dasyatidae; genus Hypanus; species Hypanus sabinus. The sequence goes on along the minus strand of NC_082729.1, from coordinate 27,297,765 downwards.
GAGGAGACCAGAACTGTGTGCCACTCCAGATGTGGCCTAACCAGAGGTTTTCTTTTTAAAAAGTTGCAGCACAACCTCTTGACTTTTGAACTCAAGGTTTTGACTAAAAAGAAAACATTCCAAAAACATTATTAACCATGTTATCAACCTGTGTAGCCTCTTTCAAGGAACCATGAACTTGGATCCCAAGAATCCTCTTCTCAGCAACTCTTAAGGATCTTGCCTTTAACAGTGTACTGTCTCCCTGCGTTTCCCTGACCGAGGTGCAACACCTCACATTTATCTGGGTTGAACTCCATCTGCCATTTCTCTGCCCATATCTGCAACTGATCCATATCGTGCTATATTCTTTGCCAGTGTTCTACACGATCCACAACTTGGCCATCCACAAATTTACTAACCCACCCATCTATATTTCCATCATGGTCATTTATCTACATCACAAACAGCAGAGGTACCAGCACAGATCCCTGCCAAATACCACTAAGTGTAGATCTCCATCTCGACTAAGTCCCTTCGATCAACTATCCTCTGTCTTCTATGTACTAGCTAGTTCGGAATCCAAACAGCCAATGCACCACGGACCCAGTACATCTTCCAGATTGGCCTCCCATGAGGGACTATGACAAACAGCTTACTAAAATCCATATGGTCATCCATTGCCCTACCCTCATCAATCTCTCTCATCACCTTTACAAAAATCTCAAGTTGATCTGACAAAGCCATCCATGCTGGCTCTCCCTAGTTAGGCCAAGAGATTCCAAATGCTCATATATCCTACCCCCCGGAATTCTTCCAGCAATTTCCCTACAATGGACATGAGACTCACTAGTCTATAGTTCCCAGGATTTGTCGGTTCCTTTTTGCTAACTACTTGCCAGTCCTCTGGGACCTCGCCTGGACACAAAGATACTACCACAAACAATAGAAAATCTGCAGATGCTGGAAATCCAGCCAACACACACAAACTGCTGGAGGAATATTTCAGCAGGCCAGACAGCAGAATCTATGGAAAAGAGCATGGTTGACATTTCGGGCCTCCCAAAGATACTAGTCAAGGGCCAAACAATCCATCCTTCCTTCAACATCCTGGGGCAAGTCCCATCAGGCCCTGGGGACATATCTACCTTAATACTCCTTAAGAAGCCCAACAATTCTCTCTCCTTGACCTCTAACCTTTTTTTTTAATACTCTTAGTGCTGGCTTCTGGTCCGCCATATCCTTTTCCTTGATAAATACTGAAGTACCTCACATTCTCCCCAATTAAATGCTTCCCTCTTCATCCTTGTGGTCCCACCATCTGTTTAGAAATCTTCTTGCTGTATGTACAGAATGCTCTGGGATTTACATTAATCCTACTTGTCAAGGACTCTGCATGGTCCCTCTTGGCTTTGCCAATTCCCTTTAGCTCTTTTCTAGCTTCTTTATACACTAAATTCATCAACCCTTTGAACATCCAAGGCCTCTCATCTTTCCATCCGTTCTTCCTTTTAACAGGAATACAACTTTCCTGTACTCTGCAATTTATCTTTAAATACCCTCCACATGTCTGATGTTAACTATCCAGAGTAAGTGTTCCCAATTAACACTTCTTAGCTCCTGCCTAATGCCCTCGTAATTCGTCCTACTCCAACGTAAAACTCTCCCACAAGGACCACACCTATCCCTAACTGCTCATCCACTCAGAGGTCAGACACCTAGTCAGGCTCATGAAGCAACACTGAGTGACATACATGCACTTCGGTAAAATTATTTTTGAAATTTTACTCTATTCCTTTCCATTGATGCCACCTGACCTGCCGAATTCCTCCAGCATTGTGTTGCTCTGCAGAATCTTGTGTTTATGAATTGTATTTAACTTGAGCTACGCCAGCCAGCAACCCCGATATAACCCTAACCTAATCACAGGACAATTTGCAATGATCAACCAGTGGCAGGAAACTGGAGCACCCTGATGAAACCAGCACATTCCACGGGGAAGACATAGCAGTTACCAAGGCTGAACTTCCAACCTGAGATGTCCCGAGCCGTAATGGTGTCATACAAACTGCCATGTTACTGTGGCGCAACTTCCTAAAGTTGAGGTTGACCCACGTCAATCAGAACGATAAGGTACACTCAGGCTGAAACTGGATTTTGGGAAGTGGAAAAAAAGCAAGCAGAGCTTCAGGCTTCCAGCAAATGAACAGAGCAGCCAAATTAGCAATGCAGGCCAATCCCAGGTTGCAAGCTCCCATAATCTTAAATCACCAGGTCTGACTTACATTCTTTACGACGAAAGGCAGAACTAACTTCTCACCTCACCATCCAACTTTGTCATTCTTCCTCATCAGGAACCACATGTATTTGATGCCTGGTTACCACAGAGAAAGACCTTTGTACATTTGAAGACAGAACCCGTTTGTTACCCGAGGATGACCCCTGCTGGTCTCAGTAAAAACACTATTTGTCACATGGCAATGGCAATCTATCCAGTTGATGGCCTTGGCTCAAAGTCCCCAGGTGGCCACCCCACCCCCCAATGGCCCTGATAGTAACAGTGACACCACCCCTCCCTACAAGACACGACCAGTGCTTGGACTCTCAGGGGAACTGTTAAGCTTCCAGATGAGCCATTGCATTGGAAGAGTATGCCGTCAATGCCGAGACACCTGCAACGCAGGGCTCACGGAGAGGGATCCCGCCAGCTGCTGATGGCTGTTACCGACAAGCAATGCCAGTAAACCCCACGAGTTTCCCCACAGAAGCGATACAAAGAGCACTAATCAGAGCATCGGCAGCTGCTGTCAGCTCAGTCTGCGGGCAGGCCCCAACCACCTGCATTGCAGATCGATCCATGACACAGCAGTGCGGTCTGAGCCTCGCAGCACCAGCCAGCCCACGGGGGAGGGCAAGGCAATCAATCCTGGTCGCCTGAGCTAGTATCCGCTGCACACATTGCCTGCCCGTTCCCTCTGGGCTTGATTAGTCCGGCCTGACACAGAAACAGGAAACAAGCCTTCCGGGCCCACTGGGCACCAACTAGCAAGTGCCCCACTTTACACCAATCACACCTCATCCTCTCCCCCCGGCCAAACATACGCAGTAGGTCAGGGGTTCCCAACATTTTCTATCCAACAGAGCCGTGCTGTTAACCCAAGGGTTCGTGGACCCTGGGTTGGGGACCACCTGCATTAGCAGAAATTTAAAGTGTCCAGCTCCACCAATGTGAGGGGAAACTAGAGTAGCTGAGGGGGAAGGGGAGAAAATCAGTCCGAGGGAGAATGTGCAAACTACACACACACAGCACCGCAGTTTGGGATTCAACTCCGCAAAGGCTACTGATACCAGTGGGCAGACCCAGTTTCATCTCTATATTAAGTCCCGTTGCCCAGGATAAAGAGCAACAAGGGTGCACTCCCAAATCCCTGTCTGTAAGCCAGTCCCACCGTCCCAGGGATAAAGAGCAAAAAAAAGGGCATAGCAAAAGCCTTGGCTGTAACCACCACCAAACCAGGAATAAACTCAAAGTATGAACAATAATCACTGACTCTAAACAGATGGGTTGGGGGTGGAGGTGAAGCTTACTAGGTGATAAGTGACTGCAGGTAGGTGGGAAAGGTAAAGTGCTGGACAGGAAGGAATCTGACAGGACAGGAAAGAATAGACCATGGGAGAAAGGGGAGGGGAGGGGATAGGTGGGTGAGAAGAGGTAAGAGGCCAGAATGGGGAATAGAAGAGAGGGGAGGGCACTCTGCCTAACAAATCATAAACTCGATTTTGTATTAGTAGCCAGAGGCTGCAAGTAACTGGACGACAGTTAAACACAAGTCCAGTGCAGAGCAGGAGGTGAGAACCAGCTCCCAACAGACGCTACAATTAGGAGACAGTTAGATAAAGCTCCAGTGCAGAGCAGGTGGTGAGAACATGCTCCCAACAGACGCTACAATTAGGAGACAGTTAGATAAGCTCCAGTGCAGAGCAGGAGGTGAGAAACAGCTCCCAATTGTTTTCCGTAACAATTCTCTAGAGAAATAAGGTCAAAGGCTGCTTTAGCATGTCAACCTTCTATTCAACTGCTGGAAATAGCCAGAGTTTGCTCCTTCCCACTAGCCCACCGGGCCTCCTGTCCCCACAGTGTCAGAGGACGGGAACACGAGCCCAATTATTCCATGTGACCAACTGATCCCAACAGTCTTTTACCGTACCCTTCCAACCATTCCCTATGTACTTGTTTAAATACCTTCAAAACATTGCCATTACTGCTATGTGCCATTTCATGGGCAATCAAGGTTTTCCCACCACCATGATTGTTATTAGCGCATGTTTCTACAGAAGTGGTTTCCCATTGCCTTCTGGGCAGTGCATTTATAAGACGGGTGATCCCAGCCATTATCAATACTCTTCATAGAATGACTGCCTGGCGTCAGTGATAACCAGGACCCATGATATGCACCAGCTGCTCATACAACCACCCACCATCTGCTCCCATGGCTTCACGGGTCGGGGGCGGGGGGAAGATGCCCCATGTCAGGGAAAAGACTGTGGCGACTCACCATATTTATGCTCCCTGGAGATTTTATAATTTTCTGTAAGAACACTCAGGTTCCAAAACTCCAGAGGATGAAAAGCCCTGGTCTATTCAGTTTCTCCAGAGCACCTAAGCCCTCCAGTCCCAGTAACATTCACATAAACCTTACCTGCATCCTTTCCAAATTTAGTGATAAACACTTGAGAAAAAGAAGTGACTACTCTGTAGCATCTTAACAGATGAATTGGGAACATTAAAGGGAATGGTTGAGTGGCAGGAGGAGGAGACACATCTCAGCCAAAGGAAATGCAAGACCCTCCTCCTTCCCGTGAGCCTGCAGGTCACCCTTGTCAAGGGTAGCACCTGCTGAGTTCCCCCGATCAGGGACACATGAAGCCGTGGGAGCAGGTGGTTGTATCGGCAGCCAATATGTATCACATCCTGGGTATGCAACCGCTGACGCCACTGGAGTGCATTGATAATGACTGGAGTCATCTGTCTTGTAAAGACACTGCCCAGAAGACAATTGCAGACCATTTCAGTAGAAAAATTTGCCAACAGCCACGGTCATGATCACACACATCACGGCACTTAATGAACGAACAGGAACAAACAATTGTTAGGAAAGGCTTCCTATCCAACTTCAAAAGGGAATATTTGCAAACAACAGACTAAATGCCTACAAGAAAATTAATCTCTTTCTTCGGTCCCTTGCTTTCAGCTCTTTTTTTTTGGTAGTAGGCATCAATATCTTCTGTTGCTAAATGTATTTACAGTTTTGGGGGTTTGATTGTCCTGATTTATATTCTCTATATTGTGTTGTGGTTGGTCTGGAGTTCTATTTGTTGCGGGGCTTGGGGAGGATACTAATTTTACATATCTTCAATTTGGGTGCTTTCTCAATTATTTTCTTTTGTATTATATTATTGTATGTTTATTTTTGTACTGTATTAATGCTCTTCATTTCGATCTGGGTTTTTTTTTATCTGTAGCGATGTAGAAAATGTATAAAAAAACTAATTTTAAAAAAAAGAAAATTAATCTCAGGTTAGTATATGGTGACACATCCGCACCTCACTTTGACAAAACTATGGCAGCATGAGTCTACGCTACTGCTAATCTTACAGTCTATGAGCAAAGTCCAATCCATCACTGCATCCATAGTAAATGCTGGTCAATAAATGTTGACAGCCCCACCACAGAGTGATGCACCAAAAATAGGCCACTCAGCCCCAGAAGCAAACCCTTCTGACTAGCTACAGCCATCTCTCTTCTGGAATTCTTGTGTTCTATGCAACTTTTACTTTCATTCTGAACATAGCTAGCTCCATCACGCGCACTAGCCTCCGTAGTATCTAGGACAGTGGTTCCCAACGTGGGGGGGGTAATTTGATTTTTATGGGGGGCAATTTGAGAATGAGTTATTAACAGTGAATTTTTTCTAGTAAGTCTGTGTATGAGTGTGTGCGAGTTACATGTTACAGTATGCGTACATAAAAATACTTGTGTGTATGTAACATGTGTAATTGCGTATGTATATATGTATATATAGTGTATCACCATCATTACAACCATCAAATGGCTTTCACAATTAAATTAATGAATTGACTGATGTAGGAAGGAACAAATGAACAAGTCCAAACGCGCAAGAAGCTCGTACGAGGTCGCATCAATGCTGCTTTTTGCAGTAGCTTTTGGTTCTTGGTGGTGTGAAGGTGTGTACATTGTGTCATCTCTTTTAAACAGTGTATCTGTCTTTGAATGCTGCAGAAAAGAATCGGCATTTATTTATTATTATTATTTTAATATCACTTAATGTTCTTTTTTTTTACAATTTCTTAGTAATTTCTTCCTCAGAACTTTAACAGTCCTTTGGTTCTTTTATTTTTCTCTTTCATGAATGCCATGCTCTTTGGAAGCTTGTTTAAACCAAGTTATTGGTCTTTTAGGCTTCCTCCAGGTGAATAGGAGTTCACTTTTTGAATAATAAGAATTATATATCACCACAGAGGGCATCAGGATTTTAGATTAGGTGATTAGGTGGGGCATGGCCAAAAAAAGGTTGGGAACCACTGATCTAGGACCTCTTCAAGGAGTGATGCCTCAAAAAGGCAGCGTCTATCATAAAGGACCCACATCGCCCAGGACATCCCTTATTCTCAATTCACAGTTTTATTTCTCTCTATTTTAATGTATTGCATTGTAAACTTAAAAGTTCATAACATGTGCCAGTGACATTAAACCTGATTCTGAATTCAGTAACAAACTGGGATTAGCCAAGAGGCTTCCCGGCAAACTCAACATTGTAGTTCATGAACCAGACACACGACAAAGAAGCATTAAATCTCCCTCCTGACTTGTTGCGCACTTGGAATTTCCAGAGAATTTGCTTCTTTAGAAGATTTTTCTTTTGCACCGAGATCATATGACAGTCACTCATTGTTTTCAGATTCTGGACAGTGTAAAATACAGGAAGATTGCATCAGGAAATCGGGGCATTTCACCCTCAAATAGCAAGTGACCTATTACAAAAGGTTTTCAATAGTTGAAACAGCTTCGCTTGCAGTAAGCACACAAAGCTATTAGATAGTCAGGCCTTTTCAGCTCTGGAAAGTTATTGCTCTTTCACTTGCAACCTGCAAACCATTGAAAATTCCAACATCTTCTCACTCCCCCACCACCCAAACCAAACACAAACTCCCACCGTCTCAGTGAAAATTCTGCATACACCCCTCATAAATTGCTGGGCAGAGATGGGTGGATGCGTTTAAAGAGAACTTTAGGAAGTGTGCAGAAAGTGGGGGGAGGAAAAGAATAACGGTTTGTGGAGCTGAAGGCCAACACTGTGCTCTGTTCTCAAGGACAGTGCCCTTGATCAGAACAGCTTCCTGACTTTTTCCAGACCGGGATAGTTTGGAAGGAAACATTCCATCGTCAACTCCATGGTGGAGTTAGATGGCACAGGCTCTGGCAAGGTGACACCTGTCAACACTTGTGATCACACTGCCTATGCAGAGCTTGCACATTTCCTGCGCATATTGCAGCTTATCCCCACATCCACAGTTCCTCAAACTTACCATGAGCCCAATGAACCATCAAAAAAGTGTTATTGTTTTATCTTATTAGACCACCTACAGTCTATTCCTTCTCACAGCAAAATCCCAACACTCATTTCCATAAGACATAGAAACAGAATTAGGCTCTTTGGGCCATCATTCGATTATGGCTGATACTGTTTTCTTTTCAACTACATTCTCCTACCATCTCCTCATAACCTTCGATACCCTTATTAGTCAAGAATCTATCAGTCCCCTCTTTAAATATACTCGATGACTCGGTCTCCCTCCACAGCCGTCTGTGACAATGAATTCCACAGATTCACCACTCTCTGGCTATTTCAGGAACATCCTTTTCCTTTGCCATTGCACTTCTAAATGGTCCATGAATTCAGGAAGACAACCTTGTTATTCATCCTTTGCACCATTTAAGTTTTCGTAGCTAAACTTCATGTCTTGCTGTGAAAGAGCAAATTTCAAGACATATGTCAGTGATAATAAGCCTGACTTCGTTGGGTCCGACCCCCACACGCAATGGAGACCACGGCATCCTTTCCTCCCCACTAACCTCATGTCTCAGCACTACAGGACTGACCCCGAAACACACACACTCTCTCTACCGTCCTTACAACACGATTGATCTCAGTACATATCCCACCACCACCACCCCTCCAGTCCACCGGCACTGTTGAGTTACGTTCCCAGTCGATCACCCTCCCCTCTTACCACCACCCACACGGTACCAATGGGTTCCTTCTCCCCTCAGTACCGCAAACACCCCATCCCCTGGGTTCTCGACATCTTCTTTCCCCTCACCCACTCACTCGGGACGGCGAGGCTCCGGGCCTCCCTCTCCCCTCACTCGATACGGCAGAGCTCCGGGCCTCCCTCTCCCCTCACTTACTCACTCGGGGCAGCGAGGCTCCGGGCCTCCCTCTCCCCTCACTTACTCACTCGGGGCAGCGAGGCTCCGGGCCTCCCTCTCCCCTCACTTACTCACTCGGGGCAGCGAGGCTCCGGGCCTCCCTCTCCCCTCACTTACTCACTCGGGGCAGCGAGGCTCCGGGCCTCCCTCTCCCCTCACTTACTCACTCGGGGCAGCGAGGCTCCGGGCCTCCCTCTCCCCTCACTTACTCACTCGGGACGGCGGGGCTCCGGGCCTCCCTTTCCCCTCACTCGTTACGGCAGAGCTCCGGGCCTCCCTCTCCCCTCACTTACTCACTCGGGACGGCGGGGCTCCGGGCCTCCCTTTCCCCTCACTCGTTACGGCAGAGCTCCGGGCCTCCCTCTCCCCTCACTTACTCACTCGGGGCAGCGAGGCTCCGGGCCTCCCTCTCCCCTCACTCACTCACTCACTCGGTACGGCGGGGGCTCCGGGCCCTCTTTTCTCTCTCTTTCTCTTGGCGTCCCTCTTTCCACTCGCGATCCTGACTCAACAAAACCAAAATGGCGCCGGGGGCCCGCCCTCCGACCCCGGAAGCAGACGCCGCCTGACCTTCCCGCAGCCTCCTCCCCCAGCATAACGCCGGGAAAAAAAATCCACTCACCGCCCTCGGGAAGGCTGAGGCGAGGAGGCAAATTAAACTCGTTCCCGGCACCCATTAACCAACGCTCCCGCTCCCGCCCCCCCTTGCCCGGCTCTCTGAGGCGCTTCTCAGGCCCCGCCCCTCCGCAAGATGGCGGCCTCCACCTCCTCCCCTCGCGGTGGCCTGCAGCCCTCCTCCTCCATTTACCTTCCCTCCGCCTCCACCGCAGCCGCTCCCTCTGGCTCCTCCTCTCTCGCCCGCCCTCTACTCTTTACCACCGGAACTTGCCCTCCCCCGCTCCCCGGGCTTGAAGGCCGCTGCCAGCCGACTGGGACCGTATGGCGCCGCAGTGGCGGAAGTGACGTCGGCCGGGAACCGTTATTCGCCTCCCCCCCCCCCCCCCCCAGAAGAAAAGCAGAGTCTAATTTATCTTTCATCCCGAAACCCTTCTTACTGTTTGCAAGTTCTGCCTGGGCTGCGGTCCGGCCGCTTGCGCGGTGCCAAGTACCCCCCCGGGGGTAGGAGAGCGGGGGAACGCGGCGGGAGGAAGAAGCTCCCAGTCATTGCTGCAAGATGGCGGCGCAGGCAATAAAGTGCTGAAAAAATAAAGAAGTGGATTACAAGATTATGAGTTCATCTGGTTTATTATCACTATAGAGTATAAAGCATTACTGCACAGCCACAGGCCCGTCAGCCCATTTAGACCATGCCAAACTTATTCTACCTACCCCCATATAGCCCTCCATAACCGTCCCAGTACTTACCCAAACGGCTTGTAAACTTTGCAATTGAACCTGTGCCAACCATTTCCACTGGCACAACCCTCTGAGTAACGAATTTGCTCCTCAGGGTCCCCTTTAAAACTTAACAAACATGCCCTCTTCTTATTGCTACCATCATTCAGGAGGTACAGGAGCCTGATGATGCACTCTCAAATGATTCAGGAATGGCTTCCCCTCTGCCATCAGAGTTCTAAATGGGCATCGAACCCATGAAAACTTCCTCACTACCTTTTCGCACTACTTATATAACTTCAAATAATTAAAAAAATATATGTATATGCACAGTTGCAAGAAAATATTTGCAAACCTTTGGAATCACCTGGTTTTCTGAATTAATTACTCAAAATGTGGTCTGATTTTCATCCAAGCCCCAATAATAGACAAGCACAATCTGCCTGAACTAACAACACACAGACAATTGTACTTCTTCTCGTCAGTACCAAGTACACCATTAAAACAATCACAGTCTGGGTCAAAAGCTCTCCGGGGTAATTCCTTTTGCAAAAGCTATCTGGAGACTGGTGTTCGAATCAATGAAATAAGATTGCACATGTCAGTTGTACAGGTGCCCTGCCCTATAAAATAGGACGCACAAAGTCAGGTTACTGACAGTGTCTGCTCTTCTCAAGAAAGATCTGTTTATGTGCACCATGATCATAACAACTTTCAGATGACCTTAGAAGATGAAGAGATGCATGAAGCATCAAAAGCATTTCTAAATACCTGAGTGTTCATCAGTCCACAGTAAGAGATATTGTCTACAAATGTTGGATATTCAGTGCTGTTCCTACTCTCCTTAGGAATGGACATCCTGCAAAGATCACACCAAGAGCACAACGCGCACTGCTGAAGGAGGTAAAAATTGACCCAAGGGTAACAGCAAAAGACCTGCAGAAATCCAGAACTTGCTAAAGTCTCTGTTTGTGTGTACATTTTTAGAAAAACACCGAACAAGAATGGTGATCTTGGAAGGACACCACAGAGGAAACCACTGCTCTCCAAAAATAAACATTGCTGCATGTCTCAAGTTTGCAAAAGACCTCCTGGATGTTCCACACAACACTTCTGGGACAATGTTCAGTGGCAGATGAGACAAAAGTTGAACTTTTTGGCAGAAATGCCACTACTACATTTGGAGAAAAAAAGGTCATTGCACACCAAATATTAAATTAAACCTGATCCCAACTGTGAAGCATGGTGGGAGGAGCATCATGGTTTGGGGCTGCTTTGCCTGGACAGCTTGAAATTGTTGAGAAAACAATAAATTCAAATTTGTATCAATGTTTTACAGAGGAATGTCTGGGTAGCAGTCTGTCACCTGAAGCTTAATAGAATAGACAATAGACAATTCGGCTCTTCGAGCCTACACCGCCATTTTGAGATCATGGCTGATCATCTACTATCAATACCCGATTCCTGCCTTGTCCCCATATCCCTTGATTCCCCTATCCATAAGATACCTATCTAGCTCCTTCTTGAAAGCATCCAGAGAATTGGCCTCCACTGCCTTCCGACGCAGTACATTCCAGACCCCCACAACTCTCTGGGAGAAGAAGTTTTTCCTTAACTCTGTCCTAAATGACCTACCCCTTATTCTCAAACCATGCCCTCTGGTACTGGACTCTCCCAGCATCTGGAACATACTTCCTGCCTCTACCTTGTCCAATCCCTTAATAATCTTATATGTTGCAATCAGATCCCCTCTCAATCTCCTTAATTCCAGCGTGTACAAGCCCAGTCTCTCTAACCTCTCTGCGTAAGACAGTCCTAACATCCCAGGAATTAACCTCGTGAATCTACGCTGCACTTCCTCTACAGCCAGGATGTCCTTCCTTAACCCTGGAGACCAAAACTGTACACAATACTCCAGGTGTGGTCTCACCAGGGCCCTGTACAAATGCAAGAGGATTTCCTTGCTCTTGTACTCAATTCCCTTTGTAATAAAGGCCAACATTCCATTAGCCTTCTTCACTGCCTGCTGCACTTGCTCATTCACCTTCAGTGACTGATGAACAAGGACTCCTCGATCTCTTTGTATTTCTCCCTTACCTAACTCTACACTGTTCAGATAATAATCTGCCTTCCTGTTCTTACTCCCAAAGTGGATAACCTCACACTTATTCACATTAAACATCATCTGCCAAGTATCTGCCCACTCACCCAGCCTATCCAAGTCACCCTGAATTCTCCTAACGTCCTCATCACGTCACACTGCCACCCAGCTTAGTATCATCAGCAAACTTGCTGATTTTATTCTCAATGCCTTCATCTAAATCATTGACGTAAATCGTAAACAGCTGTGGTCCCAATACCGCGCCTGTGGCACCCCACTAGTCACCACCTGCCATTCCGAGAAACACCCATTCACCGTTACCCTTTGCTTTCTATCTGCCAACCAGTTTTCTATCCATGTCAATGCCTTCCCTCAATGCCACGAGCTCTGATTTTACCCACCAATCTCCTATGTGGGGCCTTATCAAATGCCTTCTGAAAATCGAGGTACACTACAACCACTGGATCTCCCCCGTCTAACTTCCTGGTTACATCCTCAAAAAACTCTAATAGATTAGTCTAGCATGATTTACCCTTGGTAGGTCCATGCTGGCTCTGCCCAATCCTATCACTGCTATCTAGATATGCCATTATTTCATCTTTAATAATGGACTCCAGCATCTTCCCCACTACTGATGCTAGGTTGACAGGATGATAGTTCTCTGTTTACTCCCTCCCTCCTTTCTTAAAAAGTGGGATAACATTAGCCATTCTCCAATCCTCAGGAACTGATCCTGAATCTAAGGAACATTGGAAAATGATTATCAATGCATCCACAATTTCCAGGGCCACCTCCTTTAGTACCCTAGGATGCAGACCATCTGGACCTGGGGATTTGTCAGCCTTCAGTCCCATCAGTCTACTCATCACCATTTCCTTCCTAATGTCAATCTGTTTCATTTCCTCTGTTACCCTGTGTCCTTGGCCCTTCCATACATCTGGGAGATTGCTTGTGTCTTCCTTAGTGAAGACAGATCTAAAGTACTTATTAAATTCTTCTGCCATTTCTCTGTTTCCCATAACAATTTCACCCAATTCATTCTTCAAGGGCCCAACATTGTTCTTAACTATCTTCTTTCTCTTCACATACCTAAAAAAGCTTTTGCTATCCTCCTTTATATTCCTGGCTAGCTCGCGTTCGTACCTCATTTTTTCTCCCCGTATTGCCTTTTTAGTTAAGTTCTGTTGTTCCTTAAAAATTTCCCAATCATCTGTCCTCCCACTCACCTTAGCTCTGTCATACTTCCTTTTTTTTAATGCTATGCAATCTCTGACTTCCTTTGTCAACCACTGTGGCCCCTTTCCCCCCTTTGAATCCTTCCTTCTCCGGGGGATGAACTGATTTTGCATCTTGTGCATTATTCCCAAGAATACCTGCCATTGCTGTTCCACTGTCTTTTCTGCTAGGATATCCGTCCAGTTAACTTTGGTCAGCTCCTCCTTCATGGCTCCATAGTTTCCCCTGTTCAATTGCAACACTGACACCTCCGAGCTGCCCTTATCCTTCTCAAATTGCAGATAAAAACTTATCATATTATGATCACTACCTCCTAATGGCTCCTTTACTTCAAGATCGCTTATCAAATCCTGTTCATTACATAACACTAAATCCAGAATAGCCTTGTCCCTGGTCGGCTCTCGTACAAGCTGTTCCAAGAATGCATCCCGTAGGCACTCTACAAACTCCCTATCCTGGGGTCCAGCTCCAACCTGATTCTCCCAATTCACCTGCATGTTGAAATCCCCCATAACTACTGCGACATTACCTTTGCCACATGCCAATGTTAATTCCCTATTCAACTTGCACTGGTTGGTGGCCTATAGACAACACCCATTAGGGTCCTTTTGCCCTTACTGTTCCTCAATTCTATCCAAACAGACTCCACTTCTCCTGATTCTATGCCCCCCTTGCAAAGGACTGAATCTCATTCCTTGCCAACAGGGCCACCCCATCCCCTCTGCCCACATTTCTGTCCCTACGATAGCACGTATACCCTTGTACATTCATTGTTAGATGATGCAACAAGACAAAGATCTGAAATACAAGAGTAAATCAACCACAGAATGGTTTAAAAAGAAGAAAATTCATGTTTTGGAATGGCTAAGTTGGAATGTAGACCTTACCCAATCGAGATGCTGTGGCATGAACTGAAGGTATCCCTGATATATTGATGAACTGAAACAGTTTTGTATGGAGGAATGGTCTCAAATTCCTCCTCTTTGTTGTGCAAGTCTGTTCAGCTGGAATTTGGTAGAGGTTATTGCCGCTAAAGGAGGTTCTACCAGTTATTAAATACAAGGGTCCGCATACTTTTTCCAGCCTGGACTATGAACGGTTAAACAATAAAGACATGAAATTGTTTGTGTACTTTTAGGCAGATTGTATTTTTAATACTTTAGTACTTGTAATTATACCTTTAGGCAAATTGTTTTGGCTACTATCGTGCCTTAGATGAAGGTCAGACCACATTTTATGAGTAATTAATGCAGAAAACCAGGTGATTGCAAAGGGTTCACAAACTTTTTCTTGAAACTGTGTGTATATACTGTAATTCAATATTGCAATATACAGCTGCCAGATAACAAATTTCATTACATATGCCAGTGATATTAAATCTGATTCTGAAACCTTTCACCTTTAATCCAGGACATCTAGTTCTAGTTTCACTCAACCTCAGTGGTAAATGCCTGCTTTGCATTTACCCACCTATACCCTCCGTAACTTTATCAAATCTCCCTTCATCCTCCTGTGCTCTAGAGAATGAAGTACTGACCTATTCAACCTTTCCCCCTAACTCAGGCCCTCAAGACCCGACAACATCCTTGTTAATGTTCTTTTGAAATTGAAATATCTTTATTGTCATTGCATGGTGCAATTTGTCGCGCACCAATACAGCGAAAATGAGTTTCCCACTCTCGTAAGCAATGCTATAAGACAACAAATAAAATAAACAAACAATAAACAAAATCTAGTAACCAGCCAGTGCAATCAATGTCTGGCGGTACAAAAGCGCAACTCAGATGCCTGACAGCCATAAAACCAGTATTAAAAGTAGCAATGTAACAAATTTATGGATGGTGCCTGATTGATTGGTTCAGAGCAATTATAGCTCTGGGGAAAAAGCTATTTTTCAGTCTGGAAATGCGGGTATAGAAAATCTTATTTTTACGTCTGCCAGATGGAAGACGTTCAAACAGATGATTGCATGTGTGTTACAGATGTTTGCAGCTTTCCTTCGGCAGCGTGAGCTGTAGGTGTCCTCCAGGGCTGGGAGCTGTGTCCCGATGATCTTCTGTGCGCTGGAGACGACCTGCTGAAGTGTTTTCCTATCAGCTGCTGTACAAGTGAGACGCCACACAGAGACGCAGGATGTTAAGGTGCTCTCTGTGGTGCAGCGGTAAAAGATCACCAGCATCTGTTCAGGTGGACCAGCTTTCTTCAGCGTCCTGAGGAAGAACAAGCGTTGCTGTGCTTTCTTAACTATTGTTGTGGTGTTAGTGGACCGTGTAAGGTCGTCTGAGATGTGTATTCCCAGAAACCTGAAACCGGACGCTCTCTCCACTATGTCTCCGTTAATGTAGACTGGAGCGATGACATGAAGTTCATTGTTCATCAGGGCAAGGCCATAAAATTACCATAAATTACAAAATAAATTGTATCGCGAGCAAAAGCACCGGAGAGACACCGAAGCTGGTGGAGATAGAAGATATATCAACACTAATGGAGGAAGGGTACACTGGAGAGGATGCTTCCAATTGTGGGAGAGACTAGGACCAGAGTACTGTGAAAAATGTCATAGACACACACACGCACATTTGTCAACAGGGAGCGGAGAGCAAGTCTGTAAATCCGGCGGGAGCAAAGGATGTTGGGAATGGTGAGTGCTGTGGGACAAGTGGCAGGGAAGGACTGCCAGGGACGGAGAGATGGGGTTGGCATCGGTGCAAGCTCACCCAGATGTAGCTGATCATTACCGAATGTCTCTCTTCCCCTTTTCCCAATCATGACTCCCCTCTCCCTGTCCCCTTCCCACTCTCGGTCCACAATAGAACTGAACGAAGGGCTATGTTAAAGAAGTGTTTAACATATACGGTAATGGTCTTTTCCCTGGGGAGGCAAATCCTAAATGATGGGGCAGGGGCTCCCAACCTGGGTCCATGACATAGAGAAGGTTGGGAACCCATGATTTATGATGAGCTGTAGCTCGGAGCCAAAGACGTTTACACAGCACTGCAGTGATTTTATGTGTCGCACTGTACTGCCGCTGCAACAGACATAGGCAAATTTCGTGACAAACGTGAGTGATGATAAACCTGATTCTGATATGGGTCTCTATTGTGGACTGAGAGTGGGGAGGTTCCTCTCCTTACAGGCAGCCAGTAAACGAAGAGACCCCAAAAGAACCCATTAAAAAATAAAGAAATGCTAAAAATGTGCAGCGGGAGAGAAGAAAAACATGAATCAGGTGAAGGATAAAAGTAAGCAAGTAACATTCAGAACTGAAGTTTTACGGAAGACGTGAAGCCAGGTACCACTGCAATCGGAGCAGGCCGCAGCCTCAGTTCAGCACAGACGGTGTGCTCTCTGTTACTAAACTTCCCCCAACACCCTCTCCAAATCCACTCGATCAACATTCAACAGGTTTCAATGAGATTCCCCCCTTTCTTCTAAATCCCAGAGAATTAAGCCCATGAACTGTCAATCACTTCTCCATTCCCGGAACACAAAACACAAAAAGGTTTTCCAAAACACAGGTACAATTCCTATCAACTAAAAAGACCGACCCACAAGCTGAGACAAGCGGGTTGGTCCGACACAGAAACTGAAGATGGAGGAACGGACTCGAGTTCCCTCCGCATTTCTTCTTGATGTTGCTTACCCTGTTCCTAATAAGCCTGAACTGCTCTCTGCATTTACACCCTTTCTGTCCCACTCCACGTACAGGATATTCCCTCAGATACAGTCGGCCCTCTGCATCCACGGATTCAACCATCCGTGGATTGGGATCGGAAAAGTAAAACGGAAGTTCGCTCTTCAGCACTCGTTGTTTGGGCATGTACAGGCTTTTTTTCTTGTCATTATTCCCTAATCATTACAGTACAACTATTTACATAGCATTTACATTGCATTAGGTATTATAAGTAATCTAGAGGTGACTTAAAGTACACGGGAGGACATGTGACCCCGGTACGGGGACCTCCAGCCCTTACCTTTACACTGGTGTGCTGCAATAATTTTATATGTTCATACAAGGAAAACATGCACTGCATGTTTAATATCCAAATGTTACTTAAAACGTTATGATGCTATTGACTTATAAGTGAGTTATAATTGACTTATCACTGTATTCATGCGAGGAAAATATGCGCTGTGTGTTTAATATTAAATTTGTTAGATAACCCTTTTAGAAACGAAATTGAGTGTATTAGCCACTCATAAGTGACTTATAGTTGACTTAGCTGGACGGAGCTGAGGATGTTCCACGAGGCTGTGGTGGCCAGTGCTATCATCTTTGCTGTTGTGTGCTGGGGCAGCAGGCTGAGGGTAGTGGACACCAACAGAATCAACAAACTCATTCGTAAGGCCAGTGATGTTGTGGGGGTGGAACTGGACTCTCTGACGGTGGTGTCTGAAAAGAGGATGCTGTCCAAGTTGCATGCCATCTTGGACAATGACTCCCATCTACTCCATAATGTACTGGTTAGGCACAGGAGTACATTCAGCCAGAGACTCATTCCACCGAGATGTAACACTGAGCGTCATAGGAAGTCATTCCTACCTGTGGCCATCAAACTTTACAACTCCTCCCTCGGAGTGTCAGACACCCTGTATCGAAGCCCCCAGGCAATGAACCGAGGGGGGGGGGGTTGGTGGAGGGATTGCATCATCCCAACCTGATTGACATCTGAGACCCTGTGAGTCAGAATAAAAGAGGGTCTGGGGAACAACCCCTTCAGATGCACCAGAAGAAATGCTAGAACTCCTGTAACAGCGTAATAGCGAAAGCCAGTGGAAAAGCCCACGTGTGTCCTTTTCCATTTGCCTCGGAATCGGTGGGCCTTTACCACGGAAGCAGGGCTTTAGCTAACCACAAAGGGGAAATCAGTCCCCAACGACTCTCGAAGGATTGACATCATAAAAGGAATGGGCAAGTTAAACCTCCATCTTTCTCTCCAACCAAAAAGCTGCAGCTTGAATGAACTTGAGTGACTTTTATATTTCCATCGGACAATACATTATCCCCTAGACAATGATAGAGCTACTTCTTATTGATTATTATTATACCCGCGCTTTTAGATTTAGTATTGACGACGTATATTATCTGTATGTTTGCATTGATATTATTTTTGTGTATTTTTATCAATAAGTACTGTTACAAATAGTACCATCAGACTTCAATGACCTCTCTCTCTTTGCTGGTAAGTGACCCAGTTACTGGGTACGTAACAGTATGATTAACATTATTATTTAATTATTTGTGGTTTTATATTGCTATATTTCTTCACTATTCTTAGTTGGCGCGGCTGTAACGAAACCCAATTTCCCTCGGGATCAATAACATATGTCTGTCTGTCTCTCTGTTGTCACCTATATTCCAGTCGTGATTAACGCCTGCACCTCCCCCCGCCCCCCCGTTGGCCGGTCTGCAAGAATATTGTCAATATTAAACCAGTCTGCGGTTCAGAATAGGTTGGTGACCCCTAATTTATAGGACTTGTCAATTAGGAAATTGGGATATATTATATTTTTTGTGTGACTGTATGCTTACTGTTTATGTGCTGTGTATGACTGTTGGTACAGTGTTTTTCACCTGTCCTGTTTTCGTTGGGTGTATTGATGGATATTCATTTGTGGTTGAATGATCATTACACTTGGACTTCAACGAACCAAGTGAAGAGTCACCAAGTCCATTGGAACCAACCCATTGTCTTACAGGCATGTAAACAGCGGTGTTGTGGGTTTCCACAGGGAAAGCGTCTGCCCATGGGCCGTTCGTCCTACTCCCATCGGGGAGTGTCCAGGACCTCCAGACTCAAAAGCAGTTACCTCCCCCGAGCAGTATGGCTGACCACCACTTCATCATTTCCAGCCTCGCCTCACTTCATAGAGTCATACAGCACAGAAACAGGCCCTGTGGCTCAGCTAGTCCATGTCAAAAGCATATAAATTGCCGGCTCCTACTCCTATTGACCTTCACCGGGACCATAGGCCTCCCTACCCCTACCATCCATGTATCTATCCAAACTTTGCTTAACGTCGAAATCGAGCTCACGTGCACTACTTCTGCTGGCAGCTCGTTCTCATGACCCACTGAGTGAAGGAGTTCCCCTTCATGTTCACCTTTCATCCTTAACCCCTGACCTCTCGTTGTAGTCCTGCCGACCTCAGGGGGAAAAGCCCGCCTGCGTTTGCCCTGTCTGTACACCTCATAATCTTGTTGATCCCCATCAAATCTCCACTCATTTTTCTACATTTTCCCCGATGGATGGAGGCCGAAGTCAATGAGAGCGGAGGCCGGGCGGGTGTTTGGCGCCGTCTGACCGACCTTCCTCTCCCTCTAGCTAGCTGCAGGATTCTTGGGATCCACATTGACCGGCCCTGGACTTGTTCTGGGGGACTCTGAGGTTCATGTCGCACGTGCTTTTGGATTCCAGTTACCCTTTTGTTGCAGTTTGTAACGGTTTGATGGGGGTGATCGACGCAGACTGGGGCTCTTTGGCATATAGTGCAGGGGTCCCCAACCTTTTTTGCACCGCGGAGCGGTTTGATATTCACAATATTCTTGAGGACTGACCAACTGGTGGGGGGGTGGGGTGTTAATCACGACCGGAATATAGGTGATAAGTTAACTAAGTCACTTATAAGTGGCTAATACACTCAATTTCATTTCTAAAAGGGTTTGTCTAACAAATTTAATATTAAACACACAGCGCATATTTTCCTCGTATGAGCATATAAAATCATTGCAGCACACCGATATCACTGAATCAGTGGGAGCCCGAGGCTTGTTTCCCTGCAACAGGACGGTCCCATCGAGGGGTGATGGGGACAGCCATACTCAAAGGGGGTTCCTATGTCCAGTCTGTTTCACAGTTTAGTTTTCGTTGCAGAAAATCCCGCTTCGCAGAGATATGCTGTTGGAAATGGAGGCAACGTTTTCAGTGCTTTCGTGGCCATCTCAGGATATTCAGGCTTGACTTTGATCCAGAA
The DNA here is from genome assembly GCF_030144855.1 of Hypanus sabinus. NCBI lineage: Eukaryota > Metazoa > Chordata > Chondrichthyes > Myliobatiformes > Dasyatidae > Hypanus > Hypanus sabinus. The sequence continues at coordinate 27,277,627 of NC_082729.1, read as the reverse complement.
CGCCGGCAGAGATGTCATGTCAAACATACGTCTCAGCCCGCCGTCACTCGCAAGCTCGAGGAGTTGATCTTCTTCCCGCGCTGACTTGCACGACACGCGGGTCATGACCTCGCGTGCGTTCAAGTTCCAACCGCGGGCGTGACAGGGAATGAGGAAAGGTGCAGCTGACTCATGTCGTTTCATATCGCCAAATCACACCGCTTCCTTGCGGCCTGGGAGCACATGCTTTGTGGCCCGGTGGTTGGGGACCACTGACATAGCGGGCCTGCAGAGGGCTAGTGGCCTGACACTGGATTGAACTAAACTGAATCCTAGTGATCCCTGGTTTGAAGTTTGGTATTCTACGTGACGTTGCGCGAGTTGTTCTCTTTTCGTGCATTTGGCGTTTGATGTTTTCTTGAACGAGTTCCTTGGCGTTTCTTCATTTCCGTGGGAAGGCGAATCTCAGCATTGTATTCTGTATACCTACTTTGGTAGTGAATACGCTTTGAACCGCTGATGGTCAGCGTGTCAAATGCCGTTTAAACAGCCCTGCCCGCACATGACACTGTTTTCACTTGTCGTCGTGGGGCGACCGCGAGAAACGGCGAAGAGTCGTGGACACGGCTCGGTGTGCGACGGAATCCAGCTCCCCCTCCACGGACTCTGCCTGAACTCCTCGCTGTCTCAGTAAAGCAGCCGGTGTAATCAAAAATCTCACCCGCCCCAAACATTCCCTCTTCTCCCCCCCTCCCTCCCATGGACAGAAGATGCAAAAGCCCGAAAGAGCACGTCCCACCAGGCTCAAGGACAGCTTTTACCCCCCCCCCCCGTTATCGGACTCCTGAACAGACCTCTTGTACAGTGAGACAGATTCTCGGCCTCACAATCTACCTCATCTTGACTTTGACCCGTATCATTTGGCGTCACTGTACTGTCTCAGCAGCTGTTACACTTTATTCTGCATTCTGTCTTTGGTTGACCTTGTTCTATCTCAACGCACTGTGTAAGGATTCGATCTGCATGAACAGTATGCAGGACAGGCTTCTGACTGTATGTCTGTCCATGTGACCAATACTAAACCAATTTACTAAAACCGATGTAAACGACCCTCCATTATCCTGTGCCCGACCATTCGGAATCTGAACCAGGTTTAACATCACCGGCGAATGTCACAGTGCAATTTGTTATGTAATACAAAATAAAAACTGTAAATATATATATTAAGAAGTTAAATTGAATAAGTAGTGCAAAAAAAGTAGTGAGGTAGTGTTCATGGGTTCAATGTCCATTCAGAAATCCGATGTCAAAGGGGGAGAAGCTGTTCCTGAATCACTGACTCTTTACCCCTCTGCTAACTCTTTCCCCTTCCCCTAACTTCTCACTCTCTGCAAGGGGGCAGGGACAGTCCCGTCTCTGTCCGATCTGCCTACCCCTCCAGGGAGAATGAAGATACAAGGGAGGGGTGCTGATGGGGAGGGAGCGGTTGGGACTTGCTGTGGTGGCAAAGGTGGAGAGCCTGTCTCAGCAGCTGCTGGGGCATTAGAGTGTGGCCTAAAACCTTCGTGAAGGGCATCTCAGTCTCCCTCCACCTCACCCTGTCAGTTCCAGCCACAGCACTGCCCCTCAGTTTAACCCCTTCCTTCAGCAGCTCTTTGTCTCTTGTCCCTCTCCCCCATCACCCTATTCCCCCGCTTCCTCTCCTTCTCCCCAGCAACTCACACATCTACCCTCTCCCCTCAACCCCCTCTGTCAAAGCTCTAGATTCTCCCCTCCTCCCCAACTCTCTCCACCCCATCCTACACTTTTACCCCTCTCCTCACTTTTCTTCTCTCCTCTCCTGCCCTTCCACTCTACCTTATACCCCTCTCCCCTTTCACCCTTTGCTCCCCCTAACTTGCTCTTCATTCATCCCTCCTCTCTCCTCCTCCTTCCCTTTCACCCTCCTCCCCTCTCACCCCCAAATTCTCTTCCCCACTCTCTCCTCTCTTCCCCTCCCCCACTCTCCCTCCTCCCTCTCCCCCACTCTCCTCTCTTCCCCTCCCCCAATCTCCTCTCTTCCCCCTCCCCCCACTCTCCCCTCCCCCACTCTCCTCTCCTCCCCCTCCCCCACTTTTTCCCTAACACCCCCTCTCCCCCACTCTTGCCCCTCTTCCCCCTCTTTCGCCTACAGTAACCTCCCCCTCTCTCCTCCCATTTCTCTCCCTTTCTCCCCTCTTTCCCTTCTCCTCTCCCCCACACCCCTTTCTCTCTCTGTTCTCCCCACTCTCTCCTATAATGAACAAAGTGGATGAGAGAGTGTGAATCAGTACTTGGAGCTTCGATGTGGTGGTTATTACAGAAACTTGGATGGCTCAGGGGCAGGAATGTTACTTGGAGTGCCAGGCTTTAGGTGTTTCAGAAACGACAGGGAGGGAGGCAAAAGAGGTGGGGGCGTGGCACTGTTGATCAGAGATAGTGACACGGTTGCAGAAAAGGAGGAAGACATGGAGGGATTATCAACAGGGTCTCTGTGGGTGGAGGTTAGGAACAGGAAGGGGTCAATATCTCTATTGGTTTTTTTTTTGTAGACCACTCAATAGTAACAGGGACGTCGAGGAGCAGATAGGGAGACAGATTCTGGAAAGGTGTAATAATAACAGGGTTGTGGTGGGAGATTTTAATTCCCCAAATATCGATTGGCATCTCCCTAGAGCAAGGGGTTTAGATGGGGTGGAGTTTGTTAGGTGTGTTCAGGAAGGATTCTGGACACAATATGTAAATAAACCTACAAGAGGAGAGGCTTGATCTGGTATTGGGAAATGAACCTGGCCTGGTGTCAGGTCTCTCAGTGGGAGAGCATTTTGGAGAGAGTGATCATAATTCTATCTCCTTTACAATAGCATTGGAGAGGGATCGGAAGTTAGGAAAGTGTTTAAGGAGTAAGTGGAAAATGTGAGGCAATCAGTCAGGAACTTGAAAGCGTAAATTGGGAACAGATGGCCTCAGGGAAATGTACGGAAAGAATGTGGCAAATGTTCAGGGGATATTTGTGTAGTGTTCTGCATAGGTACGTTCCAATGAGACAGGGAGAGGACGGTAGGGTACAGGAACTGTGGTGTACAAAGGCTGTTGAAAATCTGGTCAAGAAGAAAAGAAGACCTTTCAAAAGGTTCAAAAAACTAGGTAATGATAGAGATCTAGAAGATTATAAGGCTAGCAGGAAGGAAGGGGGAGTGTTTGCTACTGCTGGTCAGGAGGCTTTAAACTAATGTGGCAGGGGGATGGGAACAAGTGCACAGAGACAGAGGGGTGTAAAATGAGGGTAGAAGCAAAAAGTAGTAAGGTGAAAAGTAAAAGTGGCAGGCAGGCAAATCCAGGGTAAAAAGGGCCACTTTTCAACATAATTGTATAAGGACTAAGAGTGCTGTATAAACAAGCCTGAAGGCTTTGTGTGTCACTGCGAGGAGCATTTGTAACAAGGTGGATGAATTGAATGTGCAGATAGTTATTAATGAATATGATATAGTTAGGATCACAGAGACATGGCTCCAGGGTGACCAAGGATGGGAGCTCAACATCCAGAGATATTCAATATTCAGGAGGGATAGACAGGAAAGAAAAGGAGGTGGGGTAGCATTGCTGGTTAGTGAGGAGATTAACGCAATAGAAAGGAAGGACATTAGCCTGGAGGATGTGGAATTGATATGGGTAGAGCTGCATAACACTAAGGGGCAGAAGACGCTAGTGGGAGTTGTGTACAGGCCACCTAACAGTAGTAGTGAGGTTAGGGATGGCATTAAACAGGAAATTAGAAATGTGTGCAATAAAGGAACAGTAGTTATAATAGGTGGCTTCAATCTACATATAGATTGGGTGAACCAAGTTGGTAAGGGCGCTGAGGAAGAGGATTTCTTGGAATGTATGCGGGATGGTTTTCTGAAACACCATGTCGAGGAACCAACTAGAGAGCAGGCCATTCTAGATTGGGTATTGAGCAATGAGGAAGGGTTAGTTAGCAATCTTGTCGTGCGAAGCCCCTTGGGTAAGAGAGACCATAATATGGTGGAATTCTTCATTAAGATGGAGAGTGACATAGTTAATTCAGAAACAAAGATTCTGAACTTAAAGAAGGGTAACTTCGAAGGTATGAGACGTTAATTAGCTAAGATAGACTGGCAAATGATACTTAAAGGGTTGACGGTGGATATGCAATGGCAAGCATTTAAAGATCGCATAGATCAAATAGAACAATTGTTCATCCCAGTTTGGCAAAAGAATAAACCAGGGAAGGTAGTGCACCCGTGGCTGACAAGGGAAATTAGGGATAGTATCAAGTCCAAAGAAGAAACATACAAATTAGCCAAAAAAAGCGGCACACCTGAGGACTGGGAGAAATTCAGAGACCAGCAGAGGAGGACAAAGGGCTTGATTAGGAAAGGGAAAAAAGATTATGAGAGAAAGCTGGCAGGGAACATAAAAACTGACTGTAAAAGCTTTTATAGATACGTGAAAAGGAAAAGATTGGTCAAGACAAATGTAGGTCCCTTACAGTCAGAAACAGGTGAATTGATCATAGGGAACAAAGATATGGCAGACCAATTGAATAACTACTTTGGTTCTATCTTCACTAAGGAGGACATAAATAATCTTCCAGAAATAGTAAGGGACCGAGGGTCTAGTGAGATGGAGGAACTGAGGGAAATACATGTTAGTAGGGAAGTGGTGTTAGGTAAATTGAAGAGATTAAAGGCAGATAAATCCCCAGGGCTAGATGGTCTGCATCCCAGAGTGCTTAAGGAAGTAGCCCAAGAAATAGTGGATGCATTAGTGATAATTTTTCAAAACTCCTTAGATTCTGGATTAGTTCCTGAGGATTGCAGGGTGGCTAATGTAACCCCACTTTTTAAAAAAGGAGGGAGAGAGAAACCAGGGAATTATAGACCGGTTAGTCTGACATCGATGGTGGGGAAAATGCTAGAGTCAATTATCAAAGATGTGATAACAGCACATTTGGAAAGAAGTGAAATCGTTGGACAAAGTCAGCATGGATTTGTGAAAGGAAAATCATGTCTGACGAATCTTATAGAATTTTTTGAAGATGCGACTAGTAGAGTGGATAGGGGAGAGCCAGTGGATGTGGTATATTTAGATTTTCAAAAGGCTTTTGACAAGGTCCCACACAGGAGATTAGTGTGCAAACTTAAAGCACACGGTATTGGGGGTATGGTATTGATGTGGATAGAGAATTGGTTGGCAGACAGGAAGCAAAGAGTGGGAGTAAATGGGACCTTTTCAGAATGGCAGGCAGTGACTAGTGGGGTACCGCAAGGCTCGGTGCTGGGACCCCAGTTGTTTACAATATATATTAATGATTTAGACAAGGGAATTAAATGCAGCATCTCCAAGTTTGCGGATGACACGAAGCTGGGCAGTGGTGTTAGCTGTGAGGAGGATGCTAAGAGGATGCAGGGTGACTTGGATAGGTTAGGTGAGTGGGCAAATTCATGGCAGATGCAATTTAATGTGGATAAATGTGAGGTTATCCACTTTGGTTGCAAGAACAGGAAAACAGATTATTATCTGAACGGTGGCCGATTAGGAAAAGGGGAGATGCAACGAGACCTGGGTGTCATTGTACACCAGTCATTGAAGGTGGGCATGCAGGTACAGCAGGCAGTGAAAAAGGCAAATGGTATGTTGGCATTCATAGTAAAAGGATTTGAGTACAGGAGCAGGGAGGTTCTACTGCAGTTGTACAAGGCCTTTGTGAGACCGCACCTAGAATATTGTGTGCAGTTTTGGTCCCCTAATTTGAGGAAAGACATTCTTGCCATAGAGGGAGTACAGAGAAGATTGATTCCTGGGATGGCAGGACTTTCATATGAAGAAAGACTGGATCGACTAGGCTTATACTCACTGGAATTTAGAAGATTGAGGGGGGATCTTGTTGAAACGTATAAAATTCTAAAGGGATTGGACAGGCTAGATGCAGGAAGATTGTTTCCAATGTTGGGGAAGTCCAGAACGAGGGGTCACAGTATAAGGATAATGGGGAAGCCTTTTAGGACTGAGATGAGGAAAAACTTCTTCACACAGAGAGTGGTGAATCTGTGGAATTCTCTGCCACAGGAAACAGTTGAGGCCGGTTCATTGGCTATATTTAAGAGGAAGTTAGATATGGCCCTTGTGGCTAAAGGGATCAGGGGGTATGGAGAGAAAGCAGGTACAGGGTTCTGAGTTGGATGATCAGCCATGATCACACTGAATGGCGGTGCAGGCTCGAAGGGCCGAATGGCCTACTCCTGCACCTATTTTCTATGTTTCTATGAACTTAAGAAAGAAATTAGGAGAGCTAAAAAGGGCCATGAGAAGGCCTTGGTGGACAGGATTAAGGAAAACCCCAAGGCATTCTACGTACATGATGAGCAAGAGGATAAGACGTGAGAGAATAGGACCAATCAAGTGTGACAGAGGAACTGGAGGAGATATCGTAGGTACTTAATGAATGCTTCAGTATTCACTATGGAAAAGGATCTTGGTGATTGTAGTGATGACTTGCAGCAGACTGAAAAGCTTGAGCATGTAGATATTAAGAAAGAGGATGTGCTGAAGCTCCTGGAAAGCATCACGTTGGATAAGTCACCGGGACCGGATGAAATGTACCCCAGGCTACTGTGGGAGGCGAGGAAGGAGATTGCTGAGCCTCTGGCGATGGTCGTTGCATCATCAATGGGGACAAGAGAGGTTCCGGAGGATTGGAGGGCTGTGGATGTTGTTCCTTTATTCAAGAAAGGATGTAGAGATAGCTCAAGAAATTATAGACCAGTGAGTCTTACTTCAGTGGTTGGTAAGTTGATGGAGAAGATCCTGAAAGGCAGGTTTTATGAAGATTTGGAGAGGCATAATATGATTAGGAGTAGTCAGCATGGCTTTTTCAAAGGCAGGTTGTGCCTTACGAGCCTGATTGAATTTTTTGAGGATCTGACTAAACACATTGATGAAGGAAGAGCAGTAGATGTAGTGTATATGGATTTCAGCAAGGCATTTGATAAGGTCCCCCATGCAAGGCTTATTGAGAAATTAAGGAGGCATGGGATGCAAGAGGACATTGCTTTGTGGATCCAGAACTGGCTTGCTCACAGAAGGCAAAGAGTGGTTGTAGACCTACATGGAGGTTCACAGCAGTGGGGTGCCTCAGAGATCTGTTCTGGGACCCCTACTCTCCGTGATTTTTACAAATGACCTGGATGAGGAGGTGGAGGGATGGGTTAGTAATTTTGCTGATGACACAAAGGTTGGATGTGTTGTGGATAATGTGGAGGGCTGTCAGAGGTTACAGTGGGACATTAATAGGATGCAAAACTGGGCTGAGAAGTGGCAGATGGAGTTCAACGCAGATAAGTGTGAGGTGGTTCATTTCGGTAGATCAAATATGATGGCAGAATATAGTATTAATGGTAAGACTCTTGGCAGTGTGGAGGATCAGAGGGATCTTGGGGTCCGAGTCCATAGGACACTCAAAACAGCTGTGCAGGTTGACTCTGTGGTTAAGAAGGTGTATGGTGTATTGGCCTTCATCAATCATGGGATTGAGTTTAGGAGCCGAGAGGTAATGTTACAGCTATATCGGACCCTGGTCAGACCCCACGGAGTAGTGTGCTCAGTTCTGGTTGCCTCACTACAGGAAGGATGTGGAAGCCATTGAAAGGGTGCAGAGGAGATTTACAAGGATGTTGCCTGGATTGGGGAGCGTGCTGTCTGAGAATAGGTTGAGTGAACTCGGCCTTTTCTCCTTGGAGTGACGGAGGGTGAGAGGTGACCTGATGGAGGTGTACAAGGTGATGAGAGGCATTGGATAGTCAGAGGCTTTTCCCAGGGCTGAAATGGCGAGTACTAGAGGACACAGGTTTAAGATGCTTGGAGATAGGTACAGAGATGTCAGGGGAAAGTTTTTTACACACAGAGTGGTGAGTGCGTGGAATGGGCTGCCGACGATGGTGGTGGGGGCAGAAACGATAGGGTCGTTTAAGAGACTCCTGGATAGGTACAAGCTTAGAAAAATAGAGGGCTGTGGGTAACCGGAGGTCGTTTCTAAGGTACTGACCATTATGCTGTAGGTTTTCTATGTTTCTACTCCAAACTCAGTGGTTCTGGTGAAAGTTCTAAGGGAGCAGTAAAGATAAAGTGGGTAACAGGGTGGAGATACATCTCTACCAAAGGAGGTGTGAGGTGCCCCTTCCCTCCCCTAGCCTGCAGGTCACCCTTGGGCAAGGTGTAGCACCTGCTTAGCCCCCCCCCACCCCCGATCAGGGTAAAAGAAGCCGTGGGAGAAGGTGGTGGGTGGTCGTACGAGCAGCCGGTGCAGATCACAAGCCCTGGTGATGTGACCACTGACACCAGGCAGACAATCTCTGAAGAGTATTGATCATGGCCGGGGTCACCTGTCTTGTAAAGACACTGCCCAGAAGAGGGCAATGGCAAACCACTTCTGTAGAAAAATTTGCCAAAAACAATCATGGTGATTGAAAGACTGTGATCACCCACGTCATACAACATGGCAGGTAACGGATGAAAAAAAGATAAAGGGGATCGCTGGTTTGGGGGGGGGTTGTTTATTTGCAAATAGGGCAGTAAGGGGATTAAAGACATATTAAGAAATGAATTACTTAAGCGTGCCTCATAATTAATGACAATGACCATGTAATCATTTTTGCTAGCCCTGCTCTCCTAGACTTAGCTCAAAATGCATTATATTTGTTGAAAAGCCATGTGACATTTCTGTATTGGGCAGATCACGAGAAATGTGGACTGCAGAAATCACATTATCTCTGGGCCTGATCTGCGCGTCGTTGTCATTCGCTACAGCAGTAGTGTCAGTACAGTTCCCATATTCTAATCACACAATTCCTGTGAATTAGGGTGTGCTTTTCAATGGAGTAAAGTTCGGAATCTGTCCGTTTCTCTAGCTCACGGCCCAAACGAGATACGTACCTTCAGGCAGAGAGTCAGCTTTGATGAGGTCGTAACTTTCCCCTTTATTGATTGCATCACTTTTGGCCGAACTTAAGCAATCGGCAATTGACTGTGGTGGTTGATGCACATTGAAAATGGCCGAGGTAGACCAAAGAGAAAAGACCACGAGACCATAAGGTGTAGGTGTAGAATTTGGCCTTTTAGTCCATCGAATCTGCTGTGGTGTACCTAGATTATGCCAGCATCAGCCAATGTGTCTGATGTATGAAAAGGTTTTTTTTTCCAAATGAGGCAATGAAACCATTGAACTTTTGAAGAGAATTCGCTCTGGCAAAGCAACAAGAACTTGGCTTATTTTCAGTCGTTTTCAAAGCTTTCCAGAAACGGAAAACACTTCAAAACATGTTTGCTAGCACTTCACAACAAAACAGCGATGGCTTGCGTGCTTCAGTCAACGTGTCATTGCTCATTGCTAAATCTGGAAGGCCCCGTATGACTGGGGAAGAACCGATTCTGCCAGTGGTAAGGGAGTACCAGACCATGTAATTAAAGCAATTCCACTCAGTGACAGCTCTGTCCAAAGACGAACAGATGAAATGTCGGAGAACAAGGCAGATGCGTTGTGCAACGTGCTTAGGACAACAGAATTTGCTGTGCTCTTGGATGAGTCAACTTTACCAGCTGACAAATCTTTGCTTCTTGGAATTGTTATTTGCAATGGGATCAGAAACAGAATGAGGGATCAATATTCAGGTTGTCGAGCTGGTTTGCAAAGAGAGGGACGTTCTGCTCACCAACATTCTGTGCAACAGAGGGGGCACCATCAATGACAGGACACCACCGCGTGCATCATTACTTCCTTGAGAAAAGATGCACCGAACCTAATTTCCAGACTCACGTAATTCACAGACATCATCTCGACTAAAAAAACCCTAAGTGATCAGCTGCACAAATCACTAAATACTGTTATCACAGTGGTGAATAACATCAAGTCCCAGTTCTCAACTGCTTTTAGGTTGAGGACGACGAACAGTTGGACGCTCGCTGTTGCACATGGAAGTCAGATAGCTGTCAAAGGCAAAAGTGCCTTTTGTGCATTTTTGCAAACTGTGATAAAGTTCTTTAAAGAGCTGAAGGCTTCATTCAATAATCAACTGAAGAATATTAGGCATAACATTGCTTATTTGAATTGAATTGATGTATTTCTTACATCATTCACAGGCATGGGGAGTAAAAACCTTTGTTATGTCTCTGTCTAAACGTGGTGTGGAATCATAGTAATTTATAATAAATAGAACAGTCAATGTAACATAGAGTACACTCAAATCAGTGTGAGTTCATCAGTCTGACGGCCTGGTGGGAGAAGCTGTCCTGGAGCCTGTTGGTCCTGGCTTTTATGCTGCGGTACCGTTTCCCGGATGGGAGCAGCTGGAATAGATTGTGGTTGGGGTGACTCGGGTCCCCAATGATCCTTCGGGCCCTTTTTACACACTTGTCCCTGTAAGTGTCCTGAACAGTGGGAAGTTCAGAACTACAGATGCGCTGGGCTGTCCGCACCACTCTCTGCAGAGTCCTGCGATTGAGGGAGGAACAGCTCCCGTACCAGGCAGTGATGCAGCCGGTCGGGATGCTCTCAGTTGTGCCCCTGGAGAAAGTTCTCGGGATTTGGGGGCCCAGACCAAACTTGCTGAACCGTCTGAGGTGAAAGAGGCGCTGTTGTGCCTTTTTCACCGCACGGCTGGTGTGTACGGACCACGTGAGGTCCTCAGTGATGTGGTTGACGAGGAACTTGAAGCAGTTTACCCTCTCCACCATTGATGTCAATACGGGTCAGCCCGTCTCCATTCCTCCTGTAATCCACAACCAGCTCCTTTGTTTTTGTGACGTTGATGAAGGGGTTGTTTTCCTGACACGGCTGTATCAGAGAGATGGCTTCCTCCCTGTAGGCCACTTCCATATTGCTGAGATTAGGCCAATCAATGCCACGTTGTGGGCAAATTTAATTAGCAGATTGGAGCTGTGGGTGGCGATACAGTCATGGGTATACAGGGAGTAAAGGAAGGGACTCAGTACACAGCCCTGAGGGGCTCCTGGGTTGAGAGTCAGAGGGTGGAGGTGAGGGAGCCCACTCTTACCACCTGCTGGTGATCTGATGGGAAGTCCAGGATCCAGCTACATCGGACAGGGTGAAGGCCGAGGTCTCTGAGCTTCTTGTCGAGCCTGGGTGGAACGGTGGTGTTCAATGCTGAACACCATTCTTCTCCGGTTGTGTAAGGATGGTATTATTTGCAAAGTCTAATGAAACCAGTGAGGTGAATCTTATCAAACTCCAATCAGCCATCTCCAGGCTTTTAGTTAACCCAAGTCATCCCACTGCTGACATCAGGTAGAAGGTACAAGACCCTCAGGACTCACACCACCAGGTTCAAGAACACCATCAGGCTCTTAAATAAAAGGGGATAACTGTAATCAAATCAACCCACAGAAACCATTATAGGAACTCTGCAGGTCAGGCAGCATCTATGGAAATGAATAGATAGTCGATATTTGGGCAGAGATCCTTCTTCAGGACTCGCTTGCCCCGTCCATTGAGATGCCTCCACAACCACTGATCCCACTTTCAGGGACTCTTGATCATCCCACGTTCTCGATATTTATTGCCGTTTATTTACATTTACAACGTTTGTTGTCTTCCTCACTTTACTTGATCTTTCATTTTATAGTTCCTATTCTATAGATTTGCTGTGTACACCCACAAAAGATGAACCTTGGGGTTGTATATCCAAACATATATGAACTTTGATAATAAATTTTACTTCGAACTTTGAGTTAAGTGCAACGTTGGCTGTCCCAACCTTTTCCAGCTTACGAGCCTCTCCGAGTTGGAAGACAGATTTATAAATTGTGATCTTCGGGTATACGATGTCCGTCTGGCTGAGCTGCATAAAAACATGTCCGAGAGATTTCACGATCTTCTCTCAATCCAAGTGCCAGACTGGGTAATTAATCCATTGCTGAACACTTGTGATGAGGAATTAACTAAAAGGGTGGAGGAAGAACTGATCTCATTTCAAAAGCCGAAGCTCAAAAGAATCATATCGAAACTTTTGGTTGCCCGAAATAAATCTCCGAACACTATTCTCCATTGTGGAAAAGGGTCGAGGTGTTCTTTATAGTCTTTCCAACGTCAAATTTAGTGGAGCCCGATTTCAGTGCAGTCTCCTAAAGCAATGACACAGACTGCAAATTACTGAACTTGGGAATCTGGGACTCAGAGTCATAGCAGAGAAACAGGCCGTTTGGCCCATCTAGTCCGTGCCAAGCCTACTCCCATCGACCTCCATCCCACTCCCATCCAGGTACCTATCCAAACTTCCCTTAAACATTGAAATCGGGCTGACATGCGCCGGCAGCTCGTTCCACCCTCTCACCACCCTCTGAGTGAAGAAGTTTCCCCTCACGTTCCCCGTTAACATTTCACCTTTGGGTGACGTTCACCCTGGCGCTGAGAAGCTGGGATCTCTGCACCAAGCCCATCCAATTCTTTGAAGTGTGAAACACCAATGGAGGAGTGAATAGGTAGGTGACCAATGTACACACCAGAATTGTTTTTACTGTAATTAAATAAAGATAGAATTTTATTTCTGCTTTAAATAGATTTCAACAATTCTTGCAATTATTTGTTGCTGCTTTGAATTTGCGTTCCCCATTTTTCTTCTGTCTGTGCACCGGGATTCAAAATTCTTTATGATGTCTATTTTCTGGCTGGAAAGGGGGAAGGGACGCTGGGGAGGTCTCGGAGCCAAGAGGACATTTACCCTCAAAGTTTTGGGAACCACTGCCCTAACTTTATCTCCTCCCACTCTTTCCCCTTCCACAAACACTCTTACCCCCTCTCCTCTCTCTCTCCCCTTCCCACAACCTCTTCCCTTACCCTAACTCTCATCCTCTCTTCCCTCACTTTCTCCTTCCCCGAACTCGTTCTTCCTCCTAACCCCTGTCCCTCCCTCTCCCCACTAACACGCCCACCCCTCTCTTCCCTTGCCCTGACTCTCTCACTACACCTGCCCCACCCAACCTGTCCTGCGCAGGTGCTCAGTCGCCTTGCACCGTCCTTTCTGCTTGAGTGTCTGCCCTCTGTGTGGGATCTCCCTGTTCTTGCAGTGAGGGTGGGGGCGAGGGAGTCTGCAGAGTCCCCTGCACCCCTTGGTCGACCTGCTCTGGGTCCCGGTGGGGAGAGTCTCTGCCAGACGGGTGGTTCTGCTCTGCAGTTCGAAGACGGTGCATCATCGTGGTGGCACGGATTGCCTTCTGTACGGGAGACAAACACAGAGTGAATTTCCCTGTACTCCATCCCATCACACACTCCCGGGGTCAGACACAGAGTGAATCTCCCTCCACTCCGTCCCATCACACACTCCCGGGGTCAGACACTGAGTGAAGCTCCCTCCACACCGTCCCATCACTCACTCCCGGGGTCAGACACAGAGTGAAACTCCCTCCACACCGTCCCATCACACACTCCCGGGGTCAGACACAGAGTGAATTTCCCTGTACTCCATCCCATCACACACTCCCGGGGTCAGACACAGAGTGAATCTCCCTCCACTCCGTCCCATCACACACTCCCGGGGTCAGACACTGAGTGAAGCTCCCTCCACACCGTCCCATCACTCACTCCCGGGGTCAGACACAGAGTGAAACTCCCTCCACACCGTCCCATCACACACTCCCGGGGTCAGACACAGAGTGAATTTCCCTGTACTCCATCCCATCACACACTCCCGGGGTCAGACACAGAGTGAATCTCCCTCCACTCCGTCCCATCACACACTCCCGGGGTCAGACACTGAGTGAAGCTCCCTCCACACCGTCCCATCACACACTCCCGGGGTCAGACACAGAGTGAAACTCCCTCCACACCTTCCCATCACACACTCCCAGGGTCAGACACAGAGTGAATTTCCCTGTACTCCATCCCATCACACACTCCCGGGGTCAGACACAGAGTGAATTTCCCTGTACTCCATCCCATCACACACTCCCGGGGTCAGACACAGAGTGAATCTCCCTCCACACCGTCCCATCACACACTCCCGGGGTCAGACACAGAATGAATCTCCGTCCACACCGTCCCATCACACCCTCCCGGGGTCAGACACAGAGTGAAACCCCCTCCACACCGTCCCATCACACACTCCCGGGGTCAGACACAGAGTGAAGCTCCCTCCACACTGTCCCATCACACACTCCCAGGGTCAGACACAGAGTGAAGCACCCTCCACACCGTCCCATCACACACTCCCGGGGTCAGACACAGAGGGAAACTCCCGCCACACCGTCCCATCACACACTCCCGGGGTCAGACACAGAGTGAATCTCCCTCCACACAGTCCCATCACACACTCCTGGGGTCAGACACAGAGTGAATCTCCCTCCACACCGTCCCATCGCACACTCCCGGGGTCAGACACAGAGTGAATCTCCCTCCACACCGTCCCATCACACACTCCTGGGGTCAGACACAGAGTGAAGCTCCCTCCACACTGTCCCATCACACACTCCCGGGGTCAGACACAGAGTGAATCTCCCTCCACAACGTCCCATCACACGCTGCCGGGGTCAGACACAGAGTGAATCTCCCTCCACACCGTCCCATCACACACTCCTGGGGTCAGACACAGAGTGAAGCTCCCTCCACACTGTCCCATCACACACTCCCGGGGTCAGACACAGAGTGAATCTCCCTCCACAACGTCCCATCACACACTCCCGGGGTCAGACACAGAGTGAGCTCCCTCCACACAGTCCCATCACACACTCCCGGGGTCAGACACAGAATGAATCTCCCTCCACCGTCCCATCACACACTGCCGGGGTCAGACACAGAGTGAATCTCCGTCCACACCGTCCCATCACACACTCCCGGGGTCAGACACAGAGTGAATCTCCCTTCACACCATCCCATCACACACTGCCGGGGTCAGACACAGAGTGAAACTCCCTCGCCACCGTCCCATCACACACTCCCGGGGTCAGACACAGAGGGAAACTCCCGCCACACCGTCCCATCACACACTCCCGGGGTCAGACACAGAGTGAATCTCCCTCCACACCGTCCCATCACACACTCCTGGGGTCAGACACAGAGTGAATCTCCCTCCACACCGTCCCATCGCACACTCCCGGGGTCAGACACAGAGTGAATCTCCCTCCACACCGTCCCATCACACACTCCCGGGGTCAGACACAGAGGGAAACTCCCGCCACACCGTCCCATCACACACTCCCGGGGTCAGACACAGAGTGAATCTCCCTCCACACCGTCCCATCACACACTCCTGGGGTCAGACACAGAGTGAATCTCCCTCCACACCGTCCCATCGCACACTCCCGGGGTCAGACACAGAGTGAATCTCCCTCCACACCGTCCCATCACACACTCCTGGGGTCAGACACAGAGTGAATCTCCCTTCACACCGTCCCATCACACACTCCTGGGGTCAGACACAGAGTGAATCTCCCTCCACACCGTCCCATCACACACTGCCGGGGTCAGACACAGAGTGAATCTCCGTCCACACCGTCCCATCACACACTGCCGGGGTCAGACACAGAGTGAATCTCCCTCCACACCGTCTCATCACACACTGCCGGGGTCAGACACAGAGTGAATCTCCATCCACACCGTCCCATCACACCCTCCCGGGGTCAGACACAGAGTGAAACTCCCTCCACACCGTCACATCACACACTCCCGGTGTCAGACACAGAGTGAATCTCCATCCACACCGTCCCATCACACACTCCCGGGGTCAGACACAGAGTGAATCTCCGTCCACACCGTCCCATCACACACTGCCGGGGTCAGACACAGAGTGAATCTCCCTCCACACCGTCTCATCACACACTGCCGGGGTCAGACACAGAGTGAATCTCCATCCACACCGTCCCATCACACCCTCCCGGGGTCAGACACAGAGTGAAACTCCCTCCACACCGTCACATCACACACTCCCGGTGTCAGACACAGAGTGAATCTCCATCCACACCGTCCCATCACACACTCCCGGGGTCAGACACAGAGTGAAGCTCCCCCCACACCGTCCCATCACACACTGCTGGGGTCAGACACAGAGTGAAACTCCCTCGCCACCGTCCCATCACACACTCCCCCGTGACATGTGTTTAACACAGGTTGTATCCCAGACATCATTGCAAGTGTACAGTAAAGAACAAACTGCTGCAGGAACTCCGTGGGTCAAACAGCCTCTGCAGAGGAGAGGGAGCAGGACTACTGTCCCTCACCGTGCACAGGAGCTGCTCAACCTGCTGTGTTCCTCTGACAGCTTGCTCTTTACTCTGGACCCCAGCATCTGTAGTTTCTGATGTCTCAGCTACTGTTACTAAAATTTATCATAAACACACACAAAAAAAAATTGTCATCACAAATTGAGAACGCCAGGGCCAAAAAAGAAAGAGGTGGGAGAGTGAAGAAGTAGGTTAACTGCAGTATGCCACCTCCCCAGCAGGAGGCAGCAATGGCGCAATCTGGCACAACAGAGAATGAAGATGCTGTTGATCTGGAGTGATGGAGGAACTGCCGGCTGGGGCTGCACCTACGGAGGGAAATGGGCATTTCACCCGGCAGTGAGGATGCTGGCCCTTCAGCCCATGCTGATCCTGATGTCCCATCTGGGCTTGGTCCTTACCCCTCCGAACCTTTCCCTTCCACATGCCAGCCCGAGTACCAATTCCGCCCGGGACTAAGGTCGGCGGTGGGGACGACGGGGGCGTAGTGTTCGGGTGACTGGAGGAAATTACAGTGGTGAATGTCAGATGTGGACTTTCGTTCGCGCACGTGGATCGGTGTGTACAACCACCTGCTGAGGGTGGAGGACGAGGCATGGGAATGATAGAGCAATGGAGGGCTTTGAGGGAGCGAAGGGTCGGGCCGACCTTTGACTCGGCCCGCCGGGGCCTGTGATCTGGGGCACTGAGCAGGTGAGAACGATGGGTCCCCCACCCACCAGCTGATACGGACCTTCCACTTGGCTTTGGCGAAGTTTTTCTTAATTTGGGTGCAGACGCCGAGCTGCAGGTTCTTCTCCAGAGCTGCGTTCCCAGCGATCCTGCAACAGCAAGAACACAGAACGGTACAGGCCCTTCGGCCCATGGCGCTATGCTGACCCTTTAACCTACTCCGAAGATCAATTTATCCCCTCCCTCCGCTTTACCCTCGTCGTGCCTTCCGGTGTAAGGCGTCGCTACTAAGCTTGGGTGACAACTGACTGGCAGTTCATAAAGCAGGAACTTTGATTATTAATAACACTTCCCCCGCGGGGCTTTGTGGTGAGCTGTCACTGGAAGCAATGAGGAGGCGAGGGCTGAGCTGTGCGGGTGCTGTACAGAGTGAGGGGAGTTCAGGGCGAGGTCCAGGCCTGTTCGGGATGGAGATGGGGTCGGACCGAGCAAATGGGACGGGAGTCGGTGCGGGGGAGTGTGAGGTTCGACCCATCGGAGTGAGCCGATCTGGGCTGGAGCGCGGCACAGAGCGCATCGCAAGAATGGCTTTCCTCAGATTAGGGGACCAAAACTGCACACCTCCCTGCTCCTGTACTCAAATCCTTTTACTATGAGTGCCAACATACCATTTGCTTTTTTCACTGCCTGCTGTACCCGCATGCCCACCTTCAATGGCTGGTGTACAATGACACCCAGGTCTCGTTGCATCTCCCCTTTTCCTAATCGGCCACCGTTCAGATAATACTCTGATTTCAGTGTGTTACACAGAGCCGGCACTCTCTCTGTAAAAGCCTACCTTTAACATCTCCCCCTCATACTTCCTTCCAGTCTCCTTAAAATTATGCCTTCTCATATTAGGCATTGCCAACCTGGGTAAAAGGGAGGGGGAGAGGGAGTGGAAGGTGAAGGGGCAGGGGGGAGAGGAGGGTGGGGTGTGTGTGTGTGTGTGTGTGTGTGTGTGTGTGTGAGAGAGAGAGAGAGAGAGGGATGGAGAGGGCAGGGAGGGAGAGAGGGAGGGTGTGTGTGAGTGAATGAAGGGGATAGGGTGGAAGAGGGAGGGGAGAGTGGGAGGGTGTGAGTGAGTGAGTGATGGGGATGGAGGGGGATAGGGTGGGAGGGGGAGGGTAGACTGGGTGAGGGAGGGTGTGAGTGAGTGAGTGAGGGGGATGGAGGGGGAGGAAGAGAGGCCGTGACCAATTCAGACAGATGTACGGAGAGAGGGAGAGGGAGGGTGTGAGTGAGTGAGTGAAGGGGATAGGGTGGAAGAGGAAGGGGAGAGAGGGAGGGTGCGAGTGAGTGATGGGGTTGGAGGGGGAGGAAGAGAGGCCGTGACCAATTCAGACAGATGTACGGAGAGAGGGAGAGGGAGGGTGTGAGTGAGTGAGTGAAGGGGATGGAGGGGGAGGAAGAGAAGCCGTGACCAATTCAGACAGATGTACGGAGAGAGGGAGAGGGAGGGTGTGAGTGAGTGAGTGATGGGGTTGGAGGGGGAGGAAGAGAGGCTGTGACCAATTCAGACAGATGTACGGAGAGAGGGAGAGGGAGGGTGTGAGTGAGTGAGTGAAGGGGATGGAGGGGGAGGAAGAGAAGCCGTGACCAATTCAGACAGATGTACGGAGAGAGGGAGAGGGAGGGTGTGAGTGAGTGAGTGATGGGGATGGAGGGGGATAGGGTGGGAGGGGGAGGGTAGACTGGGTGAGGGAGGGTGTGAGTGAGTGAGTGAGGGGGATGGAGGGGGAGGAAGAGAGGCCGTGACCAATTCAGACAGATGTACGGAGAGAGGGAGAGGGAGGGTGTGAGTGAGTGAGTGAAGGGGATAGGGTGGAAGAGGAAGGGGAGAGAGGGAGGGTGCGAGTGAGTGATGGGGTTGGAGGGGGAGGAAGAGAGGCCGTGACCAATTCAGACAGATGTACGGAGAGAGGGAGAGGGAGGGTGTGAGTGAGTGAGTGAAGGGGATGGAGGGGGAGGAAGAGAAGCCGTGACCAATTCAGACAGATGTACGGAGAGAGGGAGAGGGAGGGTGTGAGTGAGTGAGTGATGGGGTTGGAGGGGGAGGAAGAGAGGCTGTGACCAATTCAGACAGATGTACGGAGAGAGGGAGAGGGAGGGTGTGAGTGAGTGAGTGAAGGGGATGGAGGGGGAGGAAGAGAAGCCGTGACCAATTCAGACAGATGTACGGAGAGAGGGAGAGGGAGGGTGTGAGTGAGTGAGTGATGGGGTTGGAGGGGGAGGAAGAGAGGCTGTGACCAATTCAGACAGATGTACGGAGAGAGGGAGAGGGAGGGTGTGAGTGAGTGAGTGAAGGGGATGGAGGGGGAGGAAGAGAAGCCGTGACCAATTCAGACAGATGTACGGAGAGAGGGAGAGGGAGGGTGTGAGTGAGTGAGTGAAGGGGATGGAGGGGGAGGAAGAGAAGCCGTGACCAATTCAGACAGATGTACGGAGAGAGGGAGAGGGAGGGTGTGAGTGAGTGAGTGATGGGGTTGGAGGGGGAGGAAGAGAGGCTGTGACCAATTCAGACAGATGTACAGAGAGAGGGAGAGGGAGGGTGTGAGTGAGTGAGTGAAGGGGATGGAGGGGGAGGAAGAGAAGCCGTGACCAATTCAGACAGATGTACGGAGAGAGGGAGAGGGAGGGTGTGAGTGAGTGAGTGATGGGGATGGAGGGGGATAGGGTGGGAGGGGGAGGGTAGACTGGGTGAGGGAGGGTGTGAGTGAGTGAGTGATGGGGTTGGAGGGGGAGGAAGAGAGGCCGTCACCAACACAGACAGATGTACGGAGAGAGGGAGAGGGAGGGTGTGAGTGAGTGAGTGAAGGGGATGGAGGGGGATAGGGTGGGAGGGGGAGGGTAGACTGGGTGAGGGAGGCTGTGAGTGAGTGAGTGATGGGGATGGAGGGGGATAGGGTGGGAGGGGGAGGGTAGACTGGGTGAGGGAGGCTGTGAGTGAGTGAGTGAAGGGGATGGAGGGGGAGGAAGAGTGGCCGTCACCAACACAGACAGATGTACGGAGAGAGGGAGAGGGAGGGTGTGAGTGAGTGAGTGATGGGGATGGAGGGGAGGAAGAGAGGCCGTCACCAACACAGACAGATGTACGGAGAGAGGGAGAGGGAGGGTGTGAGTGAGTGAGTGAGTGAGGGGGATGGAGGGGGAGGAAGAGAGGCCGTGACCAACACAGACAGATGTACGGAGAGAGGGAGAGGGAGGGTGTGAGTGAGTGAGTGATGGGGATAGGGTGGGAGGGGGAGGGTAGACTGGGAGAGGGAGGGTGTGAGTGAGTGAGTGATGGGGATGGAGGGGGAGGAAGAGAGGCCGTGACCAATTCAGACAGATGTACGGAGAGAGGGAGAGGGAGGGTGTGAGTGAGTGAGTGAAGGGGATGGAGGGGGAGGAAGAGAGGCCGTCACCAACACAGACAGATGTACGGAGAGAGGGAGAGGGAGGGTGTGAGTGAGTGAGTGATGGGGATGGAGGGGGATAGGGTGGGAGGGGGAGGGTAGACTGGGTGAGGGAGGGTGTGAGTGAGTGAGTGATGGGGTTGGAGGGGGAGGAAGAGAGGCCGTCACCAACACAGACAGATGTACGGAGAGAGGGAGAGGGAGGGTGTGAGTGAGTGAGTGATGGGGATGGAGGGGGATAGGGTGGGAGGGGGAGGGTAGACTGGGTGAGGGAGGGTGTGAGTGAGTGAGTGAAGGGGATGGAGGGGGAGGAAGAGAGGCCGTCACCAACACAGACAGATGTACGGAGAGAGGGAGAGGGAGGGTGTGAGTGAGTGAGTGAGGGGGATGGAGGGGGAGGAAGAGAGGCCGTGACCAACACAGACAGATGTACGGAGAGAGGGAGAGGGAGGGTGTGAGTGAGTGAGGGAAGGGGATGGAGGGGGAGGAAGAGAGGCCGTGACCAACACAGACAGATGTACGGAGAGAGGGAGAGGGAGGGTGTGAGTGAGTGAGTGATGGGGATGGAGGGGGAGGAAGAGAGGCCGTGACCAACACAGACAGATGTACGGAGAGAGGGAGAGGGAGGGTGTGAGTGAGTGAGTGATGGGGATGGAGGGGGAGGAAGAGAGGCCGTGACCAACACAGACAGATGTACGGAGAGAGGGAGAGGGAGGGTGTGAGTGAGTGAGTGATGGGGATGGAGGGGGATAGGGTGGGAGGGGGAGGGTAGACTGGGTGAGGGAGGGTGTGAGTGAGTGAGTGATGGGGTTGGAGGGGGAGGAAGAGAGGCCGTGACCAACACAGACAGATGTACGGAGAGAGGGAGAGGGAGGGTGTGAGTGAGTGAGTGATGGGGATGGAGGGGGATAGGGTGGGAGGGGGAGGGTAGACTGGGTGAGGGAGGGTGTGAGTGAGTGAGTGAAGGGGATGGAGGGGGAGGAAGAGAGGCCGTCACCAACACAGACAGATGTACGGAGAGAGGGAGAGGGAGGGTGTGAGTGAGTGAGTGAGGGGGATGGAGGGGGAGGAAGAGAGGCCGTCACCAACACAGACAGATGTACGGAGAGAGGGAGAGGGAGGGTGTGAGTGAGTGAGGGAAGGGGATGGAGGGGGAGGAAGAGAGGCCGTGACCAACACAGACAGATGTACGGAGAGAGGGAGAGGGAGGGTGTGAGTGAGTGAGTGAGGGGGATGGAGGGGGAGGAAGAGAGGCCGTGACCAACACAGACAGATGTACGGAGAGAGGGAGAGGGAGGGTGTGAGTGAGTGAGTGAGGGGGATGGAGGGGGAGGAAGAGAGGCCGTGACCAACACAGACAGATGTACGGAGAGAGGGAGAGGGAGGGTGTGAGTGAGTGAGGGAAGGGGATGGAGGGGGAGGAAGAGAGGCCGTGACCAACACAGACAGATGTACGGAGAGAGGGAGAGGGAGGGTGTGAGTGAGTGAGTGATGGGGATGGAGGGGGATAGGGTGGGAGGGGGAGGGTAGACTGGGTGAGGGAGGGTGTGAGTGAGTGAGTGAAGGGGATGGAGGGGGAGGAAGAGAGGCCGTGACCAATTCAGACAGATGTACGGAGAGAGGGAGAGGGAGGGTGTGAGTGAGTGAGTGATGGGGATGGAGGGGGATAGGGTGGGAGGGGGAGGGTAGACTGGGTGAGGGAGGGTGTGAGTGAGTGAGTGAAGGGGATGGAGGGGGAGGAAGAGAGGCCGTGACCAACACAGACAGATGTACGGAGAGAGGGAGAGGGAGGGTGTGAGTGAGTGAGGGAAGGGGATGGAGGGGGAGGAAGAGAGGCCGTGACCAACACAGACAGATGTACGGAGAGAGGGAGAGGGAGGGTGTGAGTGAGTGAGTGATGGGGATGGAGGGGGAGGAAGAGAGGCCGTGACCAACACAGACAGATGTACGGAGAGAGGGAGAGGGAGGGTGTGAGTGAGTGAGTGAGGGGGATGGAGGGGGAGGAAGAGAGGCCGTGACCAACACAGACAGATGTACGGAGAGAGGGAGAGGGAGGGTGTGAGTGAGTGAGTGATGGGGATGGAGGGGGAGGAAGAGAGGCCGTGACCAACACAGACAGATGTACGGAGAGAGGGAGAGGGAGGGTGTGAGTGAGTGAGGGAAGGGGATGGAGGGGGAGGAAGAGAGGCCGTCACCAACACAGACAGATGTACGGAGAGAGGGAGAGGGAGGGTGTGAGTGAGTGAGTGATGGGGATGGAGGGGGATAGGGTGGGAGGGGGAGGGTAGACTGGGTGAGGGAGGGTGTGAGTGAGTGAGTGAAGGGGATGGAGGGGGAGGAAGAGAGGCCGTGACCAACACAGACAGATGTACGGAGAGAGGGAGAGGGAGGGTGTGAGTGAGTGAGTGATGGGGATGGAGGGGGATAGGGTGGGAGGGGGAGGGTAGACTGGGTGAGGGAGGGTGTGAGTGAGTGAGTGAGGGGGATGGAGGGGGAGGAAGAGAGGCCGTGACCAACACAGACAGATGTACGGAGAGAGGGAGAGGGAGGGTGTGAGTGAGTGAGTGATGGGGTTGGAGGGGGAGGAAGAGAGGCCGTGACCAACACAGACAGATGTACGGAGAGAGGGAGGGGAAGACGACGTTCAGACACCGCAGACACTCACCAGTTGTGGTCCAGGGCCTGAGTGGCAGTGATCCTCACCTCCTGGTCCACCTCCATCAGCTGGCACACCAGTTCCTTGGCTGAAAGGCCGATCGTTGGAGGGTTAATGAGGAGACACAGAGAGAGACCACCCTCCTCCCTCCCTCCCTCCTCACCCCTCTTGTTGTAAGCCCCTCCCACTGACAGGTGCCCATGCCCCACCGCTTCCCCGACTCCGCCCACCCCTCGCCGCCTGTGCGCCCCGAGGTCGACCGCGGCGTCCTCCCGCCCCTCTCTCTCACCGGCTGCCGAAATGTCCTCCCAGTACGGCGCATCAAAGTCGAAGTCTCCGTCCAGGATCTTGCGGAATATCGCCCGGTCGTGCTCCTCGTCGTCCAAATCGTCATAAAAGGGAGGGTTCCCGGACAGCCTGGAGCCACGGGAGGAGTGGGGCAATAAACAGGACTTCCTCATTACACACCCCGTCCCTCAGTCCCTCAGTAGTGCGGATGGGGGCAGTGAGGGACTGCTGTGCTGTGGGAGGGACAGTGAGCAGGGAACTCTGAGCTGAGAGAGGCAGGGTGAGGAGCGAGTGCCCACAGAAAATTGTGGGAGGCAGCAAGGGGATAAGGTCCGGTTTCACTCCTGACCTGTAGATCGGGGAGAGGTAATGCGGAGGATGTGGAATGCACGGACTTACTCCACCCGGGTCAATGGGGAATGTCCAGTTTCACTCCTGACCTGTAGATCGGGGAGAGGTAATGCGGAGGATGTGGAATGCACGGACTTACTCCACCCGGGTCAATGGGAAATGTCCGGTTTCACTCCTGACCTGTAGATCGGGGAGAGGTAATGCGGAGGATGTGGAATGCACGGACTTACTCCACCCGGGTCAATGGGGAATGTCCAGTTTCACTCCTGACCTGTAGATCGGGGAGAGGTAATGCGGAGGATGTGGAATGCACGGACTTACTCCACCCGGGTCAATGGGGAATGTCCAGTTTCACTCCTGACCTGTAGATCGGGGAGAGGTAATGCGGAGGATGTGGAATGCACGGACTTACTCCACCCGGGTCAATGGGAAATGTCCGGTTTCACTCCTGACCTGTAGATCGGGGAGAGGTAATGCGGAGGATGTGGAATGCACGGACTTACTCCACCCGGGTCAATGGGGAATGTCCAGTTTCACTCCTGACCTGTAGATCGGGGAGAGGTAATGCGGAGGATGTGGAATGCACGGACTTACTCCACCCGGGTCAATGGGGAATGTCCAGTTTCACTCCTGACCTGTAGATCGGGGAGAGGTAATGCGGAGGATGTGGAATGCACGGACTTACTCCACCCGGGTCAATGGGGAATGTCCAGTTTCACTCCTGACCTGTAGATCGGGGAGAGGTAATGTGGCGGATGTGGAATGCACGGACTTACTCCACCCGGGTCAATGGGGAATGTCCAGTTTCACTCCTGACCTGTAGATCGGGGAGAGGTAATGTGGAGGATGTGGAATGCACGGACTTACTCCACTCAGGTCAATGGGGAATGTCCAGTTTCACTCCTGACACGTAGATTGGTTGAGAGGTAATGTGGCGGATGTGGAATGCATCGACCAACCCCACCCAGGGCAAGCAGAGACTGTCCCTGTGTGCAGGGGGAGGTACATCCTCGGCATGTCAGGAAATGAGTCGCTCACCCCACCCGCTGTTGCCCCCCCTTGATGTCGGTGCACCCTCATTGAGAAGAGGGCAGGAAAACGGAGATCTCTTGAACCACATACTCACAGGATGTACATGATGACGCCCACTGCCCAGCAGTCCACGGGACGTCCGTACCGCTGACGCGCCACCACCTCTGGAGCTGTCAGCGCGGGGGAAGGAGGCAAACGGAGGTTAGCCTGGGTTTGAGAATGGTGAACTTTCTGGGTTGGTGGGCGAGGTGGGTGGGTTGGGGGGGGACGCAGGGTGGTAACGGGGGCAGTTACTTCCTGATGTTGCTCCTGAAGGGAGCAGAACCCTCTCCCACACAACACAGGCAGGAGTCCTGGGGGTCTGGGCTCTCATGCCAGACTCAGGCATTCCTGCTCAGCCTGTTCGTGCAGTGTGTGGCTGTGCGTCTGCCTGTTTCGACTGTGACTATGTGTGACTGCCTGTGTCAATTATATCTGTGTGTCTGCCTGTATCGACTGTAACACTGTGTGTGATTGCCTGTGTTGGTTGTATCTGTGTGTCTGCCTGTATCAACTGTAACACTGTGTGTGATTGCCTGTGTTGGTTGTATCTGTGTGTCTGCCTGTATCGACTGTAACACTGTGTGTGATTGCCTGTGTTGGTTGTATCTGTGTGTCTGCCTGTATCGACTGTAACACTGTGTGTGATTGCCTGTGTTGGTTGTTTCTGTGTGTCTGCCTGTATCAACTGTAACACTGTGTGTGATTGCCTGTGTTGGTTGTATCTGTGTGTCTGCCTGTATAGACTGTAACACTGTGTGTGATTGCCTGTGTTGGTTGTATCTGTGTGTCTGCCTGTATCAATTGTGACTGTGTCTGCTGTGTCGACTGTGACCCTGTGTTGATTGTAACTGTGGGAGTGTTTGTGTTGAGAGAGACTGCACCCGAGATTGTATGTATGAACAGATGTTTGTGATGCTGTTGACAGGTGGAGAGTGCAATCTGTGAGAGATTATGTCCGTGTGTGAGAGATTGTGCATGAGCAAGTGTGAGCGAAGTCAAGGTGGGGCTAAAGGGCGACTCCTTTGCTGGTATGTTGGGAAACAGCTCTATTTCTAACTTTGAAAACCTCTCTTTTCCTTTTCTAGGTTCTTTGGAAGACCCTGGCCTGGAGTTACACTCCGACTCCAGTTCCTCGCGGGAGCAGGGCGCGCAGCTCCGGAGACGGGCTGCTTCCAGGCCGAGGCGTCGCGGGAGGAGACGGAACATCGGGAGCAGCGGTTTAGCTGCCGGGGGTTTGCCCAGAGCCTTTCAGATGCCGACTCTCTTGGTACAGAGCTCGGAAAAAGCGACGCATCATAAATCAGCCAGCGGTATGTTAAGTCTCCCCTCTCGCTGTGAAAAGGGGACACATCCTTTTCCTCTATCATGGAGAGAGAGAGCCTGTGGTATGACCAATTCCCGGGTGAACGAGTCGTCTTTGGGCTGCTGCAAGTCTGCGACTTTACTGATGTTCTGCTGCACGCTTGCGTGCTTGGTGGGGGGTGCCGATGCTTTTGCGCTGGTAGGGGTGGGGAGTGGTTAATGCCTTCCTGCTGACTGTGTGTGGGAGGGGGAGCTGGGGGGCTTTGGGGTTCTAACGTTTAACCTTCATTCATTCTTTGGGTCTCCTCTGTTTTTGTGGGTGTTTGCGAAGAAAAAGAATTTCATGATATATATTGTACACATTTCCCTGACATTAAATGTACCTTTGAAACCTATTGTGTGAGAGTGAGAGTGACTGAGAGAGAGAGAGAGAGAGAGTGAGAGACAGAGAGAGTGAGAGTGAGAGAGTCAGAGAGAGAGTGACGAAGTGAGAGTGACAAAGTGAGAGAGACAGAGTAAGAGTAACAGACAGAGAGTAAGAGAAAGAGAGTGAGAGAGTGAGAGTGTGAGTGAGAGAGAGAGAGAGAGAGAGAGAGAGTGAGAGACAGAGAGAGTGAGTGAGAGTGAGAGAGAGACAGAGAGTGAGTAAGAGAGTGAGAGAGAGTGAGAGTGAGACAGAGAGAGTGAGTGAGAGTGACAGAGAGTGAGAGTGAGAGAGAGACAGAGAGAGTGAGTGAGAGAGAGACAGAGAGAGTGAGTGAGAGTGAGAGTCAGACAGAGAGAGTGACGGTGAGAGAGAGACAAGTGAGAGTGAGAGACTGACAGTGAGAGAGACAGAGTGACAGAGTAACAGACACAGAAAGAGAGAGAGAGAGAGAGAGAGTAAGAGAGAGTGAGAGTGAGAGAGAGTCAGAGAGAGAGTGACGAAGTGAGAGTGACAAAGTGAGAGAGAGAGAGACAAAGAGTAACAGACAGAGAGTAAAAGAAAGAGTGAGAGAGTGAGAGTGAGAGAGTGAGAGTGAGTGAGAGAGAGAGAGAGAGTGAGAGAGAGTGAGAGTGAGAGAGAGTCAGAGAGAGAGTGACGAAGTGAGAGTGACAAAGTGAGAGAGAGAGACAAAGAGTAACAGACAGAAAGTAAAAGAAAGAGAGTGAGAGAGTGAGAGTGAGTGAGAGAGTGAGAGAGAGTGAGTGAGAGAGAGAGTGTGAGAGAGTGAGAGAGAGACAGAGTGAGTGAGAGTGAGAGAGAGTGAGAGAGAGACAGAGAGAGTGTGAGAGTGAGAGTCAGACAGAGAGAGAGAGTGATGAAGTGAGAGAGAGACAAGTGAGAGTGAGAGACTGACAAAGTGAGAGAGACAGAGTGACAGAGTAACAGACAGAGAGAGTGAGAGTGAGAAAGTGAGAAAGAGAGTGACAGAGAGTGAGAAAGAGAGAGAGTGGGAGTAACAAAGAGACAGAGAGAGAGAGTGAGACTGAGTGAGAGATAGTGAGAATCTGAGTGAGACAGAGAGAGGGACAGAGTGTGAGTGTGGGTGCCTCCCCTACACAAGATCCACCCACCCAGGTACTCCGGGGTCCCACACGGGTCAGTGAGAGAGCTGCTCTCGAAGCAGGCGAGGTGGAAGTCACCGATCACAACCTTCGACGGGTTCTTGGTGCTGTGATACATCACATTCTCCAGCTGGAACAGAGAGAAGATTATCGGCCCTCGTTCAACCACACCGGACGCCTGTCAGAGTAATAATATATTCACACCCCCCAGGGAGATGGGACAGACCAGGATACAGCTCTCCCCCTGAGAGACACCGGACAGTGTACAGGTCTCCCTCTGAGAGGGAGGGACTGAGAGACACCGGTCAGTGTACATATCTCACCCAGAGAGAGAGGGACTGAGAGACACCGGACAGTGTACAGATCTCCCCCCACCCCCCTTAGAGAGAGACTGAGAGACACAGGTCAGTGTAAAGATCTCCCCTGAGAGAGAGGGACTGAGAGACACCGGTCAGTGTAAAGATCTCCCCTGAGAGAGAGGGACTGAGAGACACCGGTCAGTGTACAGATCTCCGCCTGAGAGAGAGGGACTGAGAGACACCGGTCAGGGTACAGATCTCCCCCCACCCCCCTTAGAGAGAGACTGAGAGACACAGGTCAGTGTAAAGATCTCCCCTGAGAGAGAGGGACTGAGAGACACCGGTCAGTGTAAAGATCTCCCCTGAGAGAGAGGGACTGAGAGACACCGGTCAGTGTACAGATCTCCCCCTGAGAGACACCGGTCAGTGTACAGATCTCCGCCTGAGAGAGAGGGACTGAGAGACACCGATCAGTGTACAGATCTCCCTCTGAGAGAGAGGGACTGAGAGACACCAGATAGTGTACAGATCTCCCCGGAGAGAGAGGGACTGAGAGACACCGGACAGTGTACAGATCTCCCCCCACCCCCCTTAGAGAGAGACTGAGAGACACAGGTCAGTGTAAAGATCTCCGCCTGAGAGAGAGGGACTGAGAGACACCGATCAGTGTACAGATCTCCCTCTGAGAGACACCGGACAGTGTACAGATCTCCCCCCACCCCCCTTAGAGAGAGACTGAGAGACACAGGTCAGTGTAAAGATCTCCCCTGAGAGAGAGGGACTGAGAGACACCGGTCAGTGTAAAGATCTCCGCCTGAGAGAGAGGGACTGAGAGACACCAGATAGTGTACAGATCTCCCCGGAGAGAGAGGGACTGAGAGACACCAATCAGTGTACAGATCTCCCTCTGAGAGAGGGACTGAGAGACAACGGTCAGTGTACAGATCTCCCCCTGAGAGAGGGACTGAGAGACACCGGTCAGTGTACAGATCTCCGCCTGAGAGAGAGGGACTGAGAGACACCGATCAGTGTACAGATCTCCCTCTGAGAGAGAGGGACTGAGAGACACCAGATAGTGTACAGATCTCCCCGGAGAGAGAGGGACTGAGAGACAACGGTCAGTGTACAGATCTCCCCCTGAGAGAGGGACTGAGAGACACCGGTCAGTGTACAGATCTCCCCCTGAGAGAGAGGGACTGAGAGACACCGGTCAGTGTACAGATCTCCCCCTGAGAGAGAGGGACTGAGAGACACCGGTCAGTGTACAGATCTCTCCCTGAGAGAGAGGGACTGAGAGACACCGATCAGTGTACAGATCTCCCCCTGAGAGAGAGGGACTGAGAGACACCGGTCAGTGTACAGATCTCCCCCTGAGAGAGAGGGACTGAGAGACACCGATCAGTGTACAGATCTCCCTCTGAGAGAGAGGGACTGAGAGACACCGGTCAGTGTACAGATCTCCGCCTGAGAGAGGGACTGAGAGACACCGATCAGTGTACAGATCATCACTGTTGGATACAGATACCCGGACAGTGAATAATCTCACCTTGATGTTCCTGTGAACAATCCGTAATCCGTGTAGGTATGACACGATCTCCAGGAGCTGCCGGATAACGTCACTGGCGTGCCTCTCCGTGTAGGAGCCCTGCTCCAGGATCCAGTCGAAGAGGTCACCCCCGGTGGCTCTGTGTGTTGGTAAAAAGGGGAGGATCATGGGGGAATCGCCAGATCACGCGAGGTGTGGCGGGTACCGGTGGGGGGGGAGCGGGCGGTGCGTCCACAGTTAGGGCTTGGAGACGGCAAGGGAGTGTGTCTGACACAAGTTCATGGCCAGCCTTACAGAATGAGAATCGGAGATTACGACAGCACAGAAACAAGCACCTTCGGACCCATCTATTCTCTGCTGACTCGTTCTGCCTACTCCCACGGCAGAGACCCTGTGGATCCTCATGAGCAAAGTAATGCCATTCTGCCCCACCGTTCGATCCTGGCTGATTTATTTCCCGTCTCGACCCCACTCTCCTGCCTCATCCTGGTAAACGTTGACACCCTGATGAATCAAGAAGTCGGCGGAGTCTGGCTGAGGCGAGAACGGGAGGTCAGGGGTTAGGGGTGGAGGGGGCACACCTTCACTCAGCGAGTGTGGAAAGAGCGGCACACGGGCTCGATTTCAAACTTAAAGAGAGGCTTGGATAGGTATGAGAATGGGAGGGGTCTGCAGGGCTGTGGTCCCGGTGGAGGAGGAGGGCAGAGGTGTGCAGAGGGGGGGAGGAGGGCATTACTTTTGAACTCACAGTTCCTGGATGATGAAATACTCGTCCCGGGTCTGAAACGTATCGATGAGCTGCAGGACATTAGGGTGCTTCACTCTGGAAGGGATGTGACCATGAAGGGGTTAACCATTCCTGTTCAGAGCCTTGTCCCTCCACACTGTCCCATCACACACTCCCGGGGTCAGACACAGAGTGAATCTCCCTCCACACCGTCCCATCACTCACTCCCGGGGTCAGACACAGAGTGAAGCTCCCTCCACACTGTCCCATCACACACTCCCGGGGTCAGACACAGTAAAACTCCCTCCACACCGTCCTATCACACAATCCCGGGCTCAGACACAGAGTAAATCTCCCTCCACACTGTCCCATCACTCACTCCCGGGGTCAGACACAGAGTGAATCTCCCCCCACACCGACCCATCACACACTCCCGACGTCAGACACAGAGTGAATCTCCCTCCACTGTGTCCCATCACACACTCCCGGGGTCAGACACTGAGTGAAGCTCCCTCCACACCGTCCCATCACACACTCCCGGGGTCAGACACAGAGTGAAGCTCCCTCCACACCGTCCCATCACACACACCCGGGGTCAGACACAGAGTGAATCTCCCTCCACACTGTCCCATCACACACTCCCGGGGACAGACACAGAGTGAATCTCCCTCCACAGCATCCCATCACACACTCCTGGGGTCACACACAGAATGAAACTCCCTCCACACCGTCCAATCACACACTCCCGGGGTCACACACAGAATGAAACTCCCTCCACACCGTCCAATCACACACTCCTGGGGTCAGACACAGAGTGAATCTCCCTCCACACCATCCCATCACACACTCCCGGGGTCAGACAGAGTGAAGCTCCCTCCACACCGTCCCATCACACACTCCCGGGGTCAGACACAGAGTGAAGTTCCCTCCACACCGTCCCATCACACACTCCCGACGTCAGACACAGAGTGAAACTCCACACCGTCCGTTCACACACTCCCGGGGTCAGACACAGAGTGAAGCTCCCTCCACACTGTCCCTTCACACACTCCCAGGGTCAGACACAGAGTGAATCTCCCTCCACACTGTCCCATCACACACTCCTCTAGTCAGACACCGAGTGAATCTCCCTCCACACCGGCCCATCACACACTCCTCTAGTCAGACACCGAGTGAATCTCCCTCCACACCGGCCCATCACACACTCCCGGGGTCAGACACAGAGTGAATCTCCCTCCACACCGGCCCATCACACACTCCCGGGGTCAGACACAGAGTGAAGCTCCCTCCACACCGACCCATCACACACTCCCGACGTCAGACACAGAGTGAATCTCCCTCCACACCGACCCATCACACACTCCCGACGTCAGACACAGAGTGAATCTCCCTCCACACCGTCCCATCACACACTCCCGGGGTCAGACACCGAGTGAAGCTCCGTCCACACCGTCCCATCACACACTCCCAGGGTCAGACACAGAGTGAAACTCCCTCAACACCGTCCAATCACACACTCCTGGGGTCAGACACAGAGTGAATCTCCCTCCACACCGTCCCATCACACACTCCCGGGGTCACACACAGAATGAAACTCCCTCCACACCGTCCAATCACACACTCCCGGGGTCACACACAGAATGAAACTCCCTCCACACCGTCCAATCACACACTCCTGGGGTCAGACACAGAGTGAATCTCCCTCCACACCATCCCATCACACACTCCCGGGGTCAGACAGAGTGAAGCTCCCTCCACACCGTCCCATCACACACTCCCGGGGACAGACACAGAGTGAATCTCCCTCCACACCGTCCCATCACACACACCCGGGGTCAGACACAGAGTGAAGCTCCCTCCACACCGTCCCATCACACACACCCGGGGTCAGACACAGAGTGAATCTCCCTCCACACTGTCCCATCACACACTCCCGGGGTCAGACACAGAGTGAATCTCCCTCCGCACCGTTCCATCACACACACCCGGGGTCAGACAGAGTGAAGCTCCCTCCACTCTGTCCCATCACACACTCCCGGGGTCAGACACAGAGTGAAGCTCCCTCCACACCGTCCCATCACATACTCCCGGGGTCACACACAGAATGAAACTCCACACCGTCCGTTCACACACTCCCGGGGTCAGACACAGAGTGAAGCTCCCTCCACACTGTCCCTTCACACACTCCCGGGGTCAGACACAGAGTGAATCTCCCTCCACACTGTCCCATCACACACTCCTCTAGTCAGACACCGAGTGAATCTCCCTCCACACCGGCCCATCACACACTCCTCTAGTCAGACACCGAGTGAATCTCCCTCCACACCGGCCCATCACACACTCCCGGGGTCAGACACAGAGTGAATCTCCCTCCACACCGGCCCATCACACACTCCCGGGGTCAGACACAGAGTGAAGCTCCCTCCACACCGACCCATCACACACTCCCGACGTCAGACACAGAGTGAATCTCCCTCCACACCGACCCATCACACACTCCCGACGTCAGACACAGAGTGAATCTCCCTCCACACCGTCCCATCACACACTCCCGGGGTCAGACACCGAGTGAAGCTCCGTCCACACCGTCCCATCACACACTCCCAGGGTCAGACACAGGGTGAAGCTCCCTCCACTCTATCCCATCACACACTCCCAGGGTCAGACACAGAGTGAAACTCCCTCAACACCGTCCAATCACACACTCCTGGGGTCAGACACAGAGTGAATCTCCCTCCACACCGTCCCATCACACACTCCCGGGGTCACACACAGAATGAAACTCCCTCCACACCGTCCAATCACACACTCCCGGGGTCACACACAGAATGAAACTCCCTCCACACCGTCCAATCACACACTCCTGGGGTCAGACACAGAGTGAATCTCCCTCCACACCATCCCATCACACACTCCCGGGGTCAGACAGAGTGAAGCTCCCTCCACACCGTCCCATCACACACTCCCGGGGTCAGACACAGAGTGAATCTCCCTCCACACCATCCCATCACACACTCCCAGGGTCAGACACAGAGTGAAGCTCCCTCCACTGTGTCCCATCACACACTCCCGGGGTCAGACACAGGGTGAAGCTCCCTCCACACCGTCCCATCACACACTCCCGGGGTCAGACACAGGGTGAAGCTCCCTCCACACCGTCCCATCACACACTCCCGGGGTCAGACACAGGGTGAAGCTCCCTCCACACCGTCCCATCACACACTCCCGGGGTCAGACACAGGGTGAAGCTCCCTCCACACCGTCCCATCACACACTCCCGGGGTCAGACACAGGGTGAAGCTCCCTCCACACCGTCCCATCACACACTCCCGGGGTCACACACAGAATGAAACTCCCTCCACACCGTCCAATCACACACTCCTGGGGTCACACACAGAATGAAACTCCCTCCACACCGTCCAATCACACACTCCCGGGGTCACACACAGAATGAAACTCCCTCCACACCGTCCAATCACACACTCCTGGGGTCAGACACAGAGTGAATCTCCCTCCACACCATCCCATCACACACTCCCGGGGTCAGACAGAGTGAAGCTCCCTCCACACCGTCCCATCACACACTCCCGGGGTCAGACACAGAGTGAATCTCCCTCCACACCATCCCATCACACACTCCCAGGGTCAGACACAGAGTGAAGCTCCCTCCACTGTGTCCCATCACACACTCCCGGGGTCAGACACAGGGTGAAGCTCCCTCCACACCGTCCCATCACACACTCCCGGGGTCAGACACAGGGTGAAGCTCCCTCCACACCGTCCCATCACACACTCCCGGGGTCAGACACAGGGTGAAGCTCCTTCCACACCGTCCCATCACACACTCCCGGGGTCAGACACAGGGTGAAGCTCCCTCCACACCGTCCCATCACACACTCCCGGGGTCAGACACAGGGTGAAGCTCCCTCCACACCGTCCCATCACACACTCCCGGGGTCAGACACAGAGTGAAGCTCCCTCCACACCGTCCCATCACACACTCCCGGGGTCAGACACAGGGTGAAGCTCCCGCCACACCGTCCCATCACACACTCCCGGGGTCAGACACAGAGTGAATCTCCCTCCACACCATCCCATCACACACTCCCAGGGTCAGACACAGAGTGAAGCTCCCTCCACACCGTCCCATCACACACACCCGGGGTCAGACACAGAGTGAAGCTCCCTCCACACCGTCCCATCACACACACCCGGGGTCAGACACAGAGTGAAGCTCCCTCCACACCGTCCCATCACACACACCCGGGGTCAGACACAGAGTGAATCTCCCTCCACACTGTCCCATCACACACTCCCGGGGTCAGACACAGAGTGAATCTCCCTCCGCACCGTTCCATCACACACACCCGGGGTCAGACAGAGTGAAGCTCCCTCCACTCTGTCCCATCACACACTCCCGGGGTCAGACACAGAGTGAAGCTCCCTCCACACCGTCCCATCACATACTCCCGGGGTCACACACAGAATGAAACTCCACACCGTCCGTTCACACACTCCCGGGGTCAGACACAGAGTGAAGCTCCCTCCACACTGTCCCTTCACACACTCCCGGGGTCAGACACAGAGTGAATCTCCCTCCACACTGTCCCATCACACACTCCTCTAGTCAGACACCGAGTGAATCTCCCTCCACACCGGCCCATCACACACTCCTCTAGTCAGACACCGAGTGAATCTCCCTCCACACCGGCCCATCACACACTCCCGGGGTCAGACACAGAGTGAAGCTACCTCCACACCGACCCATCACACACTCCCGGGGTCAGACACAGGGTGAAGCTCCCTCCACACCGTCCCATCACACACTCCCGGGGTCAGACACAGGGTGAAGCTCCCTCCACACCGTCCCATCACACACTCCCGGGGTCAGACACAGGGTGAAGCTCCCTCCACACCGTCCCATCACACACTCCCGGGGTCACACACAGAATGAAACTCCCTCCACACCGTCCAATCACACACTCCTGGGGTCACACACAGAATGAAACTCCCTCCACACCGTCCAATCACACACTCCCGGGGTCACACACAGAATGAAACTCCCTCCACACCGTCCAATCACACACTCCTGGGGTCAGACACAGAGTGAATCTCCCTCCACACCATCCCATCACACACTCCCGGGGTCAGACAGAGTGAAGCTCCCTCCACACCGTCCCATCACACACTCCCGGGGTCAGACACAGAGTGAAGCTCCCTCCACACCGACCCATCACACACTCCCGACGTCAGACACAGAGTGAATCTCCCTCCACACCATCCCATCACACACTCCCGGGGTCAGACAGAGTGAAGCTCCCTCCACACCGTCCCATCACACACTCCCGGGGACAGACACAGAGTGAATCTCCCTCCACACCGTCCCATCACACACACCCGGGGTCAGACACAGAGTGAAGCTCCCTCCACACCGTCCCATCACACACACCCGGGGTCAGACACAGAGTGAATCTCCCTCCACACTGTCCCATCACACACTCCCGGGGTCAGACACAGAGTGAATCTCCCTCCGCACCGTTCCATCACACACACCCGGGGTCAGACAGAGTGAAGCTCCCTCCACTCTGTCCCATCACACACTCCCGGGGTCAGACACAGAGTGAAGCTCCCTCCACACCGTCCCATCACATACTCCCGGGGTCACACACAGAATGAAACTCCACACCGTCCGTTCACACACTCCCGGGGTCAGACACAGAGTGAAGCTCCCTCCACACTGTCCCTTCACACACTCCCGGGGTCAGACACAGAGTGAATCTCCCTCCACACTGTCCCATCACACACTCCTCTAGTCAGACACCGAGTGAATCTCCCTCCACACCGGCCCATCACACACTCCTCTAGTCAGACACCGAGTGAATCTCCCTCCACACCGGCCCATCACACACTCCCGGGGTCAGACACAGAGTGAATCTCCCTCCACACCGGCCCATCACACACTCCCGGGGTCAGACACAGAGTGAAGCTCCCTCCACACCGACCCATCACACACTCCCGACGTCAGACACAGAGTGAATCTCCCTCCACACCGACCCATCACACACTCCCGACGTCAGACACAGAGTGAATCTCCCTCCACACCGTCCCATCACACACTCCCGGGGTCAGACACCGAGTGAAGCTCCGTCCACACCGTCCCATCACACACTCCCAGGGTCAGACACAGGGTGAAGCTCCCTCCACTCTATCCCATCACACACTCCCAGGGTCAGACACAGAGTGAAACTCCCTCAACACCGTCCAATCACACACTCCTGGGGTCAGACACAGAGTGAATCTCCCTCCACACCGTCCCATCACACACTCCCGGGGTCACACACAGAATGAAACTCCCTCCACACCGTCCAATCACACACTCCCGGGGTCACACACAGAATGAAACTCCCTCCACACCGTCCAATCACACACTCCTGGGGTCAGACACAGAGTGAATCTCCCTCCACACCATCCCATCACACACTCCCGGGGTCAGACAGAGTGAAGCTCCCTCCACACCGTCCCATCACACACTCCCGGGGACAGACACAGAGTGAATCTCCCTCCACACCGTCCCATCACACACACCCGGGGTCAGACACAGAGTGAAGCTCCCTCCACACCGTCCCATCACACACACCCGGGGTCAGACACAGAGTGAATCTCCCTCCACACTGTCCCATCACACACTCCCGGGGTCAGACACAGAGTGAATCTCCCTCCGCACCGTTCCATCACACACACCCGGGGTCAGACAGAGTGAAGCTCCCTCCACTCTGTCCCATCACACACTCCCGGGGTCAGACACAGAGTGAAGCTCCCTCCACACTGTCCCATCACATACTCCCGGGGTCACACACAGAATGAAACTCCACACCGTCCGTTCACACACTCCCGGGGTCAGACACAGAGTGAAGCTCCCTCCACACTGTCCCTTCACACACTCCCGGGGTCAGACACAGAGTGAATCTCCCTCCACACTGTCCCATCACACACTCCTCTAGTCAGACACCGAGTGAATCTCCCTCCACACCGGCCCATCACACACTCCTCTAGTCAGACACCGAGTGAATCTCCCTCCACACCGGCCCATCACACACTCCCGGGGTCAGACACAGAGTGAATCTCCCTCCACACCGGCCCATCACACACTCCCGGGGTCAGACACAGAGTGAAGCTCCCTCCACACCGACCCATCACACACTCCCGACGTCAGACACAGAGTGAATCTCCCTCCACACCGACCCATCACACACTCCCGACGTCAGACACAGAGTGAATCTCCCTCCACACCGTCCCATCACACACTCCCGGGGTCAGACACCGAGTGAAGCTCCGTCCACACCGTCCCATCACACACTCCCAGGGTCAGACACAGGGTGAAGCTCCCTCCACTCTATCCCATCACACACTCCCAGGGTCAGACACAGAGTGAAACTCCCTCAACACAGTCCAATCACTCACTCCTGGGGTCAGACACAGAGTGAATCTCCCTCCACACCGTCCCATCACACACTCCCGGGGTCAGACAGAATGAAACTCCCTCCACACCGTCCAATCACACACTCCCGGGGTCAGACACAGAGTGAATCTCCCTCCACACCATCCCATCACACACTCCCAGGGTCAGACACAGAGTGAAGCTCCCTCCACTGTGTCCCATCACACACTCCCGGGGTCAGACACAGGGTGAAGCTCCCTCCACACCGTCCCATCACACACTCCCGGGGTCAGACACAGGGTGAAGCTCCCTCCACACCGTCCCATCACACACTCCCGGGGTCAGACACAGGGTGAAGCTCCCTCCACACCGTCCCATCACACACTCCCGGGGTCAGACACAGGGTGAAGCTCCCTCCACACCGTCCCATCACACACTCCCGGGGTCACACACAGAATGAAACTCCCTCCACACCGTCCAATCACACACTCCTGGGGTCACACACAGAATGAAACTCCCTCCACACCGTCCAATCACACACTCCCGGGGTCACACACAGAATGAAACTCCCTCCACACCGTCCAATCACACACTCCTGGGGTCAGACACAGAGTGAATCTCCCTCCACACCATCCCATCACACACTCCCGGGGTCAGACAGAGTGAAGCTCCCTCCACACCGTCCCATCACACACTCCCGGGGTCAGACACAGAGTGAATCTCCCTCCACACCATCCCATCACACACTCCCAGGGTCAGACACAGAGTGAAGCTCCCTCCACTGTGTCCCATCACACACTCCTGGGGTCAGACACAGGGTGAAGCTCCCTCCACACCGTCCCATCACACACTCCCGGGGTCAGACACAGGGTGAAGCTCCCTCCACACCGTCCCATCACACACTCCCGGGGTCAGACACAGGGTGAAGCTCCCTCCACACCGTCCCATCACACACTCCCGGGGTCAGACACAGGGTGAAGCTCCCTCCACACCGTCCCATCACACACTCCCGGGGTCAGACACAGGGTGAAGCTCCCGCCACACCGTCCCATCACACACTCCCGGGGTCAGACACAGAGTGAATCTCCCTCCACACCATCCCATCACACACTCCCAGGGTCAGACACAGAGTGAAGCTCCCTCCACACCGTCCCATCACACACTCCCGGGGTCAGACACAGGGTGAAGCTCCCTCCACACCGTCCCATCACACACTCCCGGGGTCAGACACAGGGTGAAGCTCCCTTCACACCGTCCCATCACACACTCCCGGGGTCAGACACAGGGTGAAGCTCCCTCCACACCGTCCCATCACACACTCCCGGGGTCAGACACAGGGTGAAGCTCCCTCCACACCGTCCCATCACACACTCCCGGGGTCAGACACAGGGTGAAGCTCCCGCCACACCGTCCCATCACACACTCCCGGGGTCAGACACAGAGTGAATCTCCCTCCACACCGTCCCATCACACACTCCCGGGGTCAGACACAGAGTGAATCTCCCTCCACACCGTCCCATCACACACTCCCGGGGTCAGACACAGAGTGAAGCTCCCTCCACTGTGTCCCATCACACACTCCCGGGGTCAGACACAGAGTGAATCTCCCTCCACACCGTCCCATCACACACTCCCGGGGTCAGACACAGAGTGAAGCTCCCTCCACTGTGTCCCATCACACACTCCCGGGGTCAGACACAGGGTGAAGCTCCCGCCACACCGTCCCATCACACACTCCCGGGGTCAGACACAGAGTGAATCTCCCTCCACACCATCCCATCACACACTCCCAGGGTCAGACACAGAGTGAAGCTCCCTCCACACCGTCCCATCACACACTCCCGGGGTCAGACACAGGGTGAAGCTCCCTCCACACCGTCCCATCACACACTCCCGGGGTCAGACACAGGGTGAAGCTCCCTTCACACCGTCCCATCACACACTCCCGGGGTCAGACACAGGGTGAAGCTCCCTCCACACCGTCCCATCACACACTCCCGGGGTCAGACACAGGGTGAAGCTCCCTCCACACCGTCCCATCACACACTCCCGGGGTCAGACACAGGGTGAAGCTCCCGCCACACCGTCCCATCACACACTCCCGGGGTCAGACACAGAGTGAATCTCCCTCCACACCGTCCCATCACACACTCCCGGGGTCAGACACAGAGTGAATCTCCCTCCACACCGTCCCATCACACACTCCCGGGGTCAGACACAGAGTGAAGCTCCCTCCACTGTGTCCCATCACACACTCCCGGGGTCAGACACAGAGTGAATCTCCCTCCACACCGTCCCATCACACACTCCCGGGGTCAGACACAGAGTGAAGCTCCCTCCACTGTGTCCCATCACACACTCCCGGGGTCAGACACAGAGTGAAGCTCCCGCCGCACTGTCCCATCACACAGAATCAGGATCTCCCCACACACATCTTCAGGATGCCGATCTCGTTCTTCGCTGCCCTCCTCACTCTGCGGCCATCTCTTTTCCGGAACTTCTTACAGGTGAAGAGTTTGTCCGTGGCTCTCTCCTTGGCCAGGCATATCTCACAGAACTCCTTCCTGTGGGGGGTGGGGTAGACGGTTGTAGTGAGCAGAACCGGGCAGCACGGACTCAGACACAGACATGTACATACGGGCACAGACACACACAGAGAAACACACAAAGACACACACATACAGTCACGGACACAGACACTGACATATAAGTGGACATGGACACTCAGACTCACACACAGTCCCCACAAACAGGGTCGTCACGATGACTGACGCATACTCACAGTTACACCAGGGGAGTGACAGGCTGCGGAGGGAAGTCATGGTGGAGAATCAGGGGCTTACGGATAATGGTGAGAGGTGAACAGTCGAGGTGAAGAGTCGAGGGGTCAGAGTGCAAGGTGAATGGGTCGGGGTGAGGGATGAGTGGTCACAATGAGATGAGGAGGTGAGGATGAGAGTGGAGGGGTCAGTGTGAGGGGTGAGGGGTCACAATGAGATGAGGAGGTGAGGATGAGAGTGGAGGGGTCAGTGTGAGGGATGAGTGGTCACAATGAGATGAGGAGCTGAGGATGAGAGTGGAGGGGTCAGTGTGAGGGATGAGTGGTCACAATGAGATGAGGAGGTGAGGGTGAGAGTGGAGGGGTCAGTGTGAGGGATGAGTGGTCACAATGAGATGAGGAGGTGAGGATGAGAGTGGAGGGGTCAGTGTGAGGGATGAGTGGTCACAATGAGATGAGGAGGTGAGGGTGAGAGTGGAGGGGTCAGTGTGAGGGGTGAGGGGTCACAATGAGATGAGGAGGTGAGGATGAGAGTGGAGGGGTCAGTGTGAGGGATGAGTGGTCACAATGAGATGAGGAGGTGAGGGTGAGAGTGGAGGGGTCAGTGTGAGGGATGAGTGGTCACAATGAGATGAGGAGGTGAGGGTGAGAGTGGAGGGGTCAGTGTGAGGGGTGAGAGGTCACAATGAGATGAGGAGGTGAGGGTGAGAGTGGAGGGGACAGTGTGAGGGGTGAGAGGTCACAATGAGATGAGGAGGTGAGGGTGAGAGTGGAGGGGTCAGTGTGAGGGGTGAGGGGTCACAATGAGATGAGGAGGTGAGGATGAGAGTGGAGGGGTCAGTGTGAGGGGTGAGGGGTCACAATGAGATGAGGAGGTGAGGGTGAGAGTGGAGGGGTCAGTGTGAGGGGTGAGGGGTCACAATGAGATGAGGAGTGAGGGTGAGAGTGGAGGGGTCAGTGTGAGGGGTGAGGGGTCACAATGAGATGAGGAGGTGAGGATGAGAGTGGAGGGGTCAGTGTGAGGGGTGAGGGGTCACAATGAGATGAGGAGTGAGGGTGAGAGTGGAGGGGTCAGTGTGAGGGGTGAGGGGTCACAATGAGATGAGGAGGTGAGGGTGAGAGTGGAGGGGTCAGTGTGAGGGGTGAGAGGTCACAATGAGATGAGAAGGTGAGGGTGAGAGTGGGGGTCAGTGTGAGGGGTGAGGGGTCACAATGAGATGAGGAGGTGAGGGTGAGAGTGGAGGGGTCAGTGTGAGGGGTGAGGGGTCACAATGAGATGAGGAGGTGAGGATGAGAGTGGGGGTCAGTGTGAGGGGTGAGGGGTCACAATGAGATGAGGAGGTGAGGGTGAGAGTGGAGGGGTCAGTGTGAGGGGTGAGGGGTCACAATGAGATGAGGAGGTGAGGGTGAGAGTGGAGGGGTCAGTGTGAGGGGTGAGGGGTCACAATGAGATGAGGAGTGAGGGTGAGAGTGGAGGGGTCAGTGTGAGGGGTGAGGGGTCACAATGAGATGAGGAGGTGAGGGTGAGAGTGGAGTGGTCAGTGTGAGGGGTGAGAGGTCACAATGAGATGAGGAGGTGAGGGTGAGAGTGGGGGTCAGTGTGAGGGGTGAGGGGTCACAATGAGATGAGGAGGTGAGGGTGAGAGTGGAGGGGTCAGTGTGAGGGGTGAGGGGTCACAATGAGATGAGGAGGTGAGGATGAGAGTGGGGGTCAGTGTGAGGGGTGAGGGGTCACAATGAGATGAGGAGGTGAGGGTGAGAGTGGAGGGGTCAGTGTGAGGGGTGAGGGGTCACAATGAGATGAGGAGGTGAGGGTGAGAGTGGAGGGGTCAGTGTGAGGGGTGAGGGGTCACAATGAGATGAGGAGGTGAGGGTGAGAGTGGAGGGGTCAGTGTGAGGGGTGAGGGGTCACACTCACGCTCGCAGCTGCTGCCCGATGTTGTACTTGTCGGTGATGTCGGTCAGGGAGTTGTAGGAGCGTCCAGGGTGAAGGGTCAAGCAGCTGAAGGTCATGGTTGGCCTGTCTGGTGAGAGATAGAGGGAGGGGAGAGAGGGAGGGAGGGGAGAGGGGGTGGAGAGAGAGGGGGTGGAGAGAGAGAGGGGGTGGAGAGAGGGGTGGGTGGGGAGAGAGGGGGTGGAGAGAGAGGGGGTGTGAGGTGGGGTGGAGAAAGGGTAGGTGGGGAGAGAGGTGGGGTGGAGAGAGAGGGGGTGTGGGGAGAGAGAGGGGGTGTGGGGAGAGAGAGGTGGGGAGGAGAGAGGGGGTGTGGAGAGAGAGGTGGTGTAGGGAGAGTGTGGAGAGAGAGGGGGTGTGAGGTGGGGTGGAGAAAGAGGGGTAGGTGGGGAGAGAGGTGGGGTGGAGAAAGAGGGGTAGGTGGGGAGAGAGGTGGGGTGGAGAGAGAGGGGGTGTGGGGAGAGAGAAGGGGTGTAGGGAGAGTGTGGGGAGAGAGATGGGGTGGAGAGAGAGGGGTGGGTAGGGAGAGTGAGGGGGTGTGGGGAGAGAGGTGGGTGGAGAGAGGTGGGGTGTAGGAAGAGAGAGAGAGAGGAGAGTGTGGGGAGAGAGAGGTGGGGTGGAGGGTGTGGGGAGAAAGAGGGGAGGGAGAGAGAGAGAGAAAAGGGAGAGAGAGGGTGTGGGGAGAGGGGGTGGGGAAAGGCATTAGGACTGATGACAACTTGCACTCCCTCCCCTCTTCCCTTCTCTCCACATCTCACTACCCCTTTCCCCCCTCTCTCCTCCCCTCTTTTCTCTACTATCATCTGCTCCTCTCCTCCCTCTCTCTCTCTGCCCCCTTCCTCTCCCACCTCCTCCCTCCCTGCATGAACAGGACATCCACCCCCACCGTGATTCCCGGCTGTGCTCTGGGAGGGGGGAGGGGGCAGAATGACAGGGCTGGGGAGGTGGGGTACACTGCTTTTCTTCAGCCGGACGTCCCGCCAGCAACCCCCCAGAAAAGCAACTCTAACCCCTCATCGACACCTGAGAGTTTGGGAGTTCGCCCCTCCAGCTCAGCTTCACAACGCCGCCAGTCTCACCGAAGCGTTCGCCTAATTTCCCGAATTTCTGGCGAGCCAAATTCCGGAGGCTTTGAGGAAGCAGAGTTCAATCCAGGGGCTGAGCCTGTCCTCGGTCAGGATCTGGTGGGTTTCATCATCCCCCCTCCTCCCGCGCACACAGCCACACGCTCCGCGTACCTGATTTTGCTGTGAGATTATCAGAACTGTGCAGAAATGTGGGGCAGGGAGCGCTCTGTGCGATGTGAAACAGCTTGTCTGGTGGAGGAAGGTGGATGTGGAGGATGTGATGAGAGAGAGAGCGAGGGACAGAGACACAGAGAGACAGAGAGAGAGAGAGAGAGAGAGAGAGAGAGAGAGAGAGAGAGAGAGAGAGAGAGAGAGAGAGAGAGAGAGAGAGACAGAGACAGAGAGACAGACACAGAGAGAGAGAGAGAGAGAGAGAGAGAGAGAGAAAGACACACAGAGAGAGAAAGAGGGAGAGAGACATTCAGAGAGACAGAGACACAGAGAGACAGAGAGAGGGAGAGAGAGAAACAGAGACGGACACACAGAGACAGAAAGAGAAGGAGACAGAGATATAGAGACAGAGGGGGAGAGACACAGAGACAGAGACAGAGAGAGAGAGGGAGAGAGACAGAGAGAGAGACAGAGACACAGAGAGACAGAGACACAGAGAGAGAGAGAGAGAGAGAGAGACACACACACAGAGACAGAGAAAGAGGGAGAGAGACAGAGAGAGACAGACAGACACACAGAGACAGAGAGGGAGAGAGACAGAGACACAGAGAGACAGAAAGAGAAGGAGACAGAGATACAGAGACAGGGGAGAGACACAGAGACATAGAGACAGAGAGAGAGAGGGAGAGAGAGACAGAGACACAGAGAGAGAGACACACACAGTGAG
This sequence comes from Hypanus sabinus, assembly GCF_030144855.1. NCBI lineage: Eukaryota > Metazoa > Chordata > Chondrichthyes > Myliobatiformes > Dasyatidae > Hypanus > Hypanus sabinus. The sequence goes on along the minus strand of NC_082729.1, from coordinate 27,233,349 downwards.
ACAGAGAGGGAGAGAGAGACAGACAGAGAGAGAGACAGAGAGAGAGAGACACACACAGAGACAGAGACAGAGAGGGAGACAGAGACAGAGAGAGACAGAGACACAGAGAGACAGAGAGAGGGAGAGAGAGAAACAGAGAGACACACAGAGACAGAAAGAGGAGACAGAGATACAGAGACAGAGGGGGAGAGACACAGAGACATAGAGAGACAGACACACAGAGACAGAGAGAGAAGGAGACAGAGGAGGAGAGACACAGACATCCAGAGTGACAGAGCAGAGAGGGTGAATGACATGCACAGAGGCAGAGGGACAGAGAGAGAAAAAAGAGCCAGAAAGAAAAAGAGAAGGATACAGAGAGAGAGGGACAGAGACGGAGACAGAGAGAGGGGGAAGATTATCAGGGACCGAGCGAGGGGGTGGGGGGTGGGGAGTGTGTGCCTACCAGGGAGAAGGCAATTCTGGATTTAGTGCTGTGCAATGAACCGGATTTGATCAGGGACCTGGAGGTAAAGGAACCATTAGGAGGTAGTGACCATAATATGATATGTTTTAACCTACAATTTGAGAAGGAGAAGGGAAAATCGGATGTGTCAGTATTACAGTTGAACAAAGGGAGCTATGGAGCTATGAGGGAGGAGCTGGCCAAAGTTCAATGGAACAATACCCCAGCAGGGAAGACAGTGGAACAACAATGGCAGGTATTTCTGGGAATAATACAGAAGGTGCAGGATCGGTTCATTCCAAAGAGGAAGAAAGATCCTAAGGGGAGTAAGGGGCGGCCGTGGCTGACAAGGGAAGGAAAGGGCAGTATAAAAATAAAAGAGAAGAAGTATAACATAGCAAAGATGAGTGGGAAACCAAAGGACTGGGAAGCTTTTAAAGAGCAACAGAAGATAACAAAAAAGGCAATATGCCAAGAAAAAATGAGGTACGAAGATAAACTAGCCAAGAATATAAAGGAGGATAGTAAAAGATTCTTTAGGTATGTGAATAGCAAAAAAATAGTTAAGACCAAAATTGGGCCATTGAAGACAGAAATGGGTGAATTTATTTTGGGGAACAAGGAAATGGCAGACGAGTTGAACAGGTACTTTGGATCTGTCTTCACTAGGGAAGACACAAACAATCTCCCAGATGTAACAGTGGCCAAAGGAACTAGGGTTAAGGATGAACTGAAGGAAATTTATATTAGGCAAGAAACGGTGTTGGATAGACTGTTGAGTCTGAAGGCTGATAAGTCCCTGGGACCTGAGTCTGCATCCCAGGGTGGCTCTAGAAATCGTGGACGCATTGGTAATCATTTTCCAATGTTCTATAGATTCAGGAACAGTTCCCGCTGATTGGAGGGTGGCTAATGTTGTCCCACTTTTCAAGAAAGGAGGGAGAGAGAAAACAGGGAATTATAGACCGGTTAGCCTGACGTCAGTGGTGGGAAAGATGCTGGAGTCAACTATAAAAGAGGAAATTACGACACATTTGGTTAGCAGTAGAAGGATCAGTCCGAGTCAGCATGGATTTATGAAGGGAAAATCATGCTTGACATCTTCTGGAGTTTTTTGAGGATGTAACTATGAAAATGGACAAGGGAGAGTCAATGGATGTAGTGTACCTGGACTTCCAGAAAGCTTTTGATAAAGTCCCACATAGGAGATTAGTGGGCAAAATTAGGGCACATGGTATTGGGGGCAGAGTACTGACATGGATTGAAAATTGGCTGGCTGATAGGAAACAAAGAGTAGCGATTAACGGGTCCCTTTTGGAATGGCAGGCTGTGACCGGTGGGGTACCGCAAGGTTCAGTGCTGGGACTGCAGCTGTTTACAGTATACATAAGTGATTTAGATGAAGGGATTAAAAGTAACATTAGCAAATTTGCCGATGACACAAAGCTGGGTGGCAGTGTGAAATATCGGGAGGATGTTATGAGAATGCAGGGTGACTTGGACAGGTTGGGTGAGTGGGCAAATGTATTGCAGATGCAGTTTAATGTGGATAAATGTGAGGTTATCCACTTTGGTGGCAAGAACAGGAAGGCAGGTTACTATCTAAATGGAGTCAAGTTAGGAAAAGGGAAAGTACAACGAGATCTAGGTGTTCTTGTAGATCAGTCAATAAAAGCAAGCATGCAAGTACAGCAGGCAGTGAAGAAAGCTAATGGCATGCTGGCTTTTATAACAAGGGGAATTGAGTGTAGGAGCTTCTACATCCTTCTGCAGTTGTACAGGGCCCTGGTGAGACCCCACCTGGAGTATTGTGTGCAGTTTTGGTCTCCAAATTTGAGGAAGGACATTCTTGCTATTGAGGGAGTGCAGTGCAGGTTCACAAGGTTAATTCCCGGAATGGCGGGACTGTCATATGTTGAAAGATTGGAGCGACTGGGCTTGTATACACTGGAATTTAGAAGGATGAGAGGGGATCTGATTGAAACATATAAGATTATTAAGGGATTGGACACGCTGGAGGCAGGAAGCATGTTCCCGCTGATGGGTGAGTCCAGAACTAGAGGCCACAGTTTAAGAATAAGGGGTAGGCCATTTAGAACAGAAATGTGGAAAAACTTTTTCACCCAGAGAGTGAAATGCTCTGCCCCAGAAGGCAGTGGAGGCCAAGTCTCTGGATGCATTCAAGAGAGAGTTAGATAGATCTCTTATAGATAGCGGGGTCAAGGGATATGGGGAGAGGGCAGGAACGGGGTACTGATTGGGTATGATCAGCCAAGATCACAGTGAATGGCGGTGCTGGCTAGAAGGGCCGAACGGCCTACTCCTGCCCCTACTGTCTATTGTTAGAGGGAGTCAGTGATTGGGACAGAGAGACTATGAGAGAGGGGAGAGGAGAGTGTGAGTGTGTGTGTCAGGGGGAGGAGTCATGGTGGGGCAAGAATACAGAAAAGTGGTGAGCTAGTGGTGGGGAACTAGAACGCAAAAGGGCTATGGTTGGGAGAGAGGAGGCTTCACGCTGTGTCTGACCCCGGGAGTGTGTGATGGGACGGTGTGGAGGGAGCTTCACTCTGTGTCTGACCCTGGGAGTGTGTGATGGGATGGTGTGGAGGGAGCTTCACTCTGTGTCTGACCCCGGCAGTGTGTGATGGGACGGTGTGGAGGGGTTTCACTCTGTATCTGACCCCGGGAGTGTGTGATGGGACGGTGTGGAGGGAGCTTCACAATGTGTCTGACCCCGGGAGTGTGTGATGGGACAGTGTAGAGGGAGTTTCACTCTGTTTCTGACCCCAGGAGTGTGTGATGGGACGGTGTGGGGGGAGATTCACTCTGTGTCTGACCCCGGGAGTGTGTGATGGGACGGTGTGGTGGGAGATTCACTCTGTGTCTGACCCCGGGAGTGTGTGATGGGACGGTGTGGAGGGAGCTTCACTCTGTGTCTGATCCGGGAGTGTGTGATGGGAAGGAGTAGAGGGAGATTCTCTCTGTGCCTGATCCCAGTCGTATGTGATTTGATGGTGTGGAGGGAACTTCACTGTGTCAGAGCCCGGTGAGATCTGTTATTGTTTTGAGCAGATTGAGTACATCAGATCTCTCTGGGAAACATTAAACTCTCTGCTGTGACAGATGCACATTTCTTGGTGACAGATGGCTGCTGATCCTTCCTGATTCGCCCGTTTCTCTAAACCATCTCCGCTCAGTATCAACTGTCGTCACTTCGGAGAACACACTCTGGCTCTCTGACACAATCTATAGCGTGCACATCCCTTGCACAGACTCAATCTCTCACACACTCACAATCTGTCTCGCTCTGGCGCAGTCCTGCTGTGCATTCTGAAACGCGAGTCTATTTCGCACTGTTGCAGCCTGACCCCCTCACACCTTCCTTGCACGATTTCTTGAGGTCTTGCACACACGACCTTCAGCCATTCTCATAGAGGCTGTCTCACACACACACACACAGTACAGGCTCTTCGGTCCACAATGCTGTGCCAACCTGTACTCTGCTCTAAGCTCGGTCTACCCCAACCCTCCCATATTGCTCAACATACTTACCTATTGAGGTAAGCCCAGCAATCCCCCAATTTAACCCTCGCCTAATCACAGGACAATTCACAATGACCAATTAACCTGCTAACCTGTACATCTTTGGACTGTGGGAGGAAACCAGAGCACCCGGAGGAAACCCACGTGGTCATGGGGAGAACGTATAAACTCTTCTCACAGGCAGCGTGGTCACTGGTAAAGCATTGTGCTGACCACTGCGCTACTGTGTAACACCTTCCGTCCATCTATCTCAGATAGTCCTAATGTATCAGACTCTATTGCCGTGCACTGCTCACTCACCACATGCTGGGTCGTCTGACGTGGGTATTCATGGTCTTTTGACCACGATTGGTCCTGGCCAATTTTTCTACAGAAGTGGTTTGCCATTGCCCTCTTCTGGGTAGTGTCTTTACCAGACGGGTGACCCCGGCCATGATCAATACTCTTCAGAGATTGTCTGCCTGGCGCCAGTGGCCGCGTAACCAGGACTTGTGATCTGCACCACCTGCTCTATGGCTTCACGTGACCCCGATCGGGGGGGGGGGGGGGCAAAGCAGGTGGTACACCTTGCCCAAGGGTGACCTGCAGGCTTGCGGAGGGAAGGAGCACCTCGCACCTCCTTTGGTCGAGATGCATCTCAGACTCGAACACAGAGTTAGGCAGAATCAAACATACAGAATGCCCCACGCATTCCTCCAATCGCTAACCTTGGACCCTTACCATTAACCGGGACCCCCGGGTTGGGAACCCCTGACTTAAAACGCATGTCCTTTGGTGTCAGTCCTTTCTACCCTGGAGAAATCTCTGGCTATCCACTCGCTCTGCGCCTTTTATCACCTTGCACACCTCCACCGTCGCCTCCCATCCTCCTGCCTTCCAAACAGAAAAGCCCGATCTTTTAGCGTGTGTAAGGGATTTGGATCAATTTGGAGTCGTGATGGATCTATGGGCCTGCGCAGCGCCATTTGATGTTCCAACGCTGATACACTGTCTCAGTTCATGCACATCGTGACCACGGAATCACCCAGGTGTGTGCTCGTGATCACTGTTATCACATACAGTCATCCATGCATCTTGTGACATAGGCATTAAAAGTTGGAGACTGACAGGTGTACATGAAGATGGACACATCCCTCACACTTGAACAGAGTTAGTCAGAATCAAACACACAAGACTGCCAGAGGAACGCAGCGGGCCAGGCTGCATCTGTGGAAAAGAGGAAACAGGTGTGACGCTTTGGGCCGAGGACCACACATTGGATTTCCAGTATCTTCAGATTTCTCGTGTTTATCAAACACACACGGATGCGCATTTACACCCAGCTTGCGTTAAGCAGACAAATGCACAGTAGTAAAGCATCATACACAGACCATACACACAGCCACGAACGCAAGCCAACACACATTATGCATTCATGCAACACTCAATCACGGACAGAAGGGAAAGACCAAACAGCTGATTGTTGACTTGAGGAAGGGTAAGACGAGGGAACACAAACCAACCCTCATAGAGGGGTCAGAATTGGGGCGAGTGAGCGATTTCAAGCTCTCTCTGAGGACACAGTGTATTGATGCAGCTATAAAGGCAGGACAGCTATGTTGTGTCAGGAGCCCGAGGAGATTTGGATTGTCAACTAAAAACCGCACAGGATCGAAGCTGGTTGCAGAATCGTGGGTACCAGCCTCAAGACATCTTCAAGGAGCGGTGTCTCAGAAAGACGTTCATCATTCAGGACCCCCATCACCCAGGACATGCCCTCCTCTCATTGTCACAGTCGGGAGGGAGGAACAGGAGCCTGAACGCACTCACTCAGCTTCTTCCCCTCTGCCATCCGAGTCCCAATGGTCATTGAGTCAATGAACACTAAAAAAATTCTATTTCGCAACTACTTATTTTGACTTAACTATTATATTTATATACACATACATACACACACTTGCTGTATTTCAGCTTTTTTCCTCTATATTTATCATGTAATGCTGCCATAAAGTTAACAAATTTCATGACATATGCCTGATTCTCATAGTCACACAACACACACACACAGAGGAACACACCTGGTGTCATAACCAAGTACACACTGGTCTTCCACCAGTCTCACCAGCCATCTCACCTTCAGCCACACATTCACCTCCCCACCCACGTCCAACAGTCAGACCCATTCACACGGTCACATCCCAGTTTGTGATCACTGACAGTCGCTGGGTCAGACTGACAAACCTGTAATACTGCAATAGTTAAGCAGACTGTCAGAGCATGCTTAATGCCTGTACAACAGTTATACTGATGACTGTATTGTGTGCCTGGTGACTGTACCACACGCAACTGAGCCGGCAAGTCCGTGTGCTGGACGATTGTACCGGGCACAGCCGCGCCGATGTCTGTACTGTATACCTGCCGTCTGTCCTGCATGCCTACCGACTGCCCCACGGGCAGCCATGCCAGCAAGCATACTGCATGCCCGAAGCCCGTACCGCGTGTTCGACAGACCAAGTGAGACAGGACTAACGCTGAGGTAATTCAATACTTTATTATCAGCAGTCAGACACTCGGGGCTGGACTGGCCCCTCACTCCTCGCCCTCGGGAGGGAGGATGATCTTGTCGGGGTTGAAGTAGTTCATGCTGATGGCCGGGAGCCCCTCGGCTTCTCTCTGCTTCAGCTGCCGCTCGGCCTCCCTCCGGGCCCACTGCCGCATCCTGAGGGAGAGAGAGAGAAGATCCTTCAGTGCTGACCAGGCTGGTGGCGGTGGCTTACGGTTCGAGTGCTTGGAGGTAAACACCGACAGCAGAGGAGGCTCCGAGGGAGGGTGCACCCAATTGACCATATAGAGGACTGGGGAGAGAGCGGGAAAACCCACTCAGTCCATCCGTCTCACCTTCTGGGTGGACGCGAGAGACACCCAACCCAGGGAATGGCCAACTGGGGGCGGGCGCAATGACCATGTGGGAGAGGGGGGTAATAGTGAGGGAGCCGGAGGAGGGCACTGGGGGAGGGGAGTAATGCCTAGAGAGGGAACGCCGAGGGAATGGGAGGGCTGGGGAGATATCGAGCTGTGCAGGGAGAGGAGAGGAGAGGAGAGATGCAGAGACACGTTGCAGCAACATCAGGATATAAAAATACCAGCTCAGGAAGCTATTTCAGGAAGCTGAATATATTATCAGCCAAACACAGAGACCTAACATCTCCTGGGGAATGCGTCCGCAGTTCCTGTTGCAACAGCAACAGATACTGGGAGAAGAGGCAGGGAGCGTCTCCGTGATCCCCCCACCCTGTCTTCTTGAACCCTTTCCCCTCCCTTTGCCATCACCATGACTCCCTCCCTCACACCTCCGCCAGTCTCCATGGCCCTCGCCCTCCCCTACACCCCTCTCAGCCTTTGTACCACTCCCTGTCTGCGATCCTCCTCCCTCCCCATGTCCCTCCTCGTGTCTGTGACCCTCTTCCTACCCTACACCCCTCCCCCTCTGTGACCCCCGACCTACCCTACACCCCTCCCCATCTCTGTGACCCCCTCCCTACCCTACACCCTCCCCCTCTGTGACCCCCTACCTACCCTACACCCCTCCCCATCTCTGTGACCCCCTCCCTACCCTACACCCCTCCCCATCTCTGTGACCCCCTCCCTACCCTACACCCCTCCCCATCTCTGACCCCCTCCCTACCCTACACCCCTCCCCCTCTGACCCCCTACCTACCCTACACCCCTCCCCATCTCTGTGACCCCCCTCCCTACCCTACACCCCTCCCCCTCTGTGACCCCCTACCTACCCTACACCCCTCCCCATCTCTGACCCCCTACCTACCCTACACCCTCCCCATCTCTGTGACCTCCTCCCTACTGTACACCCCTCCCCATCTCTGTGACCCCCTCCCTACCCTACACCCCTCCCCATCTCTGTGACCCCCTCCCAACCCTACACCCCTCCCCACCTCTGTGAGCCCTTCCCTCCACTGCACCCCTCTCCCTCTGACCCCCTCCCTACCCTACACCCCTCCCTACCCTACACACCCCACCTGTGACCCCCCTCCCTACCCTATACCCCTCCCCACCTCTGTGAGCCCTTCCCTCCACTGCACCCCTCTCCCTCTGACCCCCTCCCTACCCTACACCCCTCCCCACCTGTGACCCCCGCCCTACCCTACACACCCCACCTGTGACCCCCCTCCCTACCCTATACCCCTCCCCACCTCTGTGAGCCCTTTCCTACCCTACACCCCTCTCCCTCTGTGACCCCCTCCCTACCCTACACCCCTCCCCACCTGTGACCCCCTCCCTACCCTACACCCCTCCCCACCTGTGACCCCCTCCCTACCCTACACACCCCACCTGTGACCCCCTCCCTACCCTACACCCCTCCCCACCTGTGACCCCCTCCCTACCCTACACACCCCACCTGTGACCCCCCTCCCTACCCTATACCCCTCCCCACCTCTGTGAGCCCTTCCCTACCCTACACCCCTCCCCACCTCTGTCTGTCCCTCCCTCCCCTAAACCCCTTCCAGACTCCATAACCCCCTACTTCCCCTATGCCCTTCCCCATCTGTAGCGTGCATGAATTAACCCTACCCAGGAAAGTGGGAAATGTCCGGTCACATTCCTGACACAAGTGAAGAGATTCCCTCACCGGCTGGAGGTGAGTGCATGCACTGGTCAGGTGGAGTTATGTCACACCTCGGACACAGGGACGGGCAAAAGGCCTTGGACAAGAACAGGAGAATGGAAAGGAGAGCAGAGGAACGGTGTTTAATCACACAGCACTCCCAGCTCACAGACAATTCATGCATTGGCACAACTGGGGCAAGAACTAGGCCACAAACGACACGCGCACATTTACATACTGACAGCTCAGGAGACAAACTGCAGGGTGTCCCAACTACGAACAGCCTAGCACATCAGGGAACTGTATCCCAAATAGTATCCAGTACCGGTGTTAGAGTGATGGACCCGTCCCCACCGGTACCGTACCCCGGTGTCACACAGTGACAGATCTGTCCCCACTGGTACCGTACCCCGGTGTCACACAGTGACAGACCCGTCCCCACCGGTACCGTACCCCGGTGTCACAGTGACAGACCCGTCCCCACCGGTACCGTACCCCGGTGTCACGCAGTGACGGACCCGTCCCCACCGGTCCCGTACCCCGGTGTCACAGTGACAGACCCGACCCCACTGGTACCGTACCCTGGTGTTACACAATGACAGACCCGACCCCACTGGTACCGTACCCAGGTGTTACACAATGACAGACCCGACCCCACTGGTACCGTACCCCGGTGACACACAGTGACAGACCCGTCCCCACCGGTACCGTACCCCGGTGTTACACAGTGACAGACCTGTCCCCACCGGTACCGTACCCCGGTGTTACACAATGACAGACCCGTCCCCACCGGTACCGTACCCCGGTGTCACGCAGTGACGGACCCGTCCCCACTGGTACCGTACCCCGGTGTTACACAGTGACGGACCAGTCCCCACCAGTACCGTACCCCGGTGTCACACAGTGATGGACCCGTCCCCACCGGTACCGTACCCCAGTGTCACACAGTGACAGACCAGTCCCCACCGGTACCGTACCCCGGTGTCACACAGTGATGAACCCGTCCCCACCGGTACCGTACCCCAGTGTCACACAGTGACAGACCAGTCCCCACCGGTACCGTACCCCGGTGTCACACAGTGATGGACCCGTCCCCACCGGTACCGTACTCCGGTGTCACACAGTGACGGACCCGTCCCCACCGGTACTGTACCCTGGTGTCACACAGTGATGGACCCGTCCCCACCGGTACCGTACTCCGGTGTCACACAGTGACGGACCCGTCCCCACCGGTACCGTACCCCGGTGTCACACAGTGACGGACCTGTCCCCACCGGTACCGTACCGCGGTGTCACACAGTGACGGACCCGTCCCCACCGATACCGTACCCCGGTGTCACACAGTGACGGACCCGTCCCCACCGGTACCGTACCCCGGTGTTACACAGTGACAGACCCGTCCCCACCGATACCGTACCCCGGTGTCACACACTGACAGACCCATCCCCACCGGTACCGTACCCCGGTGTCACAGTGACAGACCCGTCCCCACCGGTACCGTACCCCGGTGTCACAGAGTGACAGACCCGTCCCCACCGGTCCCGTACCCCGGTGTCACACAGTGACAGACCCATCCCCACCGGTATCGTACCCCGGTGTCACACAGTGACAGACCCGTCCCCACCGGTACCGTACCCCGGTGTCACACAGTGACGGACCCATCCCCACCAGTACCGTACCCCGGTGTCACACAGTGACGGACCCATCCCCACCGGTACCGTACCCCGGTGTCACGCAGTGACAGACCCGTCCCCACCGGTACCGTACCACGGTGTCACACCGTGACCCAATGTTATGAAGTGTAGATGGGGATATTTGCTGATGCTTCCGCCTGTATTATTGACAGAAATGTGCTGATAACAGTTCTGTCCGACTGACTCCGGCACACCTGGTTACCTAGTGAGGGAGCAGCTTCTTTTTCTGGGAGATGGTGATTGAGGTCATTGCTATTTTTATATCCGTGACTTAACTCTGTGAAACCTTGTCTCGGCAAACAAACACATGCACAGTGACAGACCCGACCAACTGCGACGGGCAACTGTCGGCTTACAGAAAGCAACAGGTGGAGTGCTATTGTCAGCGCGGTCTGGCGCGGGACTGCAAGACGGAAGTGTGCTTCTGGCCGGACGAGACAGAGGGGCGCTGAGAAGGGGCCAGCGCGCCACGGGAGTGGGCGGCGACGAACATTCTTGGCGGGAGGAGGGAGCGTGGAGCGGGCACCTCGTGGAGGGAGGGGGCGGCGAGCAGCGAGTGGGTACAGGGACGGAGAACGAGTGTCACCTACCCTCGGTCCGGCAGGTAGTGAACAAACGCCGAGCCTATGACGATGGCCACGGAGATGCCGCAGAAGAACGCCAGCCTCATGTTCCACACGTCCACCGCTGGGTCCGCGCTAAAACCGTGGTAATCCGGGTTCTGTGACGGGAAGGAGTGAACGTCAGACAGCAGGGAGCAGAGATACAGAGACAGGAACTGTGCAGAGTGCTCCCAGTTTGGGCTTGACCCGGGGAGATGGAGAAAAGAACTGGCCACGATCAAACCAGTGACAGTCCGAACCAGGGACACCGCGAGGGAGCACCTCACTTGGAGAGACCGGAAGTCACAGGAGCAGAATTAGGCCATTCAGCCCATCAATTCCATTCCACCATTCCATCTTGGCTGATTTATTACCCCCCCCTCAACCCCATAACCTTTGACGCCCTGACTAATCCAGAACCTATCAGCATCCATTCTAAATATACCCAGTGACTTTGCCTTCATAGCCACTCCGGGCAACGACTTCCACCATCTGGCTAAAGATATTCGTCTCCGTTCCAAAGGGACGTCCTTTTGTGGAAACATCCTCTCCATGTCCACTCCATCTTGGCCTTACAATATTCAAGGGGAGATTTCCACCCCCCCACCTCATTCCAGAGCCATCAGCCACTAACCTCTAAATTAACCCTTTCATTCCTGGAATCATTCTCGTCAATCTCCACTGGACCCTCCCAGATGTCAGCCCAAAACTGCTCACGATACTCCAAGTGGGGTCTGACCAACGCCTTATAAAGTTTCGATATTATATCCTTGCTTTTATATTCCAGTCTTCCCAAAATGAATGCCAGCTTGAAGTTAACCTTTCGGGAATCATGCACGAGGACTCCCAAGTCCCTGGTTTCTAAACAAAGCCCTCAATTCCATCATCCCGATCTTAGTGTTAGATCCCGGGGAGGCAGTGGGCTGGCTCCATGGCTGGAAGCAGAAGGTGGTGGTTGAGGGCTGGAGGCTGGTACATGGGGGTCAGGGTTGGCACCTTTACTACTTGCAGCTAAGATCAAGGATTTAGACACGGATGCACAAAGCAGGGTGAGCAAGTCTGCCAAAATAGTGGCGACAGGCAATGGAGAAGATCGTGGAAAATTACAGGGGTTTCTCGATCAGCTGAGGATGGAGGCCGAGGACTTTGGAGGCAAACGGCTTCCAAAACCAAAATAAATTTATTATCAAAGTGTACACCCAGTGGTCACTTTATGAGGTACGCCTGCTCATTAACACAAATACCTCATCAGCCCATCACGTTCCAGCAACTGAGTGCACAAAAGCACGCAGACACGGTCAAGAGGTTCAGACTGAACATCGGAACCGGGAAGAAACGCGATTCAAGGGACTTTGGGGAGTGATTGTTTGTGGCAGATGGGGTGGCCTGGGCACCCTGAGTTTCTGGAGTTCACAGAGAACGGTGTGAAAACCAAAGCGAAGCATCCAGTGAGTGGCAGGTCTGTGGGCGAAAACACCTCGTTGATGAGAGAGGTCGGAGGAGAATGGCACAACCTGACAGGAAGGCGACAGTAACTCAGATAACCGTGGGCTACCACAGTCGTGTGCAGACCAGCACCTCTGAACGTACACGTCAAAACTTAAAGTGGATGGGCTACAGCAGCAGAAAACCACAAACATACCCTCCGTGGCCATTTTTCTTAGATACAGGAGGTGACTAGTACAGTGGGCACTGAGTGTACGTCACTATACACCACCTTGAGATTTGTTTCCTTTCAGGAAAATAAAATAATAAATAGAATTTATGATAAACTATACATAAAGACTGACAACCAACGTGCAAAAGACAATTTCTACAAATAATTTTTTAAAGTAAATAAATAATACTGAGAAGATGAGATGTAAAGACCTGAGAATAGGTTGTCTAATTCATTCACTGTTGAAGTGAGTGACATAATCTACACTGCCTCAGAATCCTAATGGTCAAGGGGTAACAACGGTTCCTGAAACTGGTGGTGTCTGACTTAAGACTCGTGTCGTTCTGACACAAATGCTTCTCCCACCCCCTACCCAGGCATAAGTAATGGGGAGCGTTCAGGGTGGCACGGGCAACTTCGATGTCATGTATTGAGAGTGCACATTAGCCCTTTGTGTATCTGGTGGAATGGGGGAGACCCCCAGCATCCGCAGGGTGGGGTTAGGTCTCCCCGCTGCTGTGGAACAATCTGCCGCCGAACTTGTGCAGGAAGGGTGGGGAAGTTGACTGCTGCTCTCCTAAGGAGCAGGAAAACATTCCACCCCCTCTGCACCCTCTAATCTCCCCCCCCCCCGCTACATACTCTTCACAAAGAGTTTACCTCTCCTGCGTACTAAGAAAGCTCACCGACATCTCAGCTTTAGAGGAAGCTAGCACGTGCCCAACGACTCACCAGATCACCGGGTTTTGACCCGCATCACAGACAGCATCCTCACCAAAAGGCAGCTGCTTTACCCGAGACTGCAGGAAGCCGCGAGTCAGCGCCCCCCCCCCATGGACTCTGTCTACTTCCGACTGTCCCCACTCTCCCCTCTCCTCTCTTTCATCGGGCAGAAGATACAAAAGCCCGAAGGCACACTACCACCAGGCTGAAGGACAGCTTCTATCTTCCAGATCAAAGGCTACTGACCCACTGACGACATCTCCTCATACGGGGACGAAACGAAGATCGGAGAGCAACTCAACCATCAGCCAGCTGAACTACACACTTTCCACACCATCTCCTGTTCACTTTGAACATTCAGCAATAACAAACCAATTAGCAATACTAAGATTTATTGAGTGTGCCTGCAAGAAAATGATTCTCAGGGTTGTATATGGTGACATACACATACTTTGACAATAAATATACCTTGAACTTTGAGCAACCCCAGCCTCACTGAGAGCAGACAGACATAGGAGCAGAATTAGGCCATTTGACAATAGACAGTAGGTGCAGGAGTAGGCCATTCGGCCCTTCTAGCCAGCAACGCCATTCACTGTGACCTTGGCTGATCATACCCAATCAGTACCCCGTTCCTGCCCTCTCCCCATATCCCTTGACCCCACTATCTATAAGAGTTCTATCTAACTCCCTCTTGAATGCATCCAGAGACTTGGTCTCCACTGCCTTCTGGGGCAGAGTATTCCACATATCCACCACTCCCTGGGTAAAAAAAGTTTTTCCGCATCTCTGTTCTAAATGGCCTACCCCTTATTCTTAAACTGTGGCCTCTAGTTCTGGACTCACCCATCAGCCGGAACATGCTTCCTGCCTCCAGCGTGTCCAATCCCTTAATAATCTTATATGTTTCAATCAGATCCCCTCTCATCCTTCTAAATTCCAGTGTATACAAGCCCAGTCGCTCCAATCTTTCAACATATGACAGTCCCGCCATTCCGGGAATTAACCTTGTGAAACTGCGCTGCACTCCCTCAATAGCAAGAATGTCCTTCCTCAAATTTGGAGACCAAAACTGTACACAATACTCCAGGTGGGGTCTCACCAGGGCCCTGTACAACTGCAGAAGGATGTAGAAGCTCCTACACTCAATTCCCCTTGTTATAAAAGCCAGCATGCCATTAGCTTTCTTCACTGCCTGCTGTACTTGCATGCTTGCTTTTATTGACTGATGTACAAGAGCACCTAGATCTCGTTGTACTTCCCCTTTTCCTAACTTGACTCCATTTAGATAGTAATCTGCCTTCCTGTTCTTGCCACCAAAGTGGATAACCTCACATTTATCCACATTAAACTGCATCTGCAATACACTTGCCCACTCACCCAACCTGTCCAAGTCACCCTGCATTCTCATATCCTCCCGACATTTCACACTGTCACCCAGCTTTGTGTCATCGGCAAATTTGCTAATGTCACTTTTAATCCCTTCATCTAAATCATTTATGTATACTGTAAACAGCTGCAGTCCCAGCACTGAACCTTGCGGTACCCCACCGGTCACAGCCTGCCATTCCGAAAGGGACCCGTTAATCGCTACTCTTTGTTTCCTGTCAGCCAGCCAATTTTCAATCCATGTCAGTACTCTGCCCCCAATACCATGTGCCCTAATTTTGCCCACTAATCTCCTATGTGGGACTTTATCAAAAGCTTTCTGGAAGACCAGGTACACTACATCCACTGGCTCTCCCTTGTCCATGTTCATAATTACATCCTCAAAAAACTCCAGAAGATTAGTCAAGCATGATTTTCCCTTCATAAATCCATGCTGACTCGGACTGATCCTTCTACTGCTATCCAAATGTGTCGTAATTTCCTCTTTTATAGTTGACTCCAGCATCTTTCCCACCACTGACGTCAGGCTAACCAGTCTAGAATTCCCTGTTTTCTCTCTTCCCCCCTTTCTTGAAAAGTGGGACAGCATTAGCCACCCTCCAATCAGCGGGAACTGTTCCTGAATCTATAGAACATTGGAAAATGATTACCAATGTGTCCACGATTTCTAGAGCCACCCTGGGATGCAGACCATCAGGTCCCGGGGACTTATCAGCCTTCAGACTCAACAGTCTACCCAACACCGTTTCTTGCCTAATATAAATTTCCTTCAGTTCATCCTTAACCCTAGTTCCTTTGGCCACTGTTACATCTGGGAGATTGTTTCTGTCTTCCCTAGTGAAGACAGATCCAAAGTACCTGTTCAACTCGTCTGCCATTTCCTTGATCCCCATAATAAATTCACCCGTTTCTGTCTTCAATGGCCCAATTTTGGTCTTAACTACTTTTTTGCTATTCACATACCTAAAGAAGCTTTTACTATCCTCCTTTATATTCCTGGCTAGTTTACCTTTGTACCTCATTTTTTGCCTTTTTAGTTATCTTCTGTTGCTCTTTAAAAGCTTCCCAGTCCCCCGGATTCCCGCTCATCTTTGCGGTGACATACACATACTTTGACAATAAATATACCTTGAACTTTGAGCGCCTCCAGCCTCACTGGTAGCAGAATTAGGCCATTTGGCCCATCAAGTCTGCTCATCCATTCCATTTTGTTGGATTTATCATCCCTCTCAACACCATTCCCCTGCCTTCTTCCTGTTACCTTTGAAGGACCTATTAACAGTTTTAAATGACTTGGCCTGCACTGCTGTCTGTGGCAATGAATTCCACAGATCCGCCACTCTCTAGCTAAAGAAATTCCTCCTCATATCTGTTCTAAAGGGGCACCCTTGCATTCCGTGCTGTGCTCTGTGGTCCTTGGTTCCCGACTCCAGGAATCATCCTCTCCCTGTCCACTCTATCCAGGCCTTTCAATATTCGATAGGTTTCTATGAGGTCACCCCTCATTCTTCTAATCTCCGGCAAGCACAGGCCCAGAGCCAGCAAACAATCCCATGTTCACTCTTTTGTTCCTGGTATAATCTTCATGAACTTCCTCTGGACCCTCCCCAACGCTGCAAGGAGCCCAAAACTAAACAGAAAGGAAATACAAACAAGAGAAATTCTGCAGACACACACAGAATACTGGAGGAACTCCACAGGCCAGGCAGCAAGAGTGAACAGTCAACGTTTGGGACCCTTTAATTCTCAGAATCGTTCTTGTGACCCTCTCCAATTTCAGCACATCCTTTCTTAGATAAGGGGCCCAAAACTGCTCACAATACTCCATGTGGTCTGACCGCATCACATCCTCACTTTTATATTCTACTCCTCTTGAAATTAATGCTAACATTGCACTTGCTTTCCGTTTGACCAACCCAACCTGCAAGCTAACTCTTAGGGAACCCTGCACGATGACTCCCAAGTCCATTTGCACCTCTGATTGCTGAATTTCTCCTCTTTTAGAAGATAGTCTGTACTTATTCCTTCCAAGCTTGGCAATCTCTTGGAAACTACTTCTGCTCTTAAAGAGAGGGGCATTAACAGCTGGACAACAAACGCCAAGCCAGCTGCATGACGGACACAATCCTTCCCACCATCAAGGACATTGTCAAGAGGTGCTGCTTGAAGAAGTGGGCATCCATCATTAAGGATCCACATCTCGACTGATTACTACAAATGGGGAAGAAGTACAGGAGCCTGAAGGCACGGGCTCAGTAATTCGGGAACAGCTGAGGGTGGTGGTGAATATTGGCGGCTCAGGTTGATGTTAGGCTGTTGGCTGAGCTTGGCAATTCGCTCGCAGACGTTTCATCACCGGCCAAGGTGACATCACCAGTGCGCAGTTGCTGCTGTTTCTCTCTGGGAGTGCTTGCCTCGCCCCTGATTGGCTACCCCTTCAGTTGACATTTGAATTCTATTGGCTAACCCTTCAGTTGACCTTTGAATTCCATTGGCTCACTGTTCTTTGGTCCTGATGGGTTTGTAGATAGTGTCTATTTTGACACGTTCGTTTACGAAGCTGTGAGAAGAGAACCATGCGTGGTCCCACTTCAAGTGCTCTCCTTCTTGTCAGCTGATTTCTGAATAGTCCAAGAACACTACATCATTATCCTCCCTTGCAATGTTTACTTGTCTGTGACAGGAATTTCAACGCCTTCACTGTACAGCAGCCACAATACAAAAACCTTCACAACACACGTCAGTGAAAACCAAGTTGAAGACTGCCGAATACGGAAAGGCCTAACGATGGATCCCCTGCACTCTGTTCATAGACTTCCACCTGCCTTCCAACACTCTCGTCTGCCCCCTTAGGCCCAATAGAACCAGGAGGAAAAACACTTCGGGTTCCCCTTCAATGAACAACTGCATTCTGCAACGCCCGGTCAACTGCACCCTGTGTCCCAGTGGTCTTTGCCTCTGACTCAGAAACAAACTATGGCTCCCCATCACATTTCAGGACCAAAAGCTGCAGCACCACTACCCCAGATTCCTCCACACAACACAGACCCAGAAAGGGGTGGAAAAAATGACACTGTCCTCCATACCTGCAACTATCAACATACCGTCCCATCACACACTCCCGGGGTGAGACACAGAGTGAATCTCCCTCCACACCGTCCCATCACACACTCCCGGGGTGAGACACAGAGTGAATCTCCCTCCACACCGTCCCATCACACACTCCCGGGGTCAGACACAGAGTGAATCTCCCTCCACAATGTACCATCACACACTCCTGGGGTCAGACACAGAGTGAATCTCCCTCCACTCCGTCCCATCACACACTCCCGGGGTCAGACAGAGTGAATCTCCCTCCACACCGTCCCATCACACACTCCCGGGGTCAGACACAGTGAATCTCCCTCCACACCGTCCCATCACACACTCCCGGGGTCAGACACAGCGTGAAACTCCCTCCACACCGTCCCATCACACACTCCCAGGGTCAGACACAGAGTGAACACCCTTCCACACCGTCCCATCACACACTCCCGGGGTCAGACACAGAGTGAAGCTCCCTCCAGACCGTCCCATCACACACTCCCAGGGTCAGACATAGAGCGAAGCTCACTCCACACACTCCCGGGGTCAGAAACACACTGAATCTCCCTCCACATCGACCTCTCACACACTCCCGGGGTCAGACACAGAGTAAAGCTCCCTCCACACCGTCCCATCACATATTCCCGGGGTCAGACACAGAGTGAAGCGCCCTCCACACCGTCAAATCACACTCTCGCTGGGTCAGACACAGAGTCAAGCTCCCTCCACGCTGTCACATCACACACTCCCGGGGTCAGACACAGAGTGAAGCTCCCTACACACCGTCCCATCACACACCCCCAGGGTCAGACACAGAGAGAATCTCCCTCCACACCGTCCCATCACACACTCCCGGGGTCAGACACAGAGTGAAGCTCCCTCCACACCGTCCCATCACACACTCCCGGGGTCAGACACAGAGTGAAACTCCCTCCACTCTGTCCCATCACACACTCCCGGGGTCAGACACAGAGTCAAGCTCCCTCCACACCGTCCCATCACACATTCCCGGGGTCAGACACAGAGTGAAGCTCCCTCCGCTCTGTCCCATCACACACCCCCAGGGTCAGACACAGAGTGAATCTCCCTCCACACCGTCCCATCACACACTCCCGGGTTCAGACACAGAGTGAAGCTCCCTCCACACCGTCCCATCACAACTCCCGGGTTCAGACACAGAGTGAAGCTCCCTCCACACCGTCCAATCACACAATCCCGGGGTCAGACACAGTGAAGCTCCCTCCACACCGTCCCATCACACACTCCCGGGGTCAGACACAGAGTGAAGCTCCCTCCACTCTGTCCCATCACACACTCCCAGGGCAGACACAGAGTGAAACTCCCTCCACACGATCCCATCACACACTCCCGGGGTCAGACACAGAGTGAAACTCCTTCCAGACCGTCGCATCACACACACCCGTGATCAGTTACAGAGTGAAACTCCCTCCACACCGTCCCATCACACAGTCCCGGGGTCAGACACAGAGTGAAGCTCCCTCCACACCATCGCATCACACACTCCCGGGGTCAGACACAGAGAGAATCTCCTTCCACACTGTCCCAGCACACACTCCCGGGGTCAGACACAGAGTGAAGCTCCCTCCATCCTGTCCCATCACACACTCCCGGGGTCAGACACAGGGTGAATCTCCCTCCACACCATCCCATCACACACTCCCGGGGTCAGACACAGAGTGAAGCTCCCTCCACTCTGTCTCATCACACACACCCAGGGTCAGACACAGAGTGAAGCCCCCTCCACACCATCCCATCACACACTCCCGGGGTCAGACACA
This sequence comes from Hypanus sabinus, assembly GCF_030144855.1. Taxonomy (NCBI): domain Eukaryota; kingdom Metazoa; phylum Chordata; class Chondrichthyes; order Myliobatiformes; family Dasyatidae; genus Hypanus; species Hypanus sabinus. The sequence goes on along the minus strand of NC_082729.1, from coordinate 27,213,810 downwards.
CACTGAATCTCCCACCACACCGACCTCTCACAGACTTCCGGGGTCAGACACAGAGTGAAACTCTCTCCACACCGTCCCATCACATATTCCCGGGGTCAGACACAGAGTGAAGCTCATTCCACACCGTCCCATCACACACTCCCGGGGTCAGACACACAGTGAAGCTCCCTCCACACCATCCCATCACACACTCCCGGGGTCAGACACAGAGTGAATCTCCCTCCACTCCGTCCCATCACACACTCCCGGGGTCAGACACAGACTGAAGCTCCCTCCACACCATCCAATCACAGACTCCCAGGCTATTGAAAAGGAACACGCGCAGTCCACAGTGGCCTTGGAGGAGTTTCGAGACCGTTGGGCTCCGCGGGGTATAAATGCCATCGTGGATAGGGATGGCAACATTCTGGTGTAATGTCTATTGTCTATTTGTAGTGCAGTAATTGTGTTTGCCACTGTTTTGTATATATTGTATAGCACCGATATTTGTAATAAAGGATTTTGTAATAAATAAAAAAAAAGGGTCAGACGCAGAGTAAAACTCCCTCCACACCGTCCCATCACACACTCCCAGGGTCAGACACAGAGTGAAGCTCCCTCTAGACCATCCCATCAAACACTCCCGGGGTCAGACACAGAGTGAAGCTCCCTACACACCGTCCCGAGTGTGTGAGGCTGCAGCCTCTTTTTGCATATTTGCGTGGGCTGCTTCTCGCCTTCTGGCTGCATTTTAGTCCCATCCTGTTTATATATGGTCATCCAGTAAGGAAGGGGGCAAGGAGGGATGAGGATGTCCTAGTCAACTTGCTCCTGGGGCTGGCGAAATCCGCCATCCGTGGGTCTTGGAAACGGGTGGCGGGAGGATCTCCCCGGGCAGACTGCCTGGCAATGTTTAGGGGGTATGTTCGTGCCCGGGTAACTATTGAAAAGGAACACGCGCAGTCCACAGCGGCCTTGGAGGAGTTTCGAGACCGTTGGGCTCCGCGGGGTGTAAATGCCATCGTGGATAGGGATGGCAACATTCTGGTGTAATGTCTATTGTCTATTTGTAGTGCAGTAATTGTGTTTGCCACTGTTTTGTATATATTGTATAGCACCGAAATTTGTAATAAAGGATTTTGTAATAAAAAAAAGGATCAGACACAGAGTGAAGCTCCCTCCACACCGTCGCATCACACACTCCCGTGGTCAGACACAGAGAGAATCTCCCTCCACACCGTCCCATCACACACTCCCGGGGTCAGACACAGAGTGAATCTCCCTCCACTCCGTCCCATCACACACTCCCGGGGTCACACACAGAGTGAAGCTCCCTCCGCACTGTCCCATCACACACTCCCGGGGTCAGACACAGAGTGAATCTCCCTGTACTCCATCCCATCACACACTCCCGGGGTCAGACACAGAGTGAATTTCCCTGTACTCCATCCCATCACACACTCCCGGGGTCAGACACAGAGTGAAGCTCCCTCCACACCGTCCCATCACACACTCCCGGGGTCAAACACAGAGTGAATCTCCCCACACACCGTCCCATCACACAATCCCGGGGTCAGATACAGAGTGAATCTCCCCACACACCGTCCCATCACACACTCCCAGGGTCAGACACAGAATAAAGCTCCCTCCACACCATCCCATCACACATTCCTGGGGCCAGACACAGAGTGATGCTCTCTCCACACCGTCCCATCACACATCCCCGGGGTCAGACACAGAGTGAAGCTCCTTCCACACCTTCCCATCACACACCCCCGGGGTCAGACACAGAATAAAGCTCCCTCCACACTGTCCCATCACACACTCCTGGTGTCAGACTGAGAGTGAATCTCCCTCCACACCATCCCATCATACACCCCCGGGGTCAGACACAGAGTGGAGCTGTTCTGATTGCGCTGGGAAAAATCGGGGAAAAACTACTTTATGAAGGTCTTGAATTACTTGGAAATTGGTTTCCAATGTCCCTTGAATATCTAAGTGAGCGGCTGGTTTAGAGTGGAAGCTTAGTTTGGAGTTTTTCTGCCAGTTTGGACGGGGTTCGTTTACGGCTTCGAACTGCATAGCACCCTGCTGTGGCCGCTGGCGACTCGCCGTGAAGCAGTTTCGCTCCCAAAACCGGAGGCAAACGACGTTGTTTGTCCCCACTGAGATCGGGGCAACCTCCTTCCATCTCTAACGTCGGGATTCTCGTTCGGTGTTGGAGCCGAACCGTCGTTTGGGACGTCTCGACCTCTCACGGCCTGGAAGTTTCTACAGGACTAACGGAGCCTTTCCTGGCGTTGGAATTTCTGGCACGGAGCCAGCAAGGTACTGTCGAGTACAAACTTTTCCCGCCAGTTACTCAATTCGCTCCAGGACTTTACCACCAACAGCACCGTATCATTCTCGGTTCGGACACATAAGTAACATGCCGGACCAGTCTACAGGGAGTCGCAGGCCTTCGGGGAGTTATGCAAAGGCGGCTACCTCTCCGGCCTCGGACAACGCCCTGTTTCGGACTGTGAAAGTTGAACGCGGGGTGCAATGTATTTTGCGAACTGGAACTACGCTGGAAAAGTGCGCGGAGGCTATGGAGGACTTGTTGGGGAGAGATGGTGTTTTGGCCGCTGAGAAGGAGTTCGGGAAGGCGGTGTTTTATCTGAGGAATGATGAGTTGGTGCATCGGGCCCTCAGTAGAGGGATCACGGTGGAGAACATCTTTTTACAGATGGAGCTAGTGACAGCTCCCACACAACGCATCGTCCTCAGTCACGTACAGCCTTTCATCCCCAACGAGGACCTGCTTCCCGCACTGGCCCGCTTGGGGCAAGTACGGTCAGAGATAACTGCCATCAGGCACAAATTCAGGAGGCGCACCCTCCGGACCGTAATCTCTTTCCGGTGACAGGTATTCATGAAACTGGAAAAGGAGGATGAAGTTGAGGGCCGGTTTACTGTCCGGCACGAGGGGGTAGATTATCAGGTGTATTGGAGCTCTGAGCGCCCACGGTGCCATGCGTGCGGGGAGGTGGGGCACTTTCGGAGGGGACTGTCCTAGCACCCGAAAACCCAGGGAGTCCACTTCAGGAACTTGTGCCCCAGCTACCTTTGCCCCTGATCCCATCCCTGCTCCTATACCTGTGCTGACCCCTGCTCCTGCTCCTGCCCCTGACCCTGTCTCTAACCCTGCCCCTATTCCTACGTCTGCTCCTACCCCTGTGGTTCAGGCGGGTGATCCTGGGGCTACGTGTGGGGAGGTTCAGGCGAGGGACGGGGTGGAGTCTGGGCGGGGCAAGAAAGCGAGGAAGAAGTCGAAACACGTGAAGAAGTCGGCCCCCGAGACCGCAGAGCCCACGCCCATTTGCCCTGAGGTGGAGGGGGAGACTCGGGGAAGCGTACGGTTGGACGGGGCGATAGGAGCGGAGAGTACCGCGCTGTCGGTGAATTCTGCACCTGTGTGCTCCTCCGGCTTGAAGAGGAGATGGGATTGTTCCCCCAAGAGGGCAGAGAATGCAGATGAGGGGGAGTCCCAGAAAGGGGTGGGGATCCGGGTGGGAGTTGTGTCTAACCCTGAATCCCCAGATGTAGACACCAGTCCTGGGGTGGGTGGTGTGGTTGTGCATGAAGCTAGTGCTGGGCCTGTTTGCACGCCTAAAACAGACCTGGAGCCCTCCACCCAGGACTTAGCAGTAAGCTCCTCCCTGGAGGCAAATGTATTAAGTAGTACAGGTGGAGAGGAGACCAGGCTCTCTCACAGTCAGCATCAGGCTGCCGGTGAATCCATTGGACCAGAGCTGCTGGGGTCCCCTTCATGCCTGTCTCCTGGGGAGGGTGATGTAACCTGCATGCCGACCCCATCAACTAATGGCCTGCAGGGAGTCCCTTGGGATTTTCCCTCCATCGTCGCAACTGTGGGTAAGACTGCTGCGACGGTGGAGCGGGAAGGTATAGGGGAGGTACCTGCTGTGCAGTGTAGGTTACAGGGGCAGCCACCTTGTACACCAGATGAGGAGGACAGTGGGGGATCTGTCTGCAGTGAGGGGTTGGAGGGGGATTCATTTGATAGCGAGACAATGGACATCCTCACCCCTCCAGAGAAGTCCCCATTGATACCTGTGGAGGAGATCAGAGAGTTTATTCACTCCTCCGTTGGTGCAAAGCATCGGCCTAAACTAGCCTCGCTTCGCTGGCCTAGCATGTCGAGGCTGGTGAAGTCCCTGAGGGTCATCCTCAGACGGAAGGGGAAGGGGAAGAGGAATGCTGTGTCAGGGAATGACAGGCGGCAGCTGAAATCCTTCCTGGATGACCTGATGCGGGACATCAGGATGAAAAGCAGCCTCGCTCCTTCGGGAGATGGTGGGTCACAGGGTAGCGATGGTAGCAGTCGGGCCCGGAAAGCAAAGGATATTCTCGGTTTTCTTCGGGAGAGTGCGGCTGAGGGCGCCATCGCTCTCAGTGGGAAGGGGACTGGTGCTGAGGCCTAGTGTGCTCCCGACATGAAGCTTACCATAGCTAGTCTCAATGTGAACGGTAGCAGGGGCTCTCCCCGCAGGTATAACAATCTCTCAGTCCTCAGGGACGGGAGATACGCGGTGAGTTTCCTGCAGGAAACCCATACCACCCCGGGGGACGAGTCTGCTTGGCTCCTGGAGTGGCAGGGCAGGGTCTACATGAGTCACCTTAGCTCCAACTCTAGTGGGGTGGCGATCCTGTTGACCCCAACCTTCCGGCCAGAAATCGTAGGAGTCCAAGATGTTGTGCCCGGCCGTCTGCTCCACCTGGCTGTGCGCCTGGATGGTGTACCGTTACATTTTATCAACGTGTACGCTCTGAGGCGCGGGGTGATGCAGATGCGCCTATTCTGTCAGCTGTCCGCCTTGCTGAGTTCCATCGACCCGGGGGACTGCGTCGTCCTCGGGGGAGACTTCAACTGTACCCTCGAGGTGGAGGACCGCTCGGGCCTCCAACGCGACCCGGCATCAGCGAAAAAGTTAAAGGAGCTAGTCGGCTCCTTTGACTTGGTGGACAGCTGGCGGAATCTTCACCCCGACTCTAGCGCCTTCTCCAGAAGATCGAGAGAGGGGGGTTCCCGGATAGACCGCCTGTATATCTCTCGGGCTTATGTCTCCCGCGTGTCGGCTTCCTCCATGCGGCCGGTGTCGTGCTCGGATCATCACCTTGTGTGGATGGAATTTACTCCTCTGCACCCTCGGGTGGGGTCTGGGTATTGGCACTTTAACAACCAGCTACTGGAGGACAGCCGATTCCGGGATTCATTCCGAGCGTTCTGGGCCACCTGGAGAGGGAGACGGAGAGAGTTTGGCTCCCTACGGCTGTGGTGGGATGTGGGCAAGGCCCACATCCGGTTTTTATGTCGGGAGTACACTAGGGGGTCGACAAAGAGGCGGGACTCTGAGATTGAGCGGCTTGAGAGAGCGTTGCTTGACCTGGAGACCCGTCTTGGTTCGACCGGTGGAGACCATCAAACGTGGCAGGAATACCAGGAGAAGAAGGACGCACTCAGGAATCTGCAGCTTCAGCAGTCCCGAGGTGCGTATGTGAGGTCGCGGATCCAAATGCTGCAAGATTTGGACCGCGGCTCACCCTTCTTCTACTCGTTGGAGAAGTGGCGGGGAGTTCAAAAGCAGCTGGTGGAGCTACTGGCTGCTGATGACTCCTCCATCACGGATCCTGACGAAATTATCGAAGAAGTCCGCACTTTCTATCGGTCCTTATTCTCACCGGATCCGTCAAATGCGGGGGCGTGCAGTGAGGTCTGGGAAGATTTGCCAAAGGTCAGCCCTGATGACGCAGCGCGTCTGGATGCCTCCCTGACTGGGGAGGAGCTGTCTGCTGCCCTTCGGCAACTCCGGAGGGGTAAATCCCCTGGCTTAGATGGTCTGAGTGTGGAGTTTTATCAGGCTTTTTGGGATGTCCTGGGGGTCGATTACAGCCTTGTTCTAGGGGAGAGCCTAGCCACCGGGGAATTGCCCCTCTCATGGCGGAGAGCTGTCGTGGTCCTGCTGCCCAAGAAGGGAGACCTTCGCCTGCTAAAGAACTGGCGCCCGGTCTCCCTCTTGTGCGCGGACTACAAGATCTTCGCCCGGGCAATGGCCAACCGTCTTGGTTCAGTACTGAGACAGGTGATTCATCCTGACCAATCTTACACAGTCCCGGGCCGCTCCATCCAGGACAATGTCCACCTAGTACGGGACCTGATCCACCTGTACCAGGAGACTGGGACCCCGGCAGCGTTTCTTTCTCTTGACCAGGAGAAGGCGTTTGACCGGGTAGACCACAGTTTCCTGGTGGGCACTCTGCAGGCCTTTGGGCTCGGACCACACTTTGTGGCCCGAGTTCGGCTCCTCTATTCTGCGGCAGAGTGCCTTGTTAAGGTCAATGGATCACTGGCAGCACCCATTCCCTTCAGGAGAGGAGTACGTCAGGGATGCCCCATGTCCGGTCAATTGTACGCGATCTGTGTCGAGCCATTCCTGAGCCTCCTACGGCGAAGGCTGACAGGTCTGGTTCTGCGTGAACCGGACATGGAGGTCGTCCTCTCGGCCTACGCCGATGATGTACTCCTCATGATGACAGATCCCAATGACCTGCGGAGGATGCGCGAGTGCCAAGACATTTTCTCGGCAGCATCCTCCGCCAGGATCAACTGGGCGAAATGTTCCGGACTCTTAGTGGGTCAGTGGCAGGTGGACTCCCTGCCGGAGGAGATGAGAGCTTTTGAGTGGAGTACTCGGCGTCTCCTCTATCTGGGAGCCTACCTGAGTCCTTCTGGGGAGACCTGGCTGGCGAACTGGCAGGACCTGGAGATGAAAGTCATGGCCCGGCTGGGGCGCTGGTCAGGCCTTCTCAGGGTGCTTTCCTATCGAGGCAGGGTGGTGGTCATAAACCAGCTGGTGGCCTCCATGTTGTGGTATCGGATGGTCACCTTGGCCCCTCCTGCCCCGTTTGTTGCAAGACTGCAGAGGAAATTAGTGGACTTCTTCTGGGGCAACAGGAAACACTGGGTCTCTGCAGCGGTCTTGAGTCTCCCAGTGGGGGAGGGCGGACAGTCGCTGGTGTGCGTCCGAACGCAGCTGGCGGCTCTCCGCCTCAGGACTCTGCAGAGATTCCTGTACGCCGAGCACCCTCCCAGGTGGCACGTGTTGGCGACTTTCTTCCTCCGGAGGGGCTGCTGTCTTCATGAAGACATGCGGCTACCACCGGCGGGTGTCAGCCGTACTGCTTTGCGGAGTCTGCCCGGCTTCTATCAGGACCTACTGAGAGTCTGGAACATGGTCGCCTCAGGCCGGGAATCCCCTCCTCTGGTGGAGGTCGGGGTCCTGGCCGGCCCTTGCCCTACCTCAGTGGCTGTCGGTGCGGCTCAGTTGTGTGGACCGACTCAGGCCGAGCTGCTGGTCGGGCCCAGACCCCGCAATCTTCTCCGGGAGCCGTGTCCGCACAACTTGAGCCGTCTCTCATCGATACCCACAGTCCCATTCAGGGATGCAAGTAGGAGGTATCTGTATGGGCTACTACTCCACATCCTCCACTTCCTTGCCCTTGTACACCGTCCCGACACGCCAGGCGGTCGGTCCTTCCACCCAGAGGTGAGGAGGGTCCCCACTGGAAGTCCCTTTACGCCGGGGTTCTTCCCATGCACCTGGGGGATCTCGGCTGGAGGGTACTGCATAGGGCAGTGCCCTGCAATAAGTTTTTCAGTTTGTACATGGACTTCCCACCCGCATGCCACTTCTGCGGGCTGGAGGAGACCGTGTACCACATGTACATGGAGTGTGTGAGGCTGCAGCCTCTTTTTGCATATTTGCGTGGGCTGCTTCTCGCCTTCTGGCTGCATTTTAGTCCCACCCTGTTTATATATGGTCATCCAGTAAGGAAGGGGGCATGGAGGGTTGAGGATGTCCTAGTCAACTTGCTCCTAGGGCTGGCGAAATCCGCCATCCGAGGGTCTTGGAAACGGGTGGCGGGAGTATCTCCCCGGGCAGACTGCCTGGCAATGTTTAGGGGGTATGTTCGTGTTCGGGTAACTATTGAAAAGGAACACGCGCAGTCCACAGTGGCCTTGGAGGAGTTTCGAGACCGTTGGGCTCCGCGGGGTGTAAATGCCATCGTGGATAGAGATGGCAACATTCTGGTGTATTGTCTATTTGTAGTGCAGTAATTGTGTTTGCCACTGTTTTGTATATATTGTATAGCACCGAAATTTGTAATAAAAAAAAAAGGGGTCAGACACAGAGTGAATCTCCCTCCACACCGTCGCATCACTCACTCCCGGGGTCAGACACAGAGTGAATCTCCCTCCACACCGTCCCATCACACACTCCCGGGGTCAGACACAGAGTGAATCTCCCTCCACACCGTCCCATCACACACTCCCGGGGTCAGACACAGAGTGAATCTCCCTCCACACCGTCCCATCACACACTCCCGGGGTCAGACACAGAGAATCTCCCTCCACACCGTCCCATCACACACTCCCGGGGTCAGACACAGAGAATCTCCCTCCACACCATCCCATCACACACTCCTGGGGTCAGACACAGAGTGACGCTCCCTCAGCGCCGCCTCACCTTATCATACAGGTTGACCTCGCGATGCGGAGCGTCTCCATGCCCGACACCGAGGGGGGGCTCCTGGACTAGGGTGGTGGATGCAGCCTCATCGCGAGGAGAGTGTCCGACGGCCCGGCGGGGAACCAAGGCCTGCACCCCGGCCGCAGACCTGCAATGGCAGCTCCCCAGCCGCCTCAACAGTGCAACACTCCGCGCCGCCATCTTCAACTGACGCTCCGCTTTTCGTCACGCCCTCAGACTGACAGACATCCCTGCTCTCCAATCCCTTGAACGGACACCCTTACGCTCTGCCCACCCACGCACGTCTCATTAATGACAGACAGTCCCACTGTCCAATCGACTCCTTCAGCCACACAAATATCGATGATAGACATTCACGCTTTCCATTGGTCGCTTGGACCCGTCGTGACATTTTCCCCCATTCCCGTCTCCCTCCCTTGCCATACAGCCAATGGACGCTTTCGCTTCGAGTCATGGCTCTGTGATAGACAGCGCGCTTATCCCATTAGACGCCTCGGCAAACGTCATGGATCCGCAGTCTTGTCTGACAGACAGACTCGCTGTCCAATCGTTGGCAGAACCCGTTGCTGCGCTGCCTCCGGACCCGCCCTTCAATGGCCGCTGGTCCCGGCCCCGCCGTTCCATAGACAGATAGCCGCTCTGTCCAATTGAAGCCGTGATCTTGTGACTGACAGTCTGCTGCTCCAATCGGTTGATCGACATTGAGAGACGTCAAGTCAAAGTCAAAAACACAAACTGTTCTGCAGGTGCTGGGACTCCGGAGTAACGCATAGAAAATGCTGGAGGAACTCAGCAGGTCAGGCAGATGTGGATAAATAGTTTCATTCTGGCATCTTCCCCTTTCATTTCTAGTCCTGAGGAAGGATCTGAGCCCGAAACGTCAACTGTTTATTAATTTCCGTGGATGATCCCTGACGTGCGGAGTTCCTCCAATGTCAAAGTCAAAACTATTATAAAAGTACATTGAACAGAGATGCGGAGAAATCACTTTTGTCAGTGGGTGGTAAATGTGTGGAATTTCCTGCCATGTGTGGGTGTAGAGGCCCAGTCATTGGGTGCATTTAAGGCAGAGGTTCTTCATTAGCCAGGACATTGGGAGAAGACTGGAAGAATTGGATTGAATTGAATAGGAGGAGACTCGATGGGCCGAATTACTTACTTCTGCTCCTATGATCTTATATGTCACGCTGAATTTCTTCTATTGCAGACTTTTACAGAATATAAGAAAATATACTATTTTACGTGAACAAAAACTGACAAACCGCCAGCGGGGAAAGACGTTTTATGAACTTTAAACAATAGTGAGCTCATAAGTTGTAAAGAATCCGTGAAAGTGAGCCATTGGGTCGTAGAATCCTTAAGAAGTTCTGGTGTGCAGATGATTCCGGTTCGGGAGCCTGATGGTTAAGGGTAATAACTGTTCCTGAACCTGGTGGTGGTGCGTCCTGAGGCACCTGTACCTCCTTCCTGATGGCAGCAGCGAGAAGAGAGCCTGTTCTGGGTGGTGGGAGACCCGACGATGGATGCTGCTTTCCTGTGGCAGGGCTCCACGTAAGTGTCCTGAATGGCGGGGCAGGTATCCCAACTCCTGACCCTTCCCAAAGCCCAGAGACCCGCGGCAGTGGAGTTGTGCATTCTGTGCGTTGTTGTCCGAGCAAACAGCTCAGCTCAGTTCCAGACAGAGGCTGAGACTGCAGGCTCCAGGACAATGCCACGGCAACCAGAGTCAGAGACAGTTTCCTTCCCCTAACAGGAATGCTGACCAACACCTTTACCCTTGTTGTGGTATCACGTGTAAGAACGTGATTGAACAGAGTTTGGAGCACGCACAGAAATGACAATGATTGAGAAACATGGCGCTATAAAACACAAGTGTCGTTGTTGCTGTTGTAAATAAAAGTTCTGGTTCTATTCTTCCAGAATACGTTTTATTATTAGAAACCCACAGTAGGTATAAAGAACACAACCACCCCCCCCCCCCCCCACCATCACTATCATCTCATGTCAGGCACTCCTGTGCCCAGCGTCACTATATGGACGTCTGTAATCATTCTATGTATATAAGCTATCCCGTGTATTTATATTGATTGTGTTTTCCCTTATTGTGTTTTTAAAATCTTATTACATTTTATCGTGCTGCAGTAAAAGTAATTTTGTTCCCCTTATACTGGAGATGATATTAAATAATCTCGAGTCTTAAAAGTGCCAATTGAAAGAAGACGCAGCATTGCCTCTCGTTTGCACAGATTCACCAAGTCATCCAGAACTCGGACAGATTGCTATAGATACACAATATTCTGAGTGGCTGCCTGGCGGCCTGGTACGGGAACGCCAATGCCCGGGACTGGAAAACCCGTCTCTGAGGAGAAGCCCTCCCCGCCACTGAGCACATCTGCAAGGACACGAGAAAGCAGCATTCCTCATCCCCAACATCCGGACCGTCCTCCCTTCACCCCGATACCCTCTGGGAGGCGGTACCAGAGCATTAAGCTCACACCACAGCTTCAGGCTCTTGAACCATAGGGGATAACTTCACTTGTCCCATCATTGAAACGTTCCCACAAGCCATGATCTCACCTTCAAGGACTCATCTCTGTTCTTGATATCTACAGCTGATGTATTTATTACCATTATTTATTTCTTTTGGCGTCTGCACAGGTTGTTGTCCGTTGCACTCCGGTTGAATGCCCGAATTGGCGCAGGTTTTCATCGATTCTACTATTCTGTTAGGGATTTACTGGGTATGCCCGCAAGAAAATGAATCCTGGGTTTGTAAGTGGTGAGAGAGATGTACTTCGATAATAAATTCACTTTGAACTTTGAACAACATGCCCGCCCCTCATTAGATCATCAGAAAGTTTTTGACACCAACAGGCCATTCGGCCCAACAAAGCTTGCCACCGGCTGGGGCATTAGGAATAAGAGCCTTGTAGCGCAGCTCCTTGAATCCCTGGTTAGGCTGCATTAGGGCTGGCTATCAGAGCAGACGTACAGGAGTACCGGACCAAGTGGCCACTGAACATACGTCGCAAGGAACTCAGGTGGCCAGGGCTTTCTGCATCCCTGCCAACCTTAGGACACAGGAGCAGAACTTGGCCATCTAGCCTATCGAGTCTGCTCCGCCATTTTATCCGCTGATCCATTCTTCCTCCAGCCCCATCCTCCTCGTAACCTGTCACGCCCTGACTAATCAAGGGCCTCCGCCTGGAATGCACCCAGTGACCTGCCCACCACTGCAGCCCGTGGCAACAAACTCCACAGATTCACCACCCTCTGGCCAAAGAAATACCTCCTCATCTCCGTTCTAAATAGATGTCTTTCTGTTCTGAGCCACACCCTTTGGTCCAAGATCCCCCTCCCCCACATCCACTTTATCTAGACCTTTCAACATTCAATTTCAATGAAATCCCCTCCTAAACTCCACTGAGTACAGGCCCAGAGCCATCAAATTCTCCTCATATGATAACTTCTTCGTTCCCTGAGTCATCTTTGTGAACCACCTCTAGACCCTCTGCAATGTTAGTCAGGAAATCCTTTCTTAGACGATGGGTCCAAAACTACTCACAGAACTCCAAGCCGGGCCTCACCAATGCCTTATAAAGCTTTAGTATCACAAACCTGCTTTCGTCTTGTCCTCTCAAAATAAATGCTAGCATTACATTTGCCTTCCTCACCACCGACTCAACCTGCAAGTTAACCTTCAGAGAATCCTGCAAGAGGTCTCTCAAAACCCCCTGGATCATGGATTTATGAATTTTCTCCCTACTTAGAAAATAGTCTGCACTTTTATATCTTCTACCAAATGCTTCCCGACACTGTATTCCATCTCCCAGTCCTTCTGCAGACTCTCTACTCCCTCAACACTACCTGCCCGTACACCCAACTTTACATCAGCTGCCAACTAGGCCACAAAGCCATCATTTCCGTTATCAAAATCATTGGCACGTGATGTAAAAAAGAAGGGGTCCTGACACCGACCACGGTGGCAGGCCACTCGTCACCAGCAGCCAATCAAAAGGCACTCCCTTTATTCGCACGTGTTCTGAAATAACTCCAGCAGATTTGTCAGGCATGGCTTTCCCTTAAGGAAATTGTGCCGACGTTGTCCTATTTTATCACGCGCCTCCAAATGCCCCCAAATGCCTCCAAATGCACCTAGAATATTGTGTGCCGTTTTGGTCCCCTAATCTGAGGAAAGACATTTTTGCCATAGAGGGAGTACAGAGAAGGTTCACCAGATTGATTCCTGGGATGGCAGGACTTTCATATGAAGAAAGACTGGATCGACTAGGCTTATACTCACTGGAATTTAGAAGATTGAGGGGGGATGTTATTGAAACGTATAAAACTCTAAAGGGATTGGACTGGCCAGATGCAGGAAGATTGTTTCTGATGTTGGGGAAGTCCAGAACGAGGGGTCACAGTTTAAGGATAAAGGGGAAGCCTTTTAGGACCGAGATGAGGAAAAACTTCTTCACACAGAGAGTGGTGAATCTGTGGAATTCTCTGCCACTGGAAACAGTTGAGGCCGGTTCATTGGCTATATTTAAGAGGAAGTTAGATATGGCCCTTGTGGCTAAAGGGATCAGGGGGTATGGAGAGAAAGCAGGTACAGGGTTCTGAGTTGGATGATCAGCCATGATCATACTGAATGGCGGTGCAGGCTCGAAGGGCCAAATGGCCTACTCCTGCACCTATATTTCTATGTTTCTATGTTTCTAAATCTCATCTTTACCAATTGCCTCCACCATCTTCCCAACCACTGAGATCACAGGCTAACTGGTCTATAACTTCCTTTCTTCTGCCTCACTCCCTCCTCAAAGAGTGAAGTGACATTTACAATTTTCTAGTGTTCTGGAACCACTCCAGAACCTAGTGGTTCTTAAAAAATCATTACTAATACCCGCAGAAACTCCTCAGCCACCTCCTTCAGAACACTGGGTGTAGTCCACCTGGTCCAGGTGACTTGTCTACTTTCAGACCTTTCAGTTTCCCAAGCACCTTCTCCCGAGCAATAGCAACCGCACTCACTTCTGCCCCCTGACACTCTCAGACCTCCGGCATACTGCGAGTGCCCTCCAGAGTGATGCAAAATACTAATTTGGTTCATCCACCATTTCTTAGTCTATCTCTCCAGCATCATTTTCCAGGTCTCTCGCTTCTCTTTTACTCCTCATATCTGGAAAAAAATTTCTGATATTCTCTTTGATACTCTTGGCTAGCTTATCTTCGTGTTTCAATTCCTTATGGCTTAGTTACCTTCTGTCGGCATTTAAAAGCTTTACAGTCCTCTAACCTCCACCATATTTTGACTCTATTTTGTGCTTTTTTGTTTTTATGTTGGCTTTGATTTCTCTTCTCAGCCACAGTTGCGTCACCCTGCCTCTAGAATACGAATCCTTCTTTGGGACGTGGCTGTCCCGTGCCTTCCCAATTGCTCCTGGGACTCCAGCCATTGCTGCTCTGCCATCATCCCTGCCAGTGTTCTTTTCCCATCAACTTTGTCCAGCTCCTCCCTCATGCCTCTGTAATCGCCTTTGCTCCGCTGTAATACTGACTTCAGTTTCTCCCTTTCAAACTGCAGGGTAAGTTCTATCACTGTCTCTGAAGGGTCCCTGTACCTTAAGCTCCCAAATCAAATCCGGTTCGTTGCACCGCGTCACCCAATGCAGAATAACCTTTCCCCCAGTGGGCTCCAAAAATCCACCTCGTAGGCTTCCTACAAATTCTCTCCCTTGGGATCCAAAACCAGATTTTCCCAATCAACCTACATGTTGGAATCGACCGTGACCATCGTAACATTGCCCCCTTGACATGCCTGTTCTGTTTCTGTTGTAATTTGTAGCTCACAGCCTGGCTGTTGTTTGGAGGTCTCCCATCAAGGTCTTTTTACCCTTGCAGTTCCTGAACTCTACCCACAAGGATTCTAAATCTTTTGATCCCACGTCACCTTTTCCTAAGGATTTGATTTCATTCTTCTTTAACCAACAAAGCCATCCCACCCCTTCCGCCTACCTGCCTGTTGAGCACCCACCCACTCTGCCGTCAGTGATGCCTGCAACGTCACACCTGCTGAACTCTAACTGCGCTACAAGATCACCTACCTTACTCTGCATGCTGCGTAATTCAAATATTTGCCACCCTTTTTGGTTTTGTCCCCATGTTACGCTCCAGCTCATCCTACCGACTGTAGTTCTGCCTGATCGTCTCCCTGTCCTTCCTGCTCCGTCCTCCACACTATCATTTGCTTCCCATTCCCTTGCCAAATTAGGTTACACTTCCTCCGAGGGTTCTAGCAAGCCCACCCGTCAAGGACACCGGCTCCCCCTCAGGTTCAGGCGCAACCCATTCCTTTTGCACAGGACACGCCTTCCCCAGAAGAGATCTCAATGTTCCAGAAATTCGAACCCTTGCCCCTGCACCAGTTCCTCAGCCATTCACTCACCTACCAAATCATCCCACTCTTACCCTCACTGGCACGTGGCACAGGCAGCAATCCAGAGATGACTGCCTTTGAGGTCCTAGTTTTCGGCTTTCTACCCTACTTCCTATAGTCCCTCCCTCTCTTCTCCTACATACGTCATCGGTGCCAATATGTACCAAGACTTCTGGCTGCTCACCCTCCCTCTCTGGAATGCCTTGGACCCGATCCCTGGCACCTGGGAGAGGCTGCTCTATTGCGTCCACATAAACTCCTGCTTACTTCCGTAACCCTGGGATCCCCGACCACCACTGCAGCCCTCCTCTCCCTCCGTCCCTTCGAGCCACAGACAGACTCGCTGCAGCTTCCCCGTCAGGTTCTGTGCCCCCATCAGTGTGCAAAATGAATACTTAATTATGGAGGGCAACGGCCGCGGGGGTACTCTGCACTGGCTGCTGAACTCCCTCCCCTCTTCCGACAGTCACCTGCCTCCTGCAACATCGGGTTGACTACCACCCAGGAGTTCTCACCTCCTCAGGTCCCTGTATGAGCTGAAACACTCCCTACCGTTCACACCCTTGTACACCGAGACCCCTCTGTCCCTCCGCACTCCCTACCGTTCACACCCTCGTACACCGAGACCCCTCCGTCCCTCCGCACTCCCTACCGTTCACACCCTCATACACCGAGACCCCTCTGTCCCTCCGCACTCCCTACCGTTCACACCCTCGTACACCGAGACCCCTCTGTCCCTCCGCACTCCCTACCATTCACACCCTTGTACACCGAGACCCCTCTGTCCCTCCGCACTCCCTACCGTTCACACCCTCGTACACCGAGACCCCTCTGTCCCTCCGCACTCCCTACCATTAACACCCTTGTACACTGAGACCCCTCTGTCCCTCCGCACTCCCTACCGTTCACACCCTCGTACATCGAGACCCCTCTGTCCCTCCGCACTCCCTACCGTTCACACCCTCGTACACCGAGACCCCTCTGTCCCTCCCCACTCCCTACCGTTCACACCCTCGTACACCGAGACCCCTCTGTCCCTCCGCACTCCCTACCATTAACACCCTTGTACACTGAGACCCCTCTGTCCCTCCGCACTCCCTACCGTTCACACCCTCGTACATCGAGACCCCTCTGTCCCTCCGCACTCCCTACCATTCACACCCTCGTACATCGAGACCCCTCTGTCCCTCCGCACTCCCTACCGTTCACACCCTCGTACACCGAGACCCCTCTGTCCCTCTGCACTCCCTACCATTCACACCCTCGTACACCGAGACCCCTCTGTCCCTCCGCACTCCCTACCATTCACACCCTCGTACACCGAGACCCCTCTGTCCCTCCGCACTCCCTACCGTTCACACCCTCGTACACCGAGACCCCTCTGTCCCTCCGCACTCCCTACCGTTCACACCCTTGTACACCGAGACCCCTCTGTCCCTCCGCACTCCCTACCGTTCACACCCTCGTACACCGAGACCCCTCTGTCCCTCCGCACTCCCTACCATTCACGGAGTGTGTCCTACCCTCGTACACCGAGACCCCTCTGTCCCTCTGCACTCCCTACCATTCACACCCTCGTACAACGAGACCCCTCTGTCCCTCCGCACTCCCTACCATCCACGGAGTGTGTCCTAGTACACCGAGACCCCTCTGTCTCTCCGCACTCCCTACCATCCACGGAGTGTGTCCTAGTACACCGAGACCCCTCTTTCCCTCCACACTCCCTACCATTCACGGAGTGTGTCCTACCCTCATACACCGAGTCCCCTCTGTCCCTCTGCACTTCCTACCATTCACGGAGTGTGTCCTTCCCTCATACACCGAGACCCCTCTGTCCCTCCGCACTCCCTACCATTCACGGAGTGTGTCCTACCCTCGTACACCGAGACCCCTCTGTCCCTCCGCACTCCCTACCATTCACGGAGTGTGTCCTAGTACACCAGGACCCCTCTGTCCCTCTGCACTCCCTACCTTTATAGGAGTGTGTCCTACCCTCGTACACCGAGACCCCTCTGTCCCTCGGCACTCCCTACCATTCACAGAGTGTGTCCTACCCTCGTACACCGAGACCCCTCTGTCCCTCCGCACACCCTACCATTCACGGAGTGTGTCCTACCCTCGTACACCGAGACCCCTCTGTCCCTCTGCACTCCCTACCATTCACAGAGTGTGTCCTACCCTCGTACACCGAGACCCCTCTGTCGCTCCGCACTCCCTACCATCCACGGAGTGTGTCCTACCCTCGTACACCGAGACCCCTCTGTCCCTCTGCACTCCCTACCATTCACACCCTCGTACACCGAGACCCCCCCTGTCCCTCTGCACTCCCTACCATCCACGGAGTGTGTCCTACCCTCGTACACAGAGACCCCTCTGTCCCTCCGCACTCCCTACCGTTCACACCCTCGTACACCGAGACCCCTCTGTCCCTCTGCACTCCCTACCATCCACGGAGTGTGTCCTACCCTCGTACACCGAGACCCCTCTGTCCCTCCGCACTCCCTACCGTTCACACCCTCGTACACCGAGACCCCTCTGTCCCTCCGCACTCCCTACCGTTCACACCCTCGTACACCGAGACCCCTCTGTCCCTCCGCACTCCCTACCGTTCACACCCTCGTACATCGAGACCCCTCTGTCCCTCCGCACTCCCTACCATTCACACCCTCGTACACCGAGACCCCTCTGTCCCTCCGCACTCCCTACCGTTCACACCCTCGTACACCGAGACCCCTCTGTCCCTCCGCACTCCCTACCGTTCACACCCTCGTACACCGAGACCCCTCTGTCCCTCCGCACTCCCTACCGTTCACACCCTCGTACATCGAGACCCCTCTGTCCCTCCGCACTCCCTACCGTTCACACCCTCGTACACCGAGACCCCTCTGTCCCTCCGCACTCCCTACCGTTCACACCCTCGTACACCGAGACCCCTCTGTCCCTCCGCACTCCCTACCGTTCACACCCTCGTACACCGAGACCCCTCTGTCCCTCCGCACTCCCTACCGTTCACACCCTCGTACACCGAGTCCCCTCTGTCCCTCCGCACTCCCTACCGTTCACACCCTCGTACACCGAGACCCCTCTGTCCCTCCGCACTCCCTACCGTTCACACCCTCGTACACCGAGACCCCTCTGTCCCTCCGCACTCCCTACCGTTCACACCCTCGTACACCGAGACCCCTCTGTCCCTCCGCACTCCCTACCGTTCACACCCTCGTACACCGAGACCCCTCTGTCCCTCCGCACTCCCTACCGTTCACACCCTCGTACACCGAGACCCCTCTGTCCCTCCGCACTCCCTACCATTCACACCCTCGTACACCGAGACCCCCCCTGTCCCTCTGCACTCCCTACCATCCACGGAGTGTGTCCTACCCTCGTACACCGAGACCCCTCTGTCCCTCCGCACTCCCTACCGTTCACACCCTCGTACACCGAGACCCCTCTGTCCCTCTGCACTCCCTACCATCCACGGAGTGTGTCCTACCCTCGTACACCGAGACCCCTCTGTCCCTCCGCACTCCCTACCGTTCACACCCTTGTACACCGAGACCCCTCTGTCCCTCCGCACTCCCTACCGTTCACACCCTCGTACACCGAGACCCCTCTGTCCCTCCGCACTCCCTACCGTTCACACCCTCGTACACCGAGACCCCTCTGTCCCTCCGCACTCCCTACCGTTCACACCCTCGTACACCGAGACCCCTCTGTCCCTCCGCACTCCCTAACATTCACGGAGTGTGTCCTACCCTCGTACACCGAGACCCCTCTGTCCCTCCGCACTCCCTACCGTTCACACCCTCGTACACCGAGACCCCTCTGTCCCTCCGCACTCCCTACCATTCACACCCTCGTACACCGAGACCCCTCTGTCCCTCCGCACTCCCTACCGTTCAAACCCTCGTACACCGAGACCCCTCTGTCCCTCCGCACTCCCTGCCGTTCACACCCTCGTACACCGAGACCCCTCTGTCCCTCCGCACTCCCTACCGTTCACACCCTCGTACACCGAGACCCCTCTGTCCCTCCGCACTCCCTACCGTTCACACCCTCGTACATCGAGACCCCTCTGTCCCTCCGCACTCCCTACCGTTCACACCCTCGTACACCGAGACCCCTCTGTCCCTCCGCACTCCCTACCGTTCACACCCTCGTACACCGAGACCCCTCTGTCCCTCCGCACTCCCTACCGTTCACACCCTCGTACACCGAGACCCCTCTGTCCCTCCGCACTCCCTACCGTTCACACCCTCGTACATCGAGACCCCTCTGTCCCTCCGCACTCCCTACCGTTCACACCCTCGTACACCGAGACCCCTCTGTCCCTCCGCACTCCCTACTGTTCACACCCTCGTACACCGAGACCCCTCTGTCCCTCCGCACTCCCTACCGTTCACACCCTCGTACACCGAGACCCCTCTGTCCCTCCGCACTCCCTACCGTTCACACCCTCGTACACCGAGACCCCTCTGTCCCTCCGCACTCCCTACCGTTCACACCCTCGTACACCGAGACCCCTCTGTCCCTCCGCACTCCCTACCGTTCACACCCTCGTACACCGAGACCCCTCTGTCCCTCCGCACTCCCTACCGTTCACACCCTCGTACACCGAGACCCCTCTGTCCCTCCGCACTCCCTACCGTTCACACCCTCGTACACCGAGACCCCTCTGTCCCTCCGCACTCCCTACCGTTCACACCCTCGTACACCGAGACCCCTTTGTCCCTCCGCACTCCCTACCGTTCACACCCTCGTACACCGAGAACCCTCTGTCCCTCCGCACTCCCTACCGTTCACACCCTCGTACACCGAGACCCCTCTGCCCCTCCGCACTCCCTACCGTTCACACCCTCGTACACCGAGACCCCTCTGTCCCTCCGCACTCCCTACTATCCACGGAGTGTATCCTAGTACACCGAGACCCCTCTGTCCCTCCGCACTCCCTACCGTTCACACCCTCGTACCCCGAGACCCATCTGTCCCTCCGCACTCCCTACCGTTCACACCCTCGTACCCCGAGACCCCTCTGTCCCTCCGCACTCCCTACCGTTCACACCCTCGTACACCGAGACCCCTCTGTCCCTCCGCACTCCCTACCGTTCACACCCTCGTACATCGAGACCCCTCTGTCCCTCCGCACTCCCTACCGTTCACACCCTCGTACACCGAGACCCCTCTGTCCCTCCGCACTCCCTACTGTTCACACCCTCGTACACCGAGACCCCTCTGTCCCTCCGCACTCCCTACCGTTCACACCCTCGTACACCGAGACCCCTCTGTCTCTCCGCACTCCCTACCATCCACGGAGTGTGTCCTAGTACACCGAGACCCCTCTTTCCCTCCACACTCCCTACCATTCACGGAGTGTGTCCTACCCTCATACACCGAGACCCCTCTGTCCCTCTGCACTTCCTACCATTCACGGAGTGTGTCCTTCCCTCATACACCGAGACCCCTCTGTCCCTCCGCACTCCCTACCATTCACGGAGTGTGTCCTACCCTCGTACACCGAGACCCCTCTGTCCCTCCGCACTCCCTACCATTCACGGAGTGTGTCCTAGTACACCAGGACCCCTCTGTCCCTCTGCACTCCCTACCTTTATAGGAGTGTGTCCTACCCTCGTACACCGAGACCCCTCTGTCCCTCGGCACTCCCTACCATTCACAGAGTGTGTCCTACCCTCGTACACCGAGACCCCTCTGTCCCTCCGCACACCCTACCATTCACGGAGTGTGTCCTACCCTCGTACACCGAGACCCCTCTGTCCTTCTGCACTCCCTACCATTCACAGAGTGTGTCCTACCCTCGTACACCGAGACCCCTCTGTCGCTCCGCACTCCCTACCATCCACGGAGTGTGTCCTACCCTCGTACACCGAGACCCCTCTGTCCCTCCGCACTCCCTACCATTCACACCCTCGTACACCGAGACCCCCCCTGTCCCTCTGCACTCCCTACCATCCACGGAGTGTGTCCTACCCTCGTACACCGAGACCCCTCTGTCCCACCGCACTCCCTACCGTTCACACCCTCGTACACCGAGACCCCTCTGTCCCTCTGCACTCCCTACCATCCACGGAGTGTGTCCTACCCTCGTACACCGAGACCCCTCTGTCCCTCCGCACTCCCTACCGTTCACACCCTCGTACACCGAGACCCCTCTGTCCCTCCGCACTCCCTACCGTTCACACCCTCGTACACTGAGACCCCTCTGTCCCTCCGCACTCCCTACCGTTCACACCCTCGTACACTGAGACCCCTCTGTCCCTCCGCACTCCCTACCGTTCACACCCTCGTACCCCGAGACCCCTCTGTCCCTCCGCACTCCCTACCGTTCACACCCTCGTACACCGAGACCCCTCTGTCCCTCCGCACTCCCTACCGTTCACACCCTCGTACACCGAGACCCCTCTGTCCCTCCGCACTCCCTACCATTCACGGAGTGTGTCCTACCCTCGTACACCAAGACCCCTCTGTCCCTCCGCACTCCCTACCGTTCACACCCTCGTACACCGAGACCCCTCTGTCCCTCCGCACTCCCTACCATTCACGGAGTGTGTCCTAGTACACCAGGACCCCTCTGTCCCTCTGCACTCCCTACCATTATCGGAGTGTGTCCTACCCTCGTACACCGAGACCCCTCTGTCCCTCCGCACTCCCTACCTTTCACAGAGTGTGTCCTACCCTCGTACACTGAGACCCCTCTGTCCCTCCGCACTCCCTACCATCCACTGAGTGTGTCCTAGTACACCGAGACCCCTCTGTCCCTCCGCACTCCCTACCATTCACAGAGTGTGTCCTACCCTCATACACCGAGACCCTTCTGTCCCTCCGCACTCCCTACCATTCACGGAGTTCGTCCTACCCTCATTCACTGAGACCCCTCTGTCCCTCTGCACTCCCTACCATCCACAGAGTGTGTCCTACCCTCATTCACCAAGTCCCCTCTGTCCCTCCGCACTCCCTACCATCCACGGAGTGTGTCCTACCCTTGTACACCAGGACCCCTCTGTCCCTCCGCACTCCCTACCATTCACAGAGTGTGTCCTCGTACACTGAGACCCCTCTGTCCCTCCGCACTCCCTACCGTTCACACCCTCGTACACCGAGACCCCTCTGTCCCTCTGCACTCCCTACCATTCACACCCTCGTACAACGAGACCCCTCTGTCCCTCCGCACTCCCTACCATCCACGGAGTGTGTCCTAGTACACCGAGACCCCTCTGTCTCTCCGCACTCCCTACCATCCACGGAGTGTGTCCTAGTACACCGAGACCCCTCTTTCCCTCCACACTCCCTACCATTCACGGAGTGTGTCCTACCCTCATACACCGAGACCCCTCTGTCCCTCTGCACTTCCTACCATTCACGGAGTGTGTCCTTCCCTCATACACCGAGACCCCTCTGTCCCTCCGCACTCCCTACCATTCACGGAGTGTGTCCTACCCTCGTACACCGAGACCCCTCTGTCCCTCCGCACTCCCTACCATTCACGGAGTGTGTCCTAGTACACCAGGACCACTCTGTCCCTCTGCACTCCCTACCTTTATAGGAGTGTGTCCTACCCTCGTACACCGAGACCCCTCTGTCCCTCGGCACTCCCTACCATTCACAGAGTGTGTCCTACCCTCGTACACCGAGACCCCTCTGTCCCTCCGCACACCCTACCATTCACGGAGTGTGTCCTACCCTCGTACACCGAGACCCCTCTGTCCCTCTGCACTCCCTACCATTCACAGAGTGTGTCCT
Source organism: Hypanus sabinus (assembly GCF_030144855.1). Classification (NCBI taxonomy): domain Eukaryota; kingdom Metazoa; phylum Chordata; class Chondrichthyes; order Myliobatiformes; family Dasyatidae; genus Hypanus; species Hypanus sabinus. The sequence goes on along the minus strand of NC_082729.1, from coordinate 27,191,031 downwards.
ACCCTCGTACACCGAGACCCCTCTGTCGCTCCGCACTCCCTACCATCCACGGAGTGTGTCCTACCCTCGTACACCGAGACCCCTCTGTCCCTCCGCACTCCCTACCATTCACACCCTCGTACACCGAGACCCCCCCTGTCCCTCTGCACTCCCTACCATCCACGGAGTGTGTCCTACCCTCGTACACCGAGACCGCTCTGTCCCTCCGCACTCCCTCCCGTTCACACCCTCGTACACCGAGACCCCTCTGTCCCTCTGCACTCCCTACCATCCACGGAGTGTGTCCTACCCTCGTACACCGAGACCCCTCTGTCCCTCCGCACTCCCTACCGTTCACACCCTCGTACACCGAGACCCCTCTGTCCCTCCGCACTCCCTACCGTTCACACCCTCGTACACCGAGACCCCTCTGTCCCTCCGCACTCCCTACCGTTCACACCCTCGTACATCGAGACCCCTCTGTCCCTCCGCACTCCCTACCATTCACACCCTCGTACACCGAGACCCCTCTGTCCCTCCGCACTCCCTACCGTTCACACCCTCGTACACCGAGACCCCTCTGTCCCTCCGCACTCCCTACCGTTCACACCCTCGTACACCGAGACCCCTCTGTCCCTCCGCACTCCCTACCGTTCACACCCTCGTACATCGAGACCCCTCTGTCCCTCCGCACTCCCTACCGTTCACACCCTCGTACACCGAGACCCCTCTGTCCCTCCGCACTCCCTACCGTTCACACCCTCGTACACCGAGACCCCTCTGTCCCTCCGCACTCCCTACCGTTCACACCCTCGTACACCGAGACCCCTCTGTCCCTCCGCACTCCCTACCGTTCACACCCTCGTACACCGAGACCCCTCTGTCCCTCCGCACTCCCTACCGTTCACACCCTCGTACACCGAGACCCCTCTGTCCCTCCGCACTCCCTACCGTTCACACCCTCGTACACCGAGACCCCTCTGTCCCTCCGCACTCCCTACCGTTCACACCCTCGTACACCGAGACCCCTCTGTCCCTCCGCACTCCCTACCGTTCACACCCTCGTACACCGAGACCCCTCTGTCCCTCCGCACTCCCTACCATTCACACCCTCGTACACCGAGACCCCCCCTGTCCCTCTGCACTCCCTACCATCCACGGAGTGTGTCCTACCCTCGTACACCGAGACCCCTCTGTCCCTCCGCAATCCCTACCGTTCACACCCTCGTACACCGAGACCCCTCTGTCCCTCTGCACTCCCTACCATCCACGGAGTGTGTCCTACCCTCGTACACCGAGACCCCTCTGTCCCTCCGCACTCCCTACCGTTCACACCCTTGTACACCGAGACCCCTCTGTCCCTCCGCACTCCCTACCGTTCACACCCTCGTACACCGAGACCCCTCTGTCCCTCCGCACTCCCTACCGTTCACACCCTCGTACACCGAGACCCCTCTGTCCCTCCGCACTCCCTACCGTTCACACCCTCGTACACCGAGACCCCTCTGTCCCTCCGCACTCCCTACCATTCACGGAGTGTGTCCTACCCTCGTACACCGAGACCCCTCTGTCCCTCCGCACTCCCTACCGTTCACACCCTCGTACACCGAGACCCCTCTGTCCCTCCGCACTCCGTACCATTCACACCCTCGTACACCGAGACCCCTCTGTCCCTCCGCACTCCCTACCGTTCAAACCCTCGTACACCGAGACCCCTCTGTCCCTCCGCACTCCCTGCTGTTCACACCCTCGTACACCGAGACCCCTCTGTCCCTCCGCACTCCCTACCGTTCACACCCTCGTACACCGAGACCCCTCTGTCCCTCCGCACTCCCTACCGTTCACACCCTCGTACATCGAGACCCCTCTGTCCCTCCGACTCCCTACCGTTCACACCCTCGTACACCGAGACCCCTCTGTCCCTCCGCACTCCCTACCGTTCACACCCTCGTACACCGAGACCCCTCTGTCCCCCCGCACTCCCTACCGTTCACACCCTCGTACACCGAGACCCCTCTGTCCCTCCGCACTCCCTACCGTTCACACCCTCGTACATCGAGACCCCTCTGTCCCTCCGCACTCCCTACCGTTCACACCCTCGTACACCGAGACCCCTCTGTCCCTCCGCACTCCCTACTATCCACGGAGTGTGTCCTAGTACACCGAGACCCCTCTGTCCCTCCGCACTCCCTACCGTTCACACCCTCGTACCCCGAGACCCCTCTGTCCCTCCGCACTCCCTACCGTTCACACCCTCGTACACCGAGACCCCTCTGTCCCTCCGCACTCCCTACCGTTCACACCCTCGTACACCGAGACCCCTCTGTCCCTCCGCACTCCCTACCGTTCACACCCTCGTACACCGAGACCCCTCTGTCCCTCCGCACTCCCTACCGTTCACACCCTCGTACACCGAGACCCCTCTGTCCCTCCGCACTCCCTACCGTTCACACCCTCGTACACCGAGACCCCTCTGTCCCTCCGCACTCCCTACCGTTCACACCCTCGTACACCGAGACCCCTCTGTCCCTCCGCACTCCCTACCGTTCACACCCTCGTACACCGAGACCCCTCTGTCCCTCCGCACTCCCTACCGTTCACACCCTCGTACACCGAGACCCCTCTGTCCCTCCGCACTCCCTACCGTTCACACCCTCGTACACCGAGACCCCTCTGTCCCTCCGCACTCCCTACCGTTCACACCCTCGTACACCGAGACCCCTTTGTCCCTCCGCACTCCCTACCGTTCACACCCTCGTACACCGAGACCCCTCTGTCCCTCCGCACTCCCTACCGTTCACACCCTCGTACACCGAGACCCCTCTGTCCCTCCGCACTCCCTACCGTTCACACCCTCGTACACCGAGACCCCTCTGTCCCTCCGCACTCCCTACTATCCACGGAGTGTGTCCTAGTACACCGAGACCCCTCTGTCCCTCCGCACTCCCTACCGTTCACACCCTCGTACCCCGAGACCCCTCTGTCCCTCCGCACTCCCTACCGTTCACACCCTCGTACCCCGAGACCCCTCTGTCCCTCCGCACTCCCTACCGTTCACACCCTCGTACACCGAGATCCCTCTGTCCCTCCGCACTCCCTACCGTTCACACCCTCGTACACCGAGACCCCTCTGTCCCTCCGCACTCCCTACCGTTCACACCCTCGTACACCGAGACCCCTCTGTCCCTCTGCACTCCCTACTATCCACGGAGTGTGTCCTAGTACACCAGGACCCCTCTGTCCCTCCGCACTCCCTACCATCCACAGAGTGTGTCCTACCCTCATTCACCAAGTCCCCTCTGTCCCTCCGCACTCCCTACCATCCACGGAGTGTGTCCTACCCTTGTACACCAAGACCCCTCTGTCCCTCCGCACTCCTTACCATTCACAGAGTGTGTCCTCGTACACTGAGACCCCTCTGTCCCTCCGCACTCCCTACCGTTCACACCCTTGTACACCGGGACCCCTCTGTCCCTCCGCACTCCCTACCGTTCACACCCTCGTACACCGAGACCCCTCTGTCCCTCCGCACTCCCTACCATTCACAGAGTGTGTCCTACCCTTGAACACGGATGTCCCTCTGTCACTCAACACTCCCCACCATTCAAGGCGTGTGTCCTACCCTCGTACACTGAGGAAGGTTTTGAGAAGCTTTATGAAGGTGCAGTCTGGATTAAACAGATGTCTTCTCCCAGGAGGCGGAGTGAACAAGGCCCTTTCTCTCTGGAACGATTTATGTCATATTTATTTTTTAAAGAGACACTGCTAGAGAGGGCAGTCAGCATCCTTTTTCTCCCAACACCAATCGCTAATGAGAGGGGGGTGGAATTTCAAGGTGATTGGAGAAGAGTTTGGTGGGGTTAAAGGATCTAGTACTTTCCCGGCATAAATGACGAATAAATTCTTCTCAGGCTTCCAGCTGGGTATCAACTAGAACCGACAATAGACAGCAGGTGCAGGAGTAGGCCCTTCGGCCCTTCGAGCCAGCACCGCCATTCAATGTGATCATCCACAATCAGTACCCCATTCCTGCCCTCTCCCCATATCTCTTGACTCCGCTATCTTTTAAGAGCTCTATCTATCTTTTTCTTGAAAGCATCCAGAGAATTGGCCTCCACTGCATTCTGAGGCAGAGCATTCCATTGACCCACAACTCTCTGGGTGAAAAAGTTTTTCCTCAACTCCGATCTAAATGGCCTACCCCTTATTCTTAAACTGTGGCCTCTGGTTCTGGACTCGCCCAACATTGGGAACATGTTTCCTGCCTCTAGTGTGTCCAATCACCTAATAATTGTACATGTTTCAATCAGATCCCCTCTCATCCTTCTAAGTTCCAGTGTATACAAGGACAGTTGCTCCAATCTTTCAACATATGACAGTCCCGCCATCCTGGGAATCAACCTCGTGAACCTACACTGCACTCCCTCAATAGCAAGAATATCCTTCCTAAATTTGGAGACCAAAACTGAACACAATACTCTGGTGTGGTCTCACCAGGGCCCTGTACAACTGCAGAAGGACCTCTTTGCTCCCCTTGTTATGAAGGCCAACATGCCATTAGCTTTCTTCACTGCCTGCTGTACCTGCATGCTTACTTTCAGTGACTGATGAACAAGGACACCTAGATCTCGTTGTACTTCCCCTTTTCCTAACTTGACTCCATTTAGATAGTAATCTACCTTCCTGTTCTTGCCACCAAAGTGGATAACCTCACATTTATCCACATTAAACTGCATCTGCCATGCATCTGCCCACTCACCCTGCGTTCTCCTAACATCCTCCTCATATTGCACACTGCCACCCAGCTTTGTGTCATCTGCAAATTTGCTTATGTTACTTTTAATCCCTTCATCTAAATCATTAATGTATATTGTAAATAGCTGCAGTCCCAGCACCAAGCCTTACGATACCCCACTGGTCACTGCCTGCCATTCTGAAAAGGACCCATTAATCCCTACTCTTTGTTTCCTGTCTGCCAACCAATTTTCTGTCCATATCAGTACCCTACCCCCAATACCATGTGCTCTAATTTTGCCCACTAATCTCCCATGTGCGACCTTATCAAAGACTTTCTGACGTTTTGACGACGAACTCCGCTGTCTCCACTAGGGACGATGCCTGAGCATGTCTGGTCTGGTGGTACTTATACCCCCATTGTCCATCCCTCCTGATTGGTTGGTCCTCAACCAATCAGGTTTCAGCTGTCCCACCTTGCTTACAATCGAATTCCAGTTCTTACTGAGAGTGAAATCTTCACCTTTGCTGAAGGATTTTTTCTCTCCTTTTATTGCAATGGCTTCCTTTACTGGTCGGTCCGAAAAGCCACTGGCGCAGCACAGCGGTTCTGTGGCGTCGAAATCAACCGAATGTTCTGTTCCTGCCGAACCCCCTACGCTCCTCGATGTGGGTTTTCACTGTCTGTACGATATATGCAGCTGTGCATACACAGGGTACCCCGTAAACGCCAGCCGGCCTGACTCCCAGGTCATCTTTGACCCCGAACACGGTGGGATTTGAGCTTCCCAACGGGTATCCACCCGCTATCTCTTCAGGATCCTGGCGATCCTTCAGGAAACCATGGAAATACCGGGAAGACGGACCGTAGCGATGCATGAAGGAGCTCAGGAGGTGTCTCTGCTACCCGGGGAAATCGGCAGTGGCGGAACATTGCATTTGCGACGGCCAGAGGATTAATTTAGACAGTAGAAAATTACTGAGCCATGCCAATGGCCTCTGGGGCTGCCCAGTGAGGAATTTTAACAGAGCGAGACTCTCCGATGGGCACCTGGATGAAAAGAAAATGGGGGGTGACGAACGAGGGAAGGGTGAGCTTGATTTTGGAGTAGGTTAAAGCACTGGTGTCACGTCTTGTACCAAAGGGTCAGTACTGCTCTAAACGTCAAAGTACATCTATTATTAAAGCGTTTGCATTACACAACCTGAGTTCTGTCTCTTTGCAGACAGAACACAAGACGAAGAAACCCCACCAAAAAACAGACCGTCAAACACCCAAAATGCAGAGAGAGAAAGAAAAAAGGAACAAGCTGTGCAAGGAGTATTTACACCACAGGTGGGTCCTCAGACACGAAGCTTGCAACAGGCCCACAGCCTGGGCCTTGCTGGAGAGCAGCATGAACAACATGGAGCAGCCAGCAGACCTGGCCCGACACTTTGCCTTTCCAACCCGCCTGGCCAAGCATTTGAATCGTCCCAATCATCGAGCTGTTCCTCAATCTAAGGCCCGGGCCTAGACTCGTCGATACGCTCTGGGCCTGGAGCCTGCCGCCACGTTACAGCCTGGAACCGACCTTTCCAAATCGGCCCAGCACTCTGATTGAACAAACCTCCCCCTTGGTTTGACTGGACAGGCCCCGAATCCCCACCGCTCCTGACGCCCAGACTCCTTCTCGAATGGGACTCGACCTCGCTCGACGACTCCTCCTCAAACATGCCTCGACTGGCACCAGCGCGTTTCAACCCACAACCCTACCTCTCCATTGTCTGCAGTGATTGTTTACATCGGCTTTTATAGAAAAGGTGCTATTAATACAGTATTGGGTTCAATTTCTGGCTTTGAAAACCCCCAGTGAGTCGTCACTCGCCCTCAGCAGTGACGTTGTCCGCTGGAAATTCTGATAATATCCTGAAACACGTGACTAAACCTCCACAGCTTTCGCGCTGAGTGAAGGGATTTCTCCACAAGAGCTGACCCCTGGTTGTGAGATTGGGACCCCTGTTCCTCGCCTTCACAGTGGGTGCAACAACAGTTTACAGATATTGACACAACATTTCTGCTGTGATTGCAATGCTTTATTCGTAAATCATGAGATTACATAACATGTTGAATATTTCTGAAAGATTATTCTGTAAACATTGAACGCCAAAGATCTTCATCTTATGGTGAGACTCTCAGACAATTCCGGGAGGTTTTCGATCCTTAGGTTCACTCCTGGAGAAAAATAAATCACCTCATTGGATTCAGGCTGGCTAAGAAGACCAAGGTCCCTTCATCCCGTCCCACTCCACACTGTCCCGGGCTCAGACACAGAGTGAATCTCCCTCCACACCGTCCCATCACACACTCCCGGGGTCAGACAGAGTGAATCTCCCTCCACACCGTCCCATCACACACTCCCGGGGTCAGACACAGAGTGAAACTCCCTCCACACCGTCCCATCACACACTCCCGGGGTCAGACACAGAGTGAAGCTCCCTCCACACCGTCCCATCACACACTCCCGGGGTCAGACACAGAGTGAATCTCCCTCCACACCGTCCCATCACACACTCCCGGGGTCAGACACAGAGTGAAGCTCCCTCCACACCGTCCCATCACACACTCCCGGGGTCAGACACAGAGTGAAGCTCCCTCCACACCGTCTATTCACACACTCCCGGGGTCAGACTCAGGGTGAATCTCCCTCCACACCGTCCCATCACACACTCCTGGGGTCAGACACCAGTTCGGTCCTATGGTGTAATGGTCAGCACTCTGGACTTTGAATCCAGCGATCGGAGTTCAAATCTCGGGGGGACCTCGCTATGTTTAATTGCTGGCCGGTGGTGCAGTGGCATCAGCACTGGACTTCGAGGCGAATGGTCCCAAGTTCGAATCCACCCGGCTCCTTGCACACTTTCCATCCGTGCTGGGTTGAGCATTGAGATCGTATTTTTGGCAGGGAGCTCTGGTGTAATGGTAATTACCACTGGATCAGTAATCCAGAGACCCAGTTATATGCTGCAGACATGAGTTCAAACCCACCATGGCAGAGGTGAATTTGAAATTTGCCCCATGTCCGGTCAATTGTACGCGATCTGTGTCGAGCCATTCCGGAGCCTCCTGCGGCGAAGGCTGGCAGGTCTGGTTCTGCGTGAACCGGACATGGAGGTCGTCCTCTCGGCCTACGCCGATGATGTACTCCTCATGATGACAGATCCCAATGACCTGCGGAAGATGCGCGAGTGCCAAGAAGTTTTCTCGGCAGCATCCTCCGCCAGGATCAACTGGGCGAAATGTTCCGGACTCTTAGTGGGTCAGTGGCAGGTGGACTCCCTGCCGGAGGAGATGAGAGCCTTTGAGTGGAGCACTAGACGTCTCCTCTATCTGGGAGTCTACCTGAGTCCTTCTGGGGAGACCTGGCTGGCGAACTGGCAGGACCTGGAGATGAAAGTCATGGCCCGGCTGGGGCGCTGGTCAGGCCTTCTCAGGGTGCTTTCCTATCGAGGCAGGGTGGTGGTCATAAACCAGCTGGTGGCCTCCATGTTGTGGTATCGGATGGTCACCTTGGCCCCTCCTGCCCCGTTTGTTGCAAGACTGCAGAGGAAATTAGTGGACTTCTTCTGGGGCAACAGGAAACACTGGGTCTCTGCAGCGGTCTTGAGTCTCCCAGTGGGAGAGGGCGGGCAGTCGCTGGTGTGCGTCCGAACGCAGCTGGCGGCTCTCCGCCTCAGGACTCTGCAGAGATTCCTGTACGCCGAGCACCCTCCCAGGTGGCACGTGTTGGCGACTTTCTTCCTCCGGAGGGGCTGCTGTCTTCATGAAGACGTGCGGCTACCACCGGCGGGCGTCAGCCGTACGGCTTTGCGGAGTCTGCCCGGCTTCTATCAGGACCTACTGAGAGTCTGGAACATGGTCGCCTCAGGCCGGGAATCCCCTCCTCAGGCGGAGGGCGGGGTCCTGGCCGGCCCTTGCCCTACCTCAGTGGCTGTCGGTGCGGCTCAGTTGTGTGGACCGACTCAGGCCGAGCTGCTGGTCGGGCCCAGACCCCGCAATCTTCTCCGGGAGCCGTGTCCACACAACTTGAGCCGTCTCTCATCGATACCCACAGTCCCATTCAGGGATGCAAGTAGGAGGTATCTGTATGGGCTGCTACTCCACATCCTCTACTTCCTTGCCCTTGTCCACCGTCCCAACACGCCATGGCGGTCGGTCCTTCCACCCAGAGGTGAGGAGGGTCCCCACTGGAAGTCCCTTTATGCCGGGCTTCTTCCCATGCACCTGGGGGATCTCGGCTGGAGGGTACTGCATAGGGCAGTACCCTGCAATAAGTTTTTCAGTTTGTACATGGACTTCCCACCCACCTGCCACTTCTGCGGGCTGGAGGAGACCGTGTACCACATGTACATGGAGTGTGTGAGGCTGCAGCCTCTTTTTGCATATTTGCGTGGGCTGCTTCTCGCCTTCTGGCTGCATTTTAGTCCCACCCTGTTTATATATGGTCATCCAGTAAGGAAGGGGGCATGGAGGGATGAGGATGTCCTAGTCAACTTGCTCCTGGGGCTGGCGAAATCCGCCATCCGTGGGTCTTGGAAACGGGTGGCGGGAGGATCTCCCTGGGCAGACTGCCTGGCAATGTTTAGGGGGTATGTTCGTGCCCGGGTAACTATTGAAAAAGAACACGCGCAGTCCACAGCGGCCTTGGAGGAGTTTCGAGACCGTTGGGCTCCGCGGGGTGTAAATGCCATCGTGGATAGGGATGGCAACATTCTGGTGTAATGTCTATTGTCTATTTGTAGTGCAGTAATTGTGTTTGCCACTGTTTTGTATATATTGTATAGCACCGAAATTTGTAATAAAGGATTTTGTAAATTTAAAAAAAAAGGGATCAGATAGAGTGAAGCTCCCTCCACACCGTCCCATCACACACTCCCAGGGTCAGACACAGAGTGAATCTCCCTCCACACCGTCCCATCACACACTCCTGGGTTCAGACACAGAGTGAAACTCCCTCCACACCATCCCATCACAGACTCCCGGGGTCACACACAGAGTGAAACTCCCTCCACTCTGTCCCATCACACATTCCCGGGGTCAGACACAGAGTGAAGCTCCCTCCACTCTGTCCCATCACACATTCCCGGGGTCAGACACAGAGTGAATCTCCCTCCACACCGTCCCATTACACACCCCTGGGGTCAGACAGAGTGAATCTCCCTCCACACCGTCCCATCACACACTCCCAGGGTCAGACACAGAGTGAATCTCCCTCCACACCGTCCCATCACACACTCCTGGGTTCAGACACAGAGTGAAACTCCCTCCACACCATCCCATCCCACACTCCAGGGGTCAGACACAGAATGAATCTCCCTCTACACCGTCCCATCACACACTTCCGGGGTCAGACACAGAGTGAATCTCCCTCCACACCGTCCCATCACAGACTCCCGGGGTCAGACACAGAGTGAAACTCCCTCCACTCTGTCCCATCACACATTCCCGGGGTCAGACACAGAGTGAATCTCCCTCCACACCGTCCCATTACACACCCCTGGGGACAGACAGAGTGAATCTCCCTCCACACCGTCCCATCACACACTCCCGGGGTCAGACACAGAGTGAAACTCCCTCCACTCCGTCCCATCACAAACTCCCGGGGTCAGACACAGAGTGAAACTCCCTCCACACCATCCCATCACACCCTCCCAGGGTCAGACACAAAGTGAATCTCCCTCCACACCGTCCCATCACACACTCCCGGGGTCAGACACAGAGTGAATCTCCCTCCACACCGTCCCATCACACACTCCCGGGGTCAGACACAGAGTGAATCTCCCTCCACACCGTCCCATCACACACTCCCGGGGTCAGACACAGAGTGAATCTCCCTCCACACCGTCCCATCACACACCCCCGGGGTCAGACACAGAGTGAATCTCCCTCCACACCGTCCCATCACACACAACCGGGGCAAGACAGAGAGTGAAGCTCCCTCCACACCGTCCCATCACACACTCCCGGGGTCAGACACAGAGTGAATCTCCCTCCACACCGTCCCATCACACACTCCCAGGGTCAGACACAGAGTGAATCTCCCTCCACACCGTCCCATCACACACCCCCGGGGTCAGACACAGAGTGAATCTCCACACCGTCCCATCACACACTCCCAGGGTCAGACACAGAGTGAATCTCCCTCCACACCGTCCCATCACACACTCCCAGGGTCAGACACAGAGTAAATCTCCCTCCACACCGTCCCATCACACACTCCCAGGGTCAGACACAGAGTGAATCTCCCTCCACACCGTCCCATCACACATTCCCGGGCTCAGACACAGAGTGAATCTCCCTCCACACCGTCCCATCACACACTCCCGTGGTCAGACACAGAGTGAATCTCCCCACACACCGTCCCATCACACCCTCCCAGGGTCAGACACAGAGTGAATCTCCCTCCACACCATCCCATCACACACTCCCGGGGTCAGACACAGAGTGAATCTCCCTCCACACCGTCCCATCACACACCCCCGGGGTCAGACACAGAGTGAATCTCCCTCCACACCGTCCCATCACACACTCCCGGGGTCAGACACAGAGTGAATCTCCCTCCACACCGTCCCATCACACACTCCCGGGGTCAGACACAGAGTGAATCTCCCTCCACACCGTCCCATCACACACTCCCGGGGTCAGACACAGAGTGAATCTCCCTCCACACCGTCCCATCACACATTCCCGGGCTCAGACACAGAGTGAATCTCCCTCCACACCGTCCCATCACACACTCCCGTGGTCAGACACAGAGTGAAACTCCCTCCACACCATCCCATCACACCCTCCCAGGGTCAGACACAAAGTGAATCTCCCTCCACACCGTCCCATCACACACTCCCGGGGTCAGACACAGAGTGAATCTCCCTCCACACCGTCCCATCACACACTCCCGGGGTCAGACACAGAGTGAATCTCCCTCCACACCGTCCCATCACACACTCCCGGGGTCAGACACAGAGTGAATCTCCCTCCACACCATCCCATCACACACCCCCGGGGTCAGACACAGAGTGAATCTCCCTCCACACCGTCCCATCACACACAACCGGGGCAAGACAGAGAGTGAAGCTCCCTCCACACCGTCCCATCACACACTCCCGGGGTCAGACACAGAGTGAATCTCCCTCCACACCGTCCCATCACACACTCCCAGGGTCAGACACAGAGTGAATCTCCCTCCACACCGTCCCATCACACACCCCCGGGGTCAGACACAGAGTGAATCTCCACACCGTCCCATCACACACTCCCGGGGTCAGACACAGAGTGAATCTCCCTCCACACCGTCCCATCACACACTCCCAGGGTCAGACACAGAGTAAATCTCCCTCCACACCGTCCCATCACACACTCCCAGGGTCAGACACAGAGTGAATCTCCCTCCACACCGTCCCATCACACATTCCCGGGCTCAGACACAGAGTGAATCTCCCTCCACACCGTCCCATCACACACTCCTGTGGTCAGACACAGAGTGAATCTCCCCACACACCGTCCCATCACACCCTCCCAGGGTCAGACACAGAGTGAATCTCCCTCCACACCATCCCATCACATACTCCCGGGGTCAGACACAGAGTGAATCTCCCTCCACACCGTCCCATCACACACCCCCGGGGTCAGACACAGAGTGAATCTCCCTCCACACCGTCCCATCACACACTCCCGGGGTCAGACACAGAGTGAATCTCCCTCCACACCGTCCCATCACACACTCCCGGGGTCAGACACAGAGTGAATCTCCCTCCACACCGTCCCATCACACACTCCCGGGGTCAGACACAGAGTGAATCTCCCTCCACACCGTCCCATCACACATTCCCGGGCTCAGACACAGAGTGAATCTCCCTCCACACCGTCCCATCACACACTCCCGTGGTCAGACACAGAGTGAATCTCCCCACACACCGTCCCATCACACCCTCCCAGGGTCAGACACAGAGTGAATCTCCCTCCACACCATCCCATCACACACTCCCGGGGTCAGACACAGAGTGAATCTCCCTCCACACCGTCCCATCACACACTCCCGGGGTCAGTCACAGAGTGAAGCTCCCTCCACACCGTCCCATCAGACACTCCCGGGGTCAGACACAGAGTGAATCTCCCTCCACACTGTCCCATCACACACCCCCGGGGTCAGAGGCAGAGTGAATCTCCCTCCACACCGTCCCATCAGACACTCCCGGGGTCAGACACAGAGTGAAGCTCCCTCCACACCGTCCCATCACACACTCCTGGGGTCAGACACAGAGTGAATCTCCCTCCACACCGTCCCATCACACACTCCCGGGGTCAGACACAGAGTGAATCTCCCTCCACACCGTCCCATCACACACTCCCAGGGTCAGACACAGAGTGAATCTCCCTCCACACCGTCCCATCACACACTCCCGGGGTCAGACACAGAGTGAAGCTTCCTCCACACCGTCCCATCACACATTCCCGGGGTCAGACACAGAATGGATCTCCCTCCACACCGTCCCATCACACACTCCCGGGGTCAGACACAGAGTGAAGCTTCCTCCACACCGTCCCATCACACACTCCCGGGGTCAGACACAGAGTGAAGCTTCCTCCACACCGTCCCATCACACATTCCCGGGGTCAGACACCGTCCCATCAGGGGTATGAAGAGCTGCTCAGTGGGCTACTCACAGGATCGAGATCCTAAAGCTGATCACTATCACGAAGAAGAGCAAGATGTTGATAGAGAGCATGAGGACGGCCGTTTGCGTGTGTGTGTTCCACACTTTCCGACCCACTGTGGGCACAAGGACGGGTGGCTGACAGTCAGTGAACTTACGACTTGGCTCCTGAACTCCTCCACAGCCCAATTGTTCCACCACACCTCGAGCACCAACATAACATGTACTGACAGACAGACACACACACACAGAGTCACATGCACAGATGCATAACATACACATACACTGATACACACAATTTCTAACCTTCACACTCTCTCACTCTCTGTCTCTCTCTCCCACGGACCCTGCTCCCTCACACACACACAACTCTCCCTCACACACACACCTCTCTCTCACACACACAACTCTCCTTCACACACACACCTCTCCCTCACACACACAACTCTCTCTCACACACACACAACTCTCTCTCACACACACACAACTCTCCCTCACACACACACCTCTCTCTCACACACACAACTCTCTCTCACACACACAACTCTCTCTCACACACACACAACTCTCCCTCACACACACACCACTCTCTCACACACGCACCTCTCCCTCACCCACACCTCTCTCTCACACATACACCCAGACTGTCTCTCAGACGTTCACACTCTCTCTCAGACACACACCTCTCCCTCACACACACAACTCACACACGTGCCCAGAAGCAGGCTGCCACTTACACTTCCTGAGGTGAATGGTTCTGGAGCTGACCTCCCGGTCCACTCCAGCAATCCCCGCCACGCACCGGTACCTCTTGGGGTCGTCGGGTCGCAGCTTGCTGATGCGAAGCTGGGCCTCGGGGCCACGAGAGCTCATGCTGAGGCGGCTGTGGTAGGAGGCGTGCAGGCGCGGAGGCTCCCCGCTGGCCTGGTCCTCCTGCGCCAGGGTCAGCGTCTGCTTCTGGTCCCGTCCTGTCCCCAGCGCCTCCCAACGCAGGCGGTAGCGCGTGCCGGGGCAGGCGGGGGCCGTCATCACCTGGCAGTGCAGGGTGACCTGGTCGCCCAGTAGCCCGCTCCCCGTCGCTGACGTGTTCAGAGCCACGATGTGGGGTGTCGGGGTGCACGCCAGCACGGCTGTGGAAGGGGCAGAGGAGGGCCCAGATGAGGATGGGGGAGAGGAGGGCCCAGATGAGGATGGGGGAGAGGAGGGCCCAGATGAGGATGGGGGAGAGGAGGGCCCAGATGAGGATGGGGGAGAGGAGGGCCCAGATGAGGATGGGGGAGAGGAGGGCACAGATGAGGATGGGGGAGAGGGGGGCCCAGATGAGGATGGGGGAGAGGGGAGCTCAGTTGGGCGAGGGACTGGGAGAGTAAGAGGGTGAGGGAGAAAAACAGTGGGGGGGGTTGGAAGAAAAGGAGTGAGAGAGAACATGATTAACTGCTTAAATATAGGACCCATCTCTCCTCTCCACCACCTCTCCTTGACCCCCTCCCATCTCCCCTCCAACCCTCTCTATCCCCTCTCCCTCTGCTATACCCCGCCACCCTCTTTCCCCCAGCTTCTTATCTCCCCCCCATCCCTTATATTCTTGTCTTCCTTTCTGCCCTCTCAGCTGCACCCCACCTTGCCTTCACCCCCTCCCTCTCCCTCTCCTTCCTCCCTCCCCTGCAGGTCCCCTCCCCTCATCGTCACTCTTTCTATATCTGCTTCCTCTAATTCTATGTATCTCCAACTCTCTGTCCACACAACCCCCTTCTCTATGTTCATCTCACCCTCTTAATCTCTGTCCACTTGACCCCCTCTCTATTTCACACATCTCTCTTGCCATCTCATTGCTGTCCCTGTATCTGGTCTTCCTCTCTCCTCCCACACTGAGCCCTCACCCATCTTTCTCTCTCTCCCTCCTGCACCCTTTCTCCCCACTCTCTGTCATCTCTCTCCCCCTTTCTCTCTCTCTTCCCCCCTCTCTCTCTCACATTCTCACTCCCCCCCTTGCTCTTTCTCCCCCCCACTCTCTCTTCCTCTGTGGTGAACTACATATACCTGTTTGGACATGCCCCTCTGCTGACTGCTCCTGTGGCTCCTCCCACAGACCCCTGTATAAAGGCGATTGGAGGCACTGCTCCCCCCAAGTCTCCGAGATGTTGTGTGCTGGTCTCTTGCAGCTAATAAAAGCCTGTCGTTTGCCTCCCGTCTCCGAGAGTTATTGACGGTGCATCACTCCTTTACTCTTACTTCATTCTCTGTCTCTCTCTCTAAATATCTACCACTCTCTCTCTCTAAATCACCCCCTCCCTCTCCCTGTCTCTCTCACTCTCCCCGCACTTCCTTTCTTTTTCTCTCTCTAAATCATTCACCTCCCTCTCTCCCTTCCTCTGTCTCTCACTCTCTGCCCCACTTTCTCTCTCTGTCAACTCCCCCATCCACATCTGTCTCTCTCTATCTCCGTGGTCCCTCTTCACACTCTCTTTCTCTGTGCGTCTCTTGTTCTCCATTCCACTCCATCTCATCCCCAATATTTACCTCTTTGTCTCGCTCCCTCTCTATCCCTCCTTCCCTCTGCCTGTCTCTCTCTCCGTTTCTCGCTGCCTCACTCTCTCTCTCTCTCTGTCTCACTCTCTGTCTTTCTCACCCTCTCTCTCTCTGTCTGTCTCTGTCTCTGTCTGTCTCACTCTCTGTCTTTCTCACCCTCTCTCTCTCTGTCTGTCTGTCTGTCTCTCTCTCTGTCTTTTTCTGTCTCTCACCCTCTCTCTCTCTCTTTCTGTCTCTGTCTGTCTGTCTTTGTCTCTCTCTCTGTCTTTCTCTGTCTCTCACCCTCTCTCTCTCTCTTTCTGTCTGTCTGTCTGTCTCTCTGTCTCACCCTCTCTCTCTCTCTCTCTTTCTGTCTGTCTCTCACTGTCTCACCCTTTGTCTCTCATTCTCTCTCTCTGCCTCTGTCTCTCTCTCTCTACCTCTGTGTGTCTCTCTCACCCTCTCTCTCTCTCATTCTCTCTCTCTCTCTCTCTCTCTGTCTCTCTCCCTCTCTCTGTCTCTCTTTCTCTCTCTCAATCTGTCTCTCTCTCTGTCTCTCTCTGTTTTTCTCTCTCTCTGTCTGCCTCTGTCACTATCTGCAGCTCAACATCAGCAAGACAAAGGAGATGGTGATGGACTTTAGGAGGGCTAAGCCTGCACTGCTCCGTTACTATTGATGGTGAGGATGTGGATGTGGTGAGCACCTACAAGTACCTGGGATGCACCTAGACCACAACTTGGGTGCAGCACCAACACAGAGGCTCTGTACAAGAAAGGCCAGAGTCGCCTCTACTTCCTGAGGAGACCGAGGCTCTTTGCAGGCCTCTCCTTCAAGTGTTCCACCAGTCTGCTGTCGCCAGTACAACTTTTTATACAGCGGTGTGCTGAGGTAATGGCGTTCAATGCCAAAAGGGTCAATAAACAGACTGGAGGCCGTAGTAGGACAAAGGACCCCACGGCAGTTCTGGACTATATCTCTCACCCTCTGCATGCCACCTTGGCTGAACAGAGGGGCACTTTTAGTAATAGGATAAGATAACTGCACTGCTCCAAAGAGCGCTGTATGAAATCATTCTTATCCTCGGCCATTCGGCTCCATAATGAGTCAACCTATAGCTGGGGAAGTGATGACTTCCTCCTGTTAGACTGTGCTAACTTATTTTTTTATTCTTTCTTCCTTCTCCTCTAACCTTTGTATATCTGAGCACTTGTAATGTTACTGTGACACTGTAATTTCCTTTGGGATCAACGAGGTATCTATCTGTCTCTCTTTCTTTCTGTCACTGTCTCTGTTACTCTCTCTACCAATCCACCATGCCCTTCATCCCTCTCTCTCTCTCTCTCGCTCTCGATTCTGTCTTTCCACTCCCATTTCTTTCTCCCTAAACCATCTTTCATCCTGTCAGATTTCCCCATCCTGTCCAGAGTGGAGAAGAGAGCTGGGAAAATGACTCCAGCCACCCCAGGCATCACCGACTTGCCATCAGGGAGATCCTACAAGTCTGTCTCCGCCAGGACTACACGTCGTCTCCAAAACTTCTTTCCTGTGGCCATCCAGCTTCTCGACAAAACCCACCGACATTTCGAGCCAAGCTTTTTGACATTTAACTACGCACAAGTCTACCACCAAACCAGATAATGTCTCTCCGTAAATCACATAGCGCACGATAATTTAGGAAAGCAAGAATTAATTCTACAAATGAATTATGCAAAGAAAAACAAAGTGAAGTGCATAAATTAAGTACCGTAGGGTGCAGTACAAATTGCTGTACAATTTCGGAAGATCTACGGCTGCGTGCCCAGAGACCCGAGATCTTTGGGCACAGAGCTCGGAAAAAGTGACGCAACAGACTTTCAACATCATAAACCAGCGAGTTGTCTGAATTGTCTCCCCTCCCGCTATGAAACGGAGACACCTTTCTCCCTTATTAGGAGAGAGAGAGCCCATGGTATGTCGAATACAGGGTGAATGTGTAGTTTGTGGGGTAACTGCAAGTCTGTGTCTTTGCTGCACGCTTGAGTGCTCGGTGGTGGGTGCCGGTGGGGTGGGGGGGGGGGGGTTGTTGATTGCTGCCTATGCGTGGTAGGGTGGGGAGCTGGGGGGACTTTGGGGTTCTAACATTTAACTGTCATTCGTTCTTCGGGGGGGCACTCCTCTGATTTTAGATTAGACTAGATTCAACTTTATTGTCGTTGTGCCGAGTACAGATACAAAGCCAATGAAATGCGGTTAGCATCTAACCAGAAGTGCAAAAGAATAGCGTCATTTACAAAATAACTACGAATAAGAAGTAAGTGCTACAGCACGCACATATAAAAGCACTGAGACAGTCCAATATGGGTACAATACTGCTTAGCGCTGTGATGTGAGGTTCAGCAGGGTCACAGCCTGAGGGAAGAAGCTCTTCCTGAGCCTGCTTATGCGGTAGCAGAGGCTCCTGTAGCGCCTGCCGGATGGGAGGAGAGTAAAAAGTCCATGGTTAGGGTGAGGTGCATCCTTGATAATGCTTTTCACCCTGCCCAGGCAGTGTTTACGGTAGATGTTCTCAATGGTGGGCAATTGGGTACCGATAATCCACTGGGCAGTTTTCACCACCCGTTGGAGTGCTTTGCAATCCGATACGGGACAATTGCCGTACCACACTGAAATGCCGTTGGTGAGTTTGCTCTCAATGGCACAGCGGTGAAAGTCCGTCAGTATCCTGGGACAGAAGTGCGCTTTCTTGATGTTCCGCAGGAAATAAAGGCGCTGTTGTGTCTTTTTTATCAGGATGGAGGAGTTCAGGAACCAGGTGAGATCCTGGGAAGTGTGGACAACAAGGAACTTGAAGCTTGATACACACTCCACTACAGCTCCGTTAATGTAGATGTGGCTCCCAGCATGCCTGAAGTCCACAATGATCTCCTTGGTCTTCGGGGTGTTAAGGGCCAGGTTGTTGTTGGCACACCACGCAGCCAGGTGCTGGACCTCATCCCTGTAGGCCGTCTCATCATCCCCTCTGTTCAGGCCAAACACCGTGGTGTCATCTGCGAACTTGATTATGGAGTTAGAACCACGTACAGGAACGCAGTCAGGGAGTACAGAAGAGGACGTTTGCGAAGAGAAAGCATTCCAGGATGTATATTGTATACTTTCCTCTGACATTAAATGCACCTTTGAAACCTTTGAAATTATCTGGTGGCACTTCGAATGCGATGAAGCCGGGAGTTCAGAGCCCTGATGGCCTGAAAGCCGCTGTTTCCCATCCTGACCGTTCTTGTCCTTATGCATCGGAGCCTCCTGCCTGATGGTAGAAAGTCAAAGAGGATGCTGGACGCTGGGTGGGACCCTTGGAACACTGTGGGTCCTGTGTACACAGTGCTCCCGATAAATGTCCTGCATGGACCATCACGACATCTGTTAAATTGTCTTACCTCCTCTCCTTCTTCTGTTGAGTCTGTTCATATGGTCCACATTATTTAAGTTTCATTATTGACATTTGTGCATGCGATATTGGCTTGTAAATTGGTTTGGTATTGCGTCGAACATTATAGTATTATCCTGTGTTTTACGCTTGGCAACGAACCACAATCAGTTCTGGTATGTTCCACATACTGGCAAAAAGGTGATTCTACCTCTCTCCCTCCCTCCCTCCCTCCCCATCCCAATATCTTCCTCCCAAACCCTCGCTGTCAGACCTGCTCCCTCTGAGGCCACCTAGCCCGCACATACAGGCATCTCCCAGCCTCCGCCCAGCCAGTAGGATTCGCCTACCGCTCGTTCCGGACTCACCACCTGCAGCCTATTTTACCCCCATTCTCATTCCGCGTTCACTCGTCAAACCAGTTGCCCCTAGATTCCCCTCGGCCCAGAGTTTGCCTCGTTGCTGCACTCTCTTACTTTGTGGAGGCGTAAGGCGCTTCTACCCTTCGCTAGCCTGCAGGTCACTCTTGGGCAAGCTTAGACTCCCCCTAATCAGGGTGACGTGAAGCCCCGGGATCAGGTGCTGGATGGTCGTATGAGCAGATGGTGCAGATCACAAGTCCTGGTGATGCGACTTCTTAAGAGTAAAAGACACTGCCCAGAAGAAGGCAATGGCAAACTACTTCTGTAGAAAAAGTTGCCAAGACCTATCACGGAAGGACCATGACCTCATATGACACGGGACATAACGAACAAATGATTATTAAAGTTGTTGCTCCCAGGTGAGTTATCCCAACCGCTCTGTTTTGGAGTCAAGATACCTCTCCACTTCCCGACACTACCAAGCATCAAACACGGGACAATACCACGACACAGCAGCAACCAGCAATTCACAACCGATGATGTGCAGTGTTCGGGTTATGCCAAGCATACCAGGAGTGAGGGATAAGTTCGTGGCCTACGGTAGAAGGAGTCAATTTTAGAAAGCCTAGCACATTTATTTTTCAACATAGTCCCCTCCTACATTTACACACTTAGTCCAGCGGTCGTGGAGCATACGGATCTTGGACCTCCAGAGAGTGCCCACAGCTGGGTGATTGATAAGTTCGTGGCCTACGGTAGAAGCAGTTGAGTTATTAACTTCAAACTTATCCAACGCCCCTGGTATGAGGCCTGACGGCCGAAAAGCTGAAAAAGGCCCCGGCAATCTCTGAGGACTGCTCACTTTCTCACTGCTGCCCCCAGGGAGGAGGTGCAGGGGCCTGAAGACACACACTCAATGGCCTAAGATATCAGATTTCTGATCAGGCAATGAACCCCTGAACACCTCGTGATTTTTGTTTTCCTTTTGCACTAGTTATTGAATTTAATTTCTAATACATGGTACTTATTATAATTTATAGATCCTTTTAATGCATTGCCCTGTACTGCTGCCACGAGACCACAGATCTGATGACTGATATCAGTGACAGTTAACCCGACTCTGATTCTGAAAGCTGGAGCCTGACGACCAAGGCCTGATGTGGCTGGGGAGAGGAACGGGCCTTGTTTCGCTGCTGTTGTTTTGTTGCTTGTTGTGTTCTGTGTGACGTTGTGGGTGTGAAGCATTGGCGCCGGAATGTGTGATGACGCCTGTGGGCTGCAAACAAAGCACTTCACTGCACGTTTCCATGAGCCCATAAGGCATAGGAGCAGAATTAGGCCATTCGGCCCATCGAGTCTGCTCCGAACTTTCATCATGGCTGATCCATTTCCCCTATCAGCCCCAATCTCCTGCCTTCTCCCCATATCCCTTCAGGCCCTGACCAATCAAGAATCTACCAACCTCTGCCCAATCACTTGGCCTCCACATCAGCCTGTGGCAATGAATTCCTCCGATTTCCCACCTTCTGGCCAAAGAAATTCCTCCTCATCTCCTTTCTAAAAGGATATCCCCCCATTCTGAGGCTGTGCCCTCCGGTCTTACTACAGGAAATGTCCTCTCCACTTTCACTCTACCGAGGCCTTTCCCCAGCCACTAGGTTTCAATGAGGTCACCCCTCAATCTGCTGAATTCCAGTGAATACAGGCCCGGATCCATCAAACATTCTTCATATGACAAGCCTCTGAATCCCGGAATCATGTTCACGAGCCTCCCTCGAACCCTCCCCAATGTCAGCTCATCCTTTCTCAGTGAAGAGGCCCAGAACTGCTCAGCATAGTCCAAGTGAAGCCTCGCCAGTGTCTCATAAAGTCTCAACGTTACGCCCTTGTTTTTAGAATCCAGTCCTTTCAAAATGAATGTTAACATTGAATTTGCCTTCCTCACCACTGACTCAACCTGAACACATCTCCCAGGTCCCCTTGCACCTCAGATTTTTAAATATTTTCTTTCCATTTGGAAAATAATCTATGCTTTTATTTCTTCTACCGAGGAGCATGGCCAAACACTTCCTAACACTGTGTTCCATCTGCCAGTTCTTTCCCCTTTCTCCTCCCTGTCCAAGTCCTTCTGTAGCCTCTCTACTTCCTCAATGCTACCTGCCCCTCCACCTATCTTTGTATCGTCTGCAAGCTTGTCCACCGAGCCATCAATTCTCTCATCCAAATCATTGGCATGTAACGTACAAAGATTCAGTCCCCACGCAGACTTCTGCAGAGCAACACCAGCCACCGGTAGCCCTTTATTCCCGCTCTTCGCTTCCTGCCAATCGCCTGATGCTCTGTCTGTGCCGGTAGCTTTCCTGCAATGCCACGGGCTCTTAAATTGTTAAGCATGGTCACCCACTGCAGCCAAGGAAGACCCCAGTTTGTGACGCTTGTTTGCAAGAGGACCTGGACTTCTGACATGAAATCCAGTGAAAAGGCTTTTCCACTTTAAAAACTCTCCAGCACAGGGCTGTTGTCATCGTCGCCCTTTCTGACATAAGATGTGCAAAGTGCTCACAATACTCCAAGTGGGACCTCACCAGTGATTTTTAAAGCCTCAACGTTTAATCCTTGCTTTTGTGTTCTGGTCCTCTTGAATGTTTTGATCTACATTTGATAAATAAGTTGATCTGAGTCAGGGCAGGACCTGACATGGAGAATGTAGGGGCCTGGAGGGTGCAGCAGAACCGAGACTCGAGGTCTCGCAATTCACCAAGGGGCGGGGGAGAAGAAACATTCGGAAAGCTGGCCTTTATCAGCCGGGGAGACCACACCCGGTCACCCGGCTTCAGGAAAGATGTCATTCAGCCGTAGAGGGCAGCGGGGGAGAATCACCAGGATGGAGGGGTTGAGCTTAAGGAAAGGCTGGGCAGGCAGGGTCTGTTTTCCATGGAGCAAAGGAAGATGAGGGGGTAGCCTGAGAGAGGTTTATAAAGCCATGAGGTAGCTCACAATCTTCTCCCCAGGGTGGGGAGGTAAGGGGATCTGGGTGTTTGGGAGGATGTACAAGGATGCCCATTTGGATCAGAGATGTGGAATTTCTTTATCCTGAGGGTGGTGAATCTGTGGAATTTGTTGCCACCGACAGCCGTGGAGGCCAAGTCTTTGGGTAACTTTAAACTGGAAGTTTAAATTTGATTAGTAATGGGTGTCAAAGGTCACGTGGAGGAGGCAGGAGAGGGAAAGTAAATCAGCGGAGCGGAGTTGTTGGGCCGAATGGCCTAATTCTGCTTCTTCAGCGCTGTGGGTCACATCTGTATAGATCGGGTGCCTAAGGCTTCTGCACAGTACTGTATTGGTCAAGGTGGAGCGGAGAGCGAGCTTGTTAATCCGCTGGGAATGGCGAGGGTGCAGCGCCGTGGGAGGGGTGTGGAACAGGGGACAGAGAAGTGCCGGGGGCAGGGAGTGGCGCTGGGGGGGCAGTGGGGGAGAGGGGCAGACAATTGATTCCAAACAATTGGTTTATTGATCATTGCAGAGCGTCTCTCCGGTGTTTCCCTCTCTCTTCTCTTCTTCCCAACCATGATTCCCCTCACCCTACTCCTTTCCCACCCTCAGTCCACAATAGACCCGTATCCGAAACAGGTTTATCATCACTCACCTATGGCATGTACTTGCTGGAATTCAGGAGAATGAGAGATCTTACAGAAACACATAAAATTATGAAAGGGATAGATAAGACAAAGGCAGGAAAGTTGTTTCCTCTGGGAGGTGTTGCTAGAACTAGGGGACACAGCCTCAAGATTCAGGGGAGCAGATTTAGGACGGAGATGAGGAGGAACTGCTTTTCCCAGAGGGTGGAGAATCTGTGGAATTCTCTGCCCAATGAGGCCGTGGAGGCTGCCTCAGTAAATATATTTAAGAGAAGGTTGGATAGATTTTTGCACAGTAGCAGAATGAAGGGTTATGGGGAAGAGGGAGGTAGGTGGAGATGAGTCCGTGGCCAGATCAGCCATGATCTTACTGAATGGCAGGGCAGGCCCAATGGGCAAAATGGCCGACTCCTGCTCCTATTTCTTATGTTCTTAAATTTGTTGTTTTTTTAAGGCAGCAGTACAGTGCAAAACATAAAATTACTATAGAACTGTGCAAAAGAGTCTTAGGCAGCCTGGCTGCCTAAGTATATGTGCCTAAGACATAGTGCTGTGTGTGTGTTGTGGTTTTGTGGTGGGAGTAGGCACAGTTACACCGTTTACGAGCAGCTCGGGCCAGCGGGTGGTCAGGAAAGGTTTCTGAGCCATTTGGGTCAATTGTGGTCAAACTGGACTTGACCTCGTTCAGAAGGGGAGAGGTCAGCCCTGTTTGCCTGTGGTTGTAACCCTGTGGCAGGGGCAAAAGGGTGGGTGGGGGGGAGAGGGGGTTTGTGGTGGCAGCGAGCCAGATAGTGAGTGGGGAGAGGAGGGGGAGGGAGGAGTGGTGCGGAGACCGTGGGGGCAGACGGGCTCCCCCCCCCACCCACCACCCCGGCGCCCTGGGGACACCCGGAGATCTCACCCTCGGCCAACATGGTGATGAAGGTGAAGGGTTCGCCGTCGCTGCCGGCCACCCGCGCGGTGACCGTGTACTCGCCGAAGTCCGCTGCCGTCACCCGGCTGAAGTGTAGGTAGTTGTGGGGGCCGTGGGAGCGCAGGGTGACCCTGTCGCGGTAACCCGGCTCGACCCAGAGCTCCGGCCCCTTGCTGCGGTCCACCCGGGCCACGGGGAGCCCGCCGCGGGGCCCGGCGGCCCAGCGGACTCGGTAGCGGGGCGGGGCCGAGTCCCCCAGCAGGCTGACGCTGCAGTGGAGGGTGGCGGGGGCACCGCGGCGCGCCAGGACCAGGCCCGAGACGTTGAGGAAGATGAACTCCGGGTAGAGCAGGCCGTCGTCCTCCGCCATGAGCAAGATGCTGAAAACCTCGAGGGAATCCGGGGACAGGAGGGGAGCAGGGGAGGATGCTGTGTTTAGCAAGAGGGATGGGTGGAGAGGGGAGGGAGGGGAAGGAGTGAAGGTATGGGGAGGGAGAGGAAGAGAAAGAAGGAAAGGGGTGAAAGGAGAGGAGAGGATGGGAGGAGAGGGGAGGGAGGAGTACAGAGAAGGAGGTGCAAAGATTAGGTTGGGAGAGAAGGGAGGGGAAGGAGAGGAGGAGAGAAGGGAGGGGGAGAGAGGGGGGATGTAGAGGAGACAAGGGAGAAGGAGGGGAGAGGGGAGGGGTAGAAGGAAGGGAGAGAGGAAGAAGAGGAGACAAAGGGCAGTGATTCATTGTTCGTGGCCCTCCTCACCCCCCCACCCCCACAGCACAGTGCTCCCTCCTCACCACCCCCTCCCACAGCACGGCGCTCCCAGCCCTCCTGCCTTGCCACCCCTCCCACAGCACGGCGCTCCCAGCTCTCCGCCCCACCCCTCCCACAGCACGGCGCTCCCAGCCCTCCGCCCCACCCCTCCCACAGCATGGCGCTCCCAGCTCTCCGCCCCACCCCTCCCACAGCACGGTGCTCCCAGCTCTCCGCCCCACCCCTCCCACAGCACGGCGTTCCCAGCCCTCCGCCCCACCCCTCCCACAGCACGGCGCTCCCAGCCCTCCTGCCTTGCCACCCCTCCCACAGCACGGCGCTCCCAGCCCTCTGCCCCACCCCTCCCACAGCACGGCGCTCCCAGCTCTCCGCCCCACCCCTCCCACAGCACGGCGCTCCCAGCTCTCCGCCCCACCCCTCCCACAGCACGGCGCTCCCAGCTCTCCGCCCCACCCCTCCCACAGCACGGCGTTCCCAGCCCTCCGCCCCACCCCTCCCACAGCATGGCGCTCCCAGCTCTCCGCCCCACCCCTCCCACAGCACGGCGCTCCCAGCTCTCCGCCCCACCCCTCCCACAGCACGGCGCTCCCAGCTCTCCGCCCCACCCCTCCCACAGCACGGCGCTCCCAGCCCTCCTGCCTTGCCACCCCTCCCACAGCACGGCGCTCCCAGCCCTCCGCCCCACCCCTCCCACAGCACGGCGCTCCCAGCCCTCCGCCCCACCCCTCCCACAGCACGGCGCTCCCAGCTCTCCGCCCCACCCCTCCCACAGCACGGCGCTCCCAGCCCTCCTGCCTTGCCACCCCTCCCACAGCACGGCACTCCCAGCCCTCCGCCCCACCCCTCCCACAGCACGGCGCTCCCAGCTCTCCGCCCCACCCCACCCACAGCACGGCGCTCCCAGCCCTCCGCCCCACCCCTCCCACAGCACGGCGCTCCCAGCTCTCTGCCCCACCCCTCCCACAGCACGGCGCTCCCAGCCCTCCGCCCCACCCCTCCCACAGCACGGCGCTCCCAGCCCTCCTGCCTTGCCACCCCTCCCACAGCACGGCGCTCCCAGCTCTCCGCCCCACCCCTCCCACAGCACGGCGCTCCCAGCTCTCCGCCCCACCCCTCCCACAGCACGGCGCTCCCAGCCCTCCGCCCCACCCCTCCCACAGCACGGCGCTCCCAGCCCTCCGCCCCACCCCTCCCACAGCACGGCGCTCCCAGCCCTCCGCCCCACCCCTCCCACAGCACGGCGCTCCCAGCTCTCCGCCACACCCCTCCCACAGCACGGCGCTCCCAGCCCTCCGCCCCACCCCACCCACAGCACGGCACTCCCAGCTCTCCGCCCCACCCCTCCCACAGCACGGCGCTCCCAGCCCTCCGCCCCACCCCTCCCACAGCACGGCGCTCCCAGCCCTCCTGCCTTGCCACCCCTCCCACAGCACGGCGCTCCCAGCCCTTCGCCACACCCCTCCCACAGCACGGCGCTCCCAGCCCTTCGCCACACCCCTCCCACAGCACGGCGCTCCCAGCCCTCCTGCCTTGCCACCCCTCCCACAGCACGGCGCTCCCAGCTCTCCGCCCCACCCCTCCCACGGCGCTCCCAGCTCTCTGCCCCACCCCTCCCACAGCACGGTGCTCCCAGCCCTCCTGCCTTGCCACCCCTCCCACAGCACGGCGCTCCCAGCCCTCCTGCCTTGCCACCCCTCCCACAGCACGGCACTCCCAGCTCTCCGCCCCACCCCTCCCACAGCACGGCGCTCATTGCCCTCCGCCCCACCCCTCCCACAGCACGGCGCTCCCAGCCCTCTGCCCCACCCCTCCCACAGCACGGCGCTCCCAGCCCTCCGCCACACCCCTCCCACAGCACGGCGCTCCCAGCCCTCCTGCTTGGCCCCTCTCTCCTGGCGATGCCCGGGGCTCCCCAGCACTGTGCTCGGACCTCGGGCGCACTTACCCAATTCCGCCACAGAGATCTGGAACAGGACGAAGGTCCCCCAGATGGACCGGTACATGATGGAAGCCCCGGGAGCCCCTGGTCACTTCAGCAGGCTCCGAACCTCACCCCCTCAGTCCGCACAGAGTGAGGTCTCGATGAGGCCGAATAGACCATTCCAATTCTGTTGCCAACGGCACCGCTTCCCCAGTCCCTGTGAGCTCACAGTGGCCGATGAGATCACAGAGACGGGGCCTGCTATTGGTTGTGGGCTTAACTCCCCCCGCTTCTCTCTTCCTTCCCCCCCCTTTCACCTGGCATCTCAATGTCCCTCAGTCTCTGTCATCCATCTCTCCTCTACAACCAGCCCAGTCTCTGCGATTCCCCTCTCCCCCTATCTCCACAACTCCCTTGCTCCCCGTCTCTGTGACCCCTCCTTCCCCTACACCCCTCAATCTCCCACAACCGTTCTTGTCTCCGTGAACCCCTCCCTCCCCTACACCCCTCTCTCTCTGATCCCCTCCCTCCCTGCCTCATTGCGCCCTCCCTCCCCTAAAGCCCTCCCCTTCTCCATGACCCACTCCCTCCCTGTCTCTGTGACTAATTCCCTCCCTTACAGTGTCCCCTTCTCAGTGACACCCTTCCTACCCTACACCTCTCCCTGCCTCCATGACCCTCTCCCTCTCCTACACTCCTCTTGCCTCTGTGACCCCCTCCCTCCCCTACACTTCTCCCCACCCTCGTGGTCCTCCCTCCCCTACACCTCCCGACCCTTGTGGTCCTCCCTCCCCTACACTCCTCCTGTCTCTGTGATTCCCCCCCCCCGCCACTTCTGGCCAGTGTCTTTACAAGATGGATGACCCCAGCCATTATGAATACTTGTCGGAGATTGTCTGCCTGGTGTCGGTGGTCACATAACCAGGACTTGTGACGTGCACCGGGTGCTCATACGACCACCCACCACCTTCTCTCATGGCTTCACGTGACCCCGATCAGGGGCTAAGCAGGTGCCACTCCTTGCCCCCGGGTGACCCACAGGCTAGTGGAGGGAAGGAGGGCCTTGCACCAAGTACTGAGATAGATAATACTGAGAAGACGAGTTGTAGAGAGCTTGGAAGTGAGAGTTGGGGTGAGTGAAGTTACCCACATGAGTTCGGGAGCCTGATGGCTGAAGGGTAATAGCTGTTCCAGAAGCTGGGTGTCTGGGACCGAGCATCACAATGTGATCGGCAATGTTGGAACCTGAATTGCGGAGGAAAGAAAGACTGCGACGCAGACACAGCAGCCGAAGTTTATTCTAAGCATTCCAACAGCACGCCTGAGGCTTGGCCGAGTGACGAGACTCTCAAAACTAGGACCCCGCGATTAGCGCTAACTTAAGTACATGGGATCCCCGGGCCTTTCAAAATAAAACTTCACAATTTGAAGCAGAGAGCACCAGGGGACCTCATTACAAAGAGTGAGTCGCTGGAGAAGCAAACACAGGGACCTCTAAAGGATTAACGGCTCTCGTTAAACCCCTCAATCGTCAGGCTCTTGAACAAAAGAGGGTAATTTCACTCCTCTGCTGAGATGTTTCCCCCAGCCATTGATCTCACTTTGAGAACTCGTCATGCGTTATTTCATTCTCAGGTTATTTATTGTTATTTGGGTAATAGTTGCCCAACTTGTAGTCTCCCTGCTCTTGCATTGATCCTGTTTACGGTCTCTATTCTGTAGATTTACTGAGTATGCCCGCAGGAAAAAGAATCTCGGGGCTGTAAGTATGTACTCTGATAATAAACCTTACTTTGAACAACAATCTGGGGGCTGTAAGTATGTACTCTGATAATAAATCTTACTTTGAACAACAATATGGGGGCTGTAAGTATGTACTCTGATAATAAATCTTACTTTGAACAACAATCCAGGTGCTGAAAAGATCTTGGAGCCAGGGCTCTCTGGCGCCCCACACAGGCCTGGAGAGTTCAATACAGGCAGCAGTGTGAATTCGGACCCAGCCGAGCTGGTCACAGCATAAATCCCACCTGAGTTGTACAGTCCTTGAGACACAGGTTTAAGGTAAGGTGGAGTCATTAAAGGAGTCCTTGTATCACACAGAGGGCTCAAAGAACATTTATGAAAGTACGTGTACATTATGCAGCCGTGAGATTTGTCTCCCTCCGGGCAACCACGAACAAACAAACCCAAAAGAGCCCTAAGAAAAGACGGACGGACACCCGATGTGCAGAGAGAATATAAAAAAGAACCAAACCACTCAAACCATAAAATAGCACTCAGGATGAAAGTGAGTCCTCAGACACAGAGCCTGGAGCAGGGAGGTCGGTGTGTGGAATGAGTGGCCAGAGGAGACTTACGAGAATGTTGCCTGGGTAGGGGAGCGTGCCTTATGAGAATAGGTTGGGTGAACTCGGCCTTTTCTCAGAGCGACGGAGGATGAGAGGTGCCCTGATAGAGGTGTATAAGATGATGAGAGGCGTTGATTGTGTGGATAGTCAGAGGCTTTTTCCCAGGGCTGAAATGGTTGCCACAAGAGGACACAGGTTTAAGGTGCTGGGGAGTAGGTACAGAGGAGATGTCAGGGGTAAGTTTTTTACTCAGAGAGTGGTGAGTGTGTGGAATGGGCTGTCGGCAACGGTGGTGGAGGCGGATACGATAGGGTCTTTTAAGAGGCTTTTGGATAGGTACATGGGGCTTGGTAAAATAGAGGACTATGGGTAAGCCTAGTAATTTCTAAGGTAGGGACGTGTTCGGCACAAGTTTGTGGGCCGAAGGGCCTGTATTGTGCTGCAGGTTTTCTATGTTTCTATGAAACGGCACAGTGGGTACAACAACATTCAGAAGACTTTAGACAGACACACAAAAAGGAAGTTTATAAAGATAAACTTTATTATATAGCACTGTGCAATGGTGTTGGTCACTTACATATAAATTACGAGGCACAGACCTTTGCACAGGACTGTAGTAATTTTATGTATTGCACTGTACTGCTGCCACAAAAAAACCACATTTCATGATGTGCGAGTGATTCTGATTCTGATACGGGTCTCTATTGTGGACTGACAGTGGGATGGGGGCTGGGGAGGGGAATCGTGGTTGGGAAAAGGGGAAGGGAGAGGGAAGCACCAGAGAGACATTCTGTAATAATTAATAAATAAATTGTTTGGAATCAAATGACATTGCTGGGTGTCTCCGGGTTGGATGCGTCTGCACCTGCAGCACACCCCTCCCTTGGCTCTCCTTCTCTGCCACACCCATCCCACAGCACTCCACCCTCGCCATTCCCAACCTTTGCTCCTGCCAGATTCACAAACTTGCTCTCTGCTCCACATTGACGAATGCTGTGCTAGTGTCTTAGGCACCAGAGCTGTTTATATATACACATATAAACCCAAGACTTTTGCACAGAGGGAAATGATGTGAGTAAGTGGGACTAGGATCAGATGGGCACCCAGGTTGGCATCGGCGAGATGGGCCGAATGGCTGTATGACTCTAAAAATACTGACTTTTACACACAAATTGCTGGAGAAATTCAGCACATCAGGGTCTCAGCCCAAAATGTCACCTGTTTCTTTCCCCTCCACGGATGCTACCTGACCTGCAGCATTGTGTGTGTGTGTGCGTGCTTGCATGCGTGTGCGCGCGTGTGTGTGTTTGCACGCGTGTGTATGTGTGTGTGTGCGCGTGTGTATGCGTGTGCATGTGTGTGTATGTGTGTGCACATGTGTGTATGTGTGTGTGTGCATGTGTGTGCGTGCGTGTGTGTGTGCGTGCGTGTATTGCTCTGGACTTCCAGCACCTGCAAAATCTCTCGCGTCAGCCTAGCGAGTCTGCTCCGCCATTTTATCATGGGTGATTCCGGATCCGATTCAAGCACGCACCTGCCCTCTCACCATGTCCCTCGATGGCCTGACCGACCAGGAATCTATCAACTTCTGTTTTGAATATACCCACATGCTCAGCCTCCACCACAATCTGTGGCAGAACATTCCACAGATTCACTACTATCTGGTTAAAAAAACTTCCCCACCAGAGGGAACATCCTCTCCACATCCACCCCATCTAGTCCTTTCAACATTCCATAGGTTTCAATGAGAGCCCCCCGCATACCTCTAAATTCCAGTGAGTACAGGCCAAATACTCCTCACATGTTAACCCCTTCATTCCCAGAATCATCCTCATGAACCTCCTCTGGACTCGCTCCAAAGACAACACATCCTTTCTGAGACACGGGGCCCAAAACTGTTGATGATGCAGCCTGACTAGTGTCTTAATAAACCTCAGCATTAACTCCTTGCTTTTATATTCTGTTCCCCTTGAATAAATGCCAATGTTGCCTTTGCCTTCTGTACTACAGACTCAACCTGTGAATCAGCCTTCTGAGAGTCCAGCACGAGGACTCCCAAGTCCCTCTGCACTTCTGATGTTTGAACCTTCTCCCCACTTAGGTAACAGTCCATACTATTGTTCCTTTTACCAAAACCATACATTTCCCAACACTATTCCAACTGCCACTTTTTTGCCCATTTTTCAATTTATCTAAGTCTTGCTGCAATCGCATTGCTCCCTCAGCACTACCTACACCTCCACCTGTTTTTGTATCAGCACAAAGCCATCGATTCCATTATCTAAATCGTTGACAATGTGAAAAGTAGCGGTTCCAATCCGGATCCCTGAGGAACACCGCTAGTGTTCACTGTGCTTCACAAAAGTGTTTCACCGCTAGTTTTCTGGCAGCCAACCAGAAAAGGCCCCCGTTATTTCCACCCTTTCCTCCTTCCTGTCAGCAACCCCTCTCTCCATGCTGGTATCTTTCCTGTGATTTTATCTTGTTATGCACCCTCATGTGAGGCTCTTTATCAAATGCCTTCTGAAAATCTAAGTTACATCCACTGCCCCTCCTTTGTCCACCCAGCTTGTTACTTCCTTGAAAAATTCTGAAAGATTTTTTAGGCAAGATTTCCCTTTATAGAAACCATGCTGATTTTGACTTATTTTGTCGTTAGTCTTCAGGGACTTCGAAACCTCATCCTCAATAATGGACTCCTACACTTTCCCAACCACTGAGGTTAGGCTAACCGGCCTGTACTTTTGTCCTCCTCCCTTCTTAAAGAGTGGAGGGACATTTTTTTCCAGTCCTCCGGGACCAAGCCAGAATGGAGAGATTCTTGAACGATTATGACCAAGGCACCCATCATCTCTTCAGCAACCTCTCTCGGGACACTGGAATGCAGTCCATTTGGTCCAGGTGACTTATCCACCAGTTTGACCAGCACTCTTCTTTTGTAATAGCAATGACACTCACTCTTGTTCCCCGACACTGACGGACCTCTGGCATACGGCTAGTGTCTTCCACAGTGAAGACTGAAGACTCATTCAGTTCATCTGCCATTTCTTTGTCCCCCATTACTACCTCACCAGTATCATTTTCCAGTGGTCCAAAATCAACTATCACATCCATTTTATTCTTTATATAACTAAAAAAAACCTTTTTTATTGGTTAGTTCGCCCTCCTATTTCATCTTTTCCCTTCTTATAACTTTTTTTACCTGCTTTTTGTTGGATTTTAAAAGCTTCCCACTCACTTTTGCTGTCTTATATACTCTTTCCCTGGCTTTTATGAGGTCCTTAACTTCCCTGGTCAGCTCAGCCATTTGAGAACTTTCTCTTCTGTGGGACATATCTATCCTGCGACCTGTGAACTATTCCCCGAAACTTCAGCCACCCCTGTTCTGCTGTCATCCCTGCCAGAGTCCCCCTCCTGTCCACCTGGGCAAGCTCCTCTCTCATGCCTCTGTAACTCCATTCCATAGCTCAAATGGCATCTACAAATTTGCTGTTGGCAGAAGTTCAGATGGTGACGAGAGGGCGTACAGGAGTGAGATTGATCAGCTATCTGCACTCATCATCAGTAAGACCAAAGAGGTCACTGTAATTTACGTTTTTCTCTATTGTTATGTATTGCATTGTACTGCAGCCACAGAGACAACAAACTTCACGACATATGCTGGTGATATTAAACCCGGTTCTGACCATGACTGCTCCTGTCACATAACACCCACACCCCGATCACTCAATTTGACCACGATCTGCAGTAGAACAAGAATCACGTTTATTATCACTGATGTGCATCCTGTGGCCACTTCTTTTGGTGCCTCCTGTACCTAATAAAGTAGCCACTAAGCATATATTCATGGCCCTGGAGTGGGCCCCCATGAGGTTCACGAGAACAATCCCAGCTATGGAGGGCTTACCGTATTACAAGTGTTTGATGGCTCTGGGCCCGTATGCGATATATTCAAAGGGATGCTGTGGGGTGAGGTGCACCTTGAGGCTTCTGAGGGACCGAAGGACCTGGATAGACTGGACGTGGAGAAGCTGTGTCCATTAGTCATTTAGTGTCCATTAGTAAGACCTGGAGGTGCAGCCTTTGTGCCATCGTGTGATGGGACTCTCCCCACTTACCTGGGCTGAGTTAGTCCATGCACTCCACATCCGCCACGTTACCCCCCCTCCTATCTACAAATTGGGAATGTGAAGGGACTCTCCCCACTTACCTGGGCCGAGTTAGTCCATGTACTCCACATCCGCCACGTTACCTCCCCTCCTATCTACAAATTGGGAATGTGAAGGGACTCTCCCCACTTACCTGGGCCGAGTTAGTCCATGCACACCACATCCGCCACATTACCTGCCCCCATCGACAAGTCGGGAGCGTGACCTCCCTCCACTAAAGTGAGTGCAATGTCTACAGAACGGACAGCAGTTCTTCGCCAGCAACACCTCTGACAACCCTTCCCAAACCCGACCCACTTCTGCCGAGGGCAGTGGGCGCTGGGAAGCACCCCTCTCCTAAGTCTCAATCCAGATATCTATTCCTCCATAATTGCTGGGTCTACATTATGGAACTCCCTCCTCTGACAGCCCCTTACCCACACTGAAGGCAGCAGATAAAGTGGGGTGGCAGCTCTCCACAACCCCCTCGAGAAGGTAGATGCAACAATGTTGTTGAAGTCGAGAGTCCAAAAACAAAACTAAATAAATTACTTATTTAATTGTGGTGTGGCTGAAGCTGTTTAAGTAATACATGCTTCGTATTAATATGTACATATTAATGAGCATAATATGAATATTTATTAGCGCTATCGCCCGTTGCTGTGCCTGGGCCAAACCATGCGGTCTTTGAAAAGAAGTCAGTAAAACTCCCTTAAGTGTACGGGAATTAAATAATGCATCTTTTTATGCAATGTTCACATTTATTATTTTCAGTAGAATGCACTGATTCTATTTTAATATGGGATTGAAAAGATTTACAACAGGTGGTGTTGGTAGGTCACCCTCGCGGAGGAACGGGGAAAGCTAGTGCGCATGCGCAGACCGGGGGGGGGAGGGGCGGGAAGGTGAGGGCGGTCCCCAGAACGGCGCAGGCGCAGTGGGTGGCGGCGGCCGTTGGGATTCAAAGCAGGGAAGGAGAAACCGGTCGGACCGGGAGACGATGGCGGCAGCGGCCTTCCAGCGCTCGTTCGACCCCGAGGACCACGAGCTGGACAAGGGATTCCGGCTGACGGCTCTCTCCGACCTGAAAGGATGAGGCTGCAAGGTCCCGCAGGAGGTGCTGCTCAAACTCCTGCAGGGACTCGAGCCGGAGCCGCAGCCCGACGCCGGGGCTGGCGGCGACGACGACAACAGCCAGTTCCTGGGCACCGTCATGCCGCGGATCGGTGAGGACCCCTTCTCCCCCTCCCCCAGACCTCGGCGTGCCGGAGTGCGGCTTGTGGACCCGCCGGGCCTCGGAGCCGCCTACCGGCCAATCGCGGTGCCATTGTGCGAGAGGTAGACAGATCAACCAACGGGGGGATGACACGTCGGTTTGATCGATGGCTGGCCGAGCCACCCAAAGGCGTCGGCGCCTGACTGACAGCAGCCGTACTCAGTGAGAACGGTTATCTCTTGATTGACGGGCAGCGCCACCAATCATTGGGGGCGGGAGCCCATGTACGAAGGGGATTGGTCTGATACCCTGAGGCGGGCGTTCAGGCTCAGGTGATGGGCAGGGCATGAACGCAGCCTTTGCCCCAGATGGAATCCAGGGAGGAATTTGGACTTCAGACACCATCGATCCCCGTCACTGCAAATGCCCCTATCAGAATATTGCTCCTTGCCTCGTTTTTGGATGACCCCCAGCCGGGGGATAGCAGCCTTGTGGTGGTGGGGGATGGGGGGGGGGGGTGCACGGCAAGATCTCAGGATAGCAGCCCGTTCTATGCTGAAGGGGGGGAGGACTTTGCCCCAGGAAAATGGCGAGGTTGTGGTTTGGTGGAGGGGACCTACCTCCGAACAGGACTGCCATTTCCCTGAAAGGTTGGCCGCCCATCTGCCCACAACTGAATTTAAAGAATGAAGTCTCAAAAACTTGGTGGGGGGGGGTGATTGCAGTAATTTGTCAATTAGAGGGTCTATTCAATCTCCCAACCTCTCTTGTGTCCCTGCTCACACTACATTCCAGCCTGGTAAGCTTGAGTTTTCTCTTGGTGGGTTCTCAGGTGGCCGTATATTGGTGCAGTGTACTTGGAGTGGCAGCCTTGCACTCCCACCTCCCCACACCGTGCATCTTATTGTCCTGAGGGCGGTGTAGCCAGTTAGCCAGCTAGGCCCTGGGACTGCGGTGGAACAGCGCCGCCTGCGTTCCATGCACATTCTGCAGCACTGAAGTGGTTCCCCTGCCCAGTAGCTCCCCAGGCATTCTGTCAGTCTCTTCGTGTCTTCCCCCGCCTGCGGGAACTCTTGAGCAATGCACACGAAATGCTGGAGGAGTCCAGCAGGCCAGGCAGTGTCTGTGCAGGGCAATGAACAGTCAACGTATTGGAATGAGCCCTTTCAACTCAAAGTAAACTCTCTGTTAAAGTGCATGTATGTCACCATACACAGCCTGGGGGTTCATTTCCTTGCAGGCACTCACAGCAGAACAAAGAAACACAAAAGCATCATTGAAAAACTAGTAGAGAGGGACAAGAAACAACGTGTAGAAGAAGAAAAGTTACAAATACAAATGGAATCAGTTCAATGTTGGAGTGAGTGAAGTTATTGACAATGCTTCAGAAGCCTGATAGTTGAGGGGTAATAAGTGTTCCTGATGAGGGAGTGGTGAGGGGCCTGAGGCTCCTGTCCCTCGTTCCCTTCAGCAGTGAGGAGAGTGTGAACTGGATGGTGAGGGTCTTTGATGCACACTGCTCCTTGTCGATGGTGGGGAGGGCTTTGCCTGTGACGGACTGGACTGCGTCCACCACTTAGGCTTTTCCGCTCTTGGGAATTGATGTTTCAATTACCAAACCCCATTATCAAAGAGTCGCTGTAATGAAGGGTCTTGGTCTGAAATAGTGACGTTTTATTCTGCTCTATAAACGGTGAGTTGTGTGTGTGTTGTACCCGTAGCAAGCTTTTGCAAATGTTGACTGAAATGGGGGCAAATTAGATACATGGCGGACATTGTGCCCTCAAAGTGTCTGCTGGCTGCAGGAACTGCCCTTTCAAAATATCCACCAGCAGACGGCATTAGGTTTCACACCCCTGCTGCGCGGCTGATCCCAGGGCCTGGACTGACATCAAGCTGACCATCTGTTGCAGGGATCGGGATGGATTCCTGTGTGATCCCGCTGCGGCATGGCGGCCTCTCCCTTGTACAGACCACAGACTTCTTCTACCCGCTGGTTGATGACCCCTACATGATGGTAGGTTGCCGCTGTTACCTGCGTCGTCTTTCCACTGGGTGGGGCAATTTGTTCACTTCAGAGTTTCCTTTCATACACCCAGCTATTGAACCGCATTCAGAGCCGCTCTGGGCACCACGTCACTGATAAAAACCTGCAGGCTGCACTGTATTAGGGGTGAAGTGTAAACTGTCACTGTGACCCCAGGGTATGGTACCGGTGGGGACTGGTCTGTCACTCTGTGACACTGGGGTACGGTACCGGTGGGGTCGGGTCCGTCACTGTGTGACACCGGGGTACGGTACTGGTGGGGATGGGTCTGTAACTCTGTGACACTGGGGTACGGTACCGGTGGGAACGGGTCTGTCACTGTGTGACACCGGGGTACGGTACTGGTGGGGACGGGTCTGTCACTGTGTAACACCGGGGGTACGGTACCGATGGGGCGGGTCTGTCACTGTGCAACACCGGGGTACGGTACTGGTGGGGTGGGGAAGGGTCTGTCACTGTGGAACACCGGGGTACGGTACAGTTGGGGTGGGGATGGGTCTGTCACTGTGGAACACTGGGGTACGGTGCCAATGGGGACGGGTCTGTCACTGTGCAACACCGGGGGTACGGTACCGATGGGGCGGGTCTGTCACTGCGACACCGGGGTACAGTACCGGTGGGGACAGGTCTGTCACTGTGCGACACCGGGGTACGGTACCGTTGGGGTGGGGATGGGTCTGTCACTGGAACACTGGGGTACGGTACCGGTGGGGACAGTTCTGTCATTGTAACACTGGGGTACGGTACCGGTGGGGACGGGTCCGTCACTGTGTGACACCAGGGTACGGTACTGGTGGGGACAGGTCTGTCACTGTGTGACACCGGGGTACGGTACCGGTGGGGACGGGTCTGTCACTGTGTGACACCGGGCTACGGTACCGGTGGGGATGGGTCTGCCACTGTGTGACACTGGGGTACGGTACCGTTGGGGACGGGTCCGTCACTGTGTGACACCGGGGTACGGTACTGGTGGGGACGGGTCTGTCACTGTGCGACACCGGGGTACGGTACCGGTGGGGACGGGTCTGTCACTGTGCGACACCAGGGTACGGTACCGGTGGGGACAGGTCTGTCATTGTAACACTGGGGTACGGTACCGGTGGGGATGGGTCTGTCAGTGTGTGACACTGGGGTATGGTACCTGTGGGGAGGGGTCTGTCAGTGTGTGACACCGGGGTATGGTACCTGTGGGGATGGGTCTGTCAGTGTGTGACACCGGGGTATGGTACTGGTGGGGATGGGTCTGTCAGTATGTGACACCGGGGTACGGTACCTGTGGGGACTGGTCTGTCAGTGTGTGACATCGGGGTACGGTACCGGTGGGGATGGGTCCGTCACTGTGTGACACCGGGGTACGGTACCGGTGGGGACGGGTCCGTCACTGTGTGACACCGGGGTACGGTACCGGTGGGGACGGGTCTGTCATTGTGCAACACCGGGGTATGGTACCGGTGGGGTGGGTCACTGTGCAACACCGGGGGTACAGTACTGGTGGGGACGGGTCTGTCATTGTAACACTGGGGTACGGTACCGGTGGGGACGGGTCTGACACTGTGTGACACCGGGGTACGGTACCGGTGGGGATGGGTCTGTCAGTGTGTGACACCGGGGTACTGTACCGGTGGGGACGGGTCCGTCACTGTAACACCAGGGTACGGTACCGGTGGGGATGGGTCCGTCACTGTAACACTGGGGTACGGTACCGGTGGGGACGGGTCTGTCACTGTGTAACACCGGGGTATGGTACCGGTGGGGATGGGTCTGTCAGTGTATGACCGCAGGGTTGGTCTCTGCACATTGCCTTGCCTCACCCCTCACGGTTGTGGACCCATCTGCATCCGGTCAGCGCCTTGTCCTAACCATGTGACTTCTCCCTCTCCCTTGCCCCAGGGCCGTATTGCCTGCGCCAATGTCCTGAGCGATCTCTACGCCATGGGCATCACGGAGTGCGACAACATGCTGATGCTGCTGAGTGTGAGCCAGAAAATGACCGAGAAGGTGAGGTTGCCGAGGGGAGAGTGAGGGAGCCTCCACTCTCAGAGTGCCTTTGCATTGTACGGTGAATGAGTCACAAAGGTACTGGGGTGACCTGGTGGATACATCGAGACCATCCTAGCTGGATACATCCTGTCTTGGTACAGGAACTGCTCTGCCTGTGATATGAGAAATTGCAGCCCTGCCTATCACTTCTATCCAATACCCATTAACCTATTAAACATTGCAAAGGCTAGATCAGGGGTTCACAGATAACTCAGTTAACGGTAAGGCTGCATGGCAAAAAAAGCTGGGAAGCCCTGGCCTAGATAGAGTGGATGTTTCCAGTAGTACGGGAGTCCAGGGACAGCGGTCACAGCTTCAAAATACTGGGACGTCTCTTTAGAAGAGAGAAGAGGGGGGAGCTTCTTCCACCAGAGGGTGTTGAATCTATGGAATTCATTGCCATTGATGGGTGTGGAGGCGAAGTCATTGGATATATTTAAAGCATAAGTTGTTGGGTTCTTGATTAGTAAGGGAGAAAAGGCAGGTAAAAGGGTGGGGGGTGGTTCAGATGGATAATTCGCACTGCTGCATGTAAGGAATTTGTACGTTCTCCGCATGACCATGTGGGTTTCCTCCCACAATCCAAAGATGTGCCTGTTGGTCATTGTAAGTTGTCCCGTGGTTAGGCTAGGTTTGCTGGGCAGCTTGAAGGGCTGGAAGGGTCTGGTTAACGCAGTATCTCAATAAAATGTCCAGTCGGCCCTCCTTATCCACAAGGGATTGGCTCTGGGACCTCCCGTGGATACCAAAAAACGCGGATGCTCAAGTCCCTTATATAAAATGGCGTAGTATTTGCATATAACCTGCACACATCCTCCCGTATACTTTAAATCATCTCTAGATTACTTATAATATCTAATACAATGTAAATGCTATGTAAATAGTTGTTCTGTAATGTTTAGGGAATATTGACAAGAAAAAGACTACATGTTCCTCTCGCTCACAACACAAGCAGCGAACAAACGAGCTGCGCGGCGAACAATGATCAAACGAGTAAAACTTTTAATCATCTCTCGATCATAGAACGTAACAATACAGTGGAAATGCTATGTAAATGGTTGTTACACTGTCTTGTTTAGGGGATATTGTCAAGAAAAATATTGTACATGCTTCCCTCGCTCACAATACAAGCAGCGAACAATGATCAAACGAGTAAAACTTGTAATACCAGTACAGTAGTTGTTACACTGTCTTGTTTGGGGAATAAGGACGCTTTGGAGGAGGCTCAATAATACTAAAGTATTAATACGAGATGTGAGGCGAACAATGCTCGAAGAACGATAGACAACAATGCTGGAAGAACTCTTCTAGGTTTTCTTGATTTGCGGTTGGTTGATTTCACGCATGCGGAACTCGGATTAGGAGGGCCGACTTAATATTTAAAATATAGTAAATCAGCCAAGATGGAATAGCGGTGTAGACTTTATTTGGCTCCTTTGACAAGGTCTTCTCAGCAGATCAGGGAGGCAGCCAGTGTTATGAAGGACCCCTCCCACCCTGGACATTCTCTCTCCTCCCCTCCATCAGACAGAAGGTACAAGTTCTGAAACACCTTCCACCAGGTTCAAGGACAGCTTCATACCCTCCTGCTATTGAGATTCTTGAGCGGACTTTTCATACACTTAGCGATGAATCTTTTTCTCAGCCTACCTCATCCTGGTGACTTTGCAATCCAGAGTTTTGAACGTCAAGAATGAGACATAGAACTTTGTTTCTGGGAATTGTAAAGTTTGATGCTGAAAGCTTGCAGCAAGGTGTGGTGTAGAGGGACTTGGGAATGATTCGCGAAAGGCCAGTTTATCAAGGTTATACTGGACATCAAATAATTTCGAAATTGTTTCTTCCTTAGGAACTTGCTTTTGTTTATGATAGACCACTTGAAGCTTTTTTTCTTTCTTTTTCAATCTTTTTATTGAGTTTCATATATAAAAAAAACATAACATAATAATGAATAGGTTATAAGTGCAATAGACTTGAAATTAAATTAATAATAAGATAACAATATCCTATTAAAATATCAACAGAAAAAAAAGTATATTAATCAATCAAGCCTATAATAATTATATATGAAAAAAATAAGAATAATCATCAAAAGAAAAAAAAATTAAAAATACAAG
The DNA here is from genome assembly GCF_030144855.1 of Hypanus sabinus. Classification (NCBI taxonomy): domain Eukaryota; kingdom Metazoa; phylum Chordata; class Chondrichthyes; order Myliobatiformes; family Dasyatidae; genus Hypanus; species Hypanus sabinus. Next base: position 27,150,194 of record NC_082729.1, on the reverse strand, counting down.
AAAAAAATATATATTGAGAAAAAAAAACACTAAACTAAAACTAACAAGGGCAATAATAACAGTTTATGATAGTGTCAAAAACTCCGGAACTCCATACCAGAACAAGAATAAACAGAGAGAAGGTCTGGAAGAGGCCAAATTAATTCATATGAAAATGTCGAATGAACGGTCCCCAAGTTTCTTCAAATTTAACTGATGAGTCAAAAATAGTGCTTCTAATTTTTTCCAAGCTCAGTTAAGAAATAGTTTGAGAGAACCACTGAAATGTGGTAGGAGGATTTACTTCTTTCCAATTTTGTAATATAGACCTTCTGGCCATTAATGTTACAAAAGCAATCATTCGTCTAATTGAAGGGGAAAACCGATTACCATCCTCATTTGGTATACCAAAAATTGCAGTAATAAAATGAGGTTGTAAATCGATATTCCAAATTGAGGAAATGGTAGCAAATATGTCCTTCCAATAGTTATATAAAGTGGGACATGACCAAAACATATGGGTCAATGAAGCCACATCTGAATGACATCTGTCACATTGAGGGTTAATATGAGAATAGAATCAAGCAAGCTTATCTTTAGACATATGAGCTCTATGTACAATTTTAAATTGTATTAAAGCATGTTCAGCACATATAGAAGAAGAATTAACCATTTGTAAATTTTTTTCTCATTTTTCTGTTGATATATTATATTGAAGTTCTTTTTCCCATTCTTGTTTAATTCTACCTGATATTTCTGGTTGTATCTTCATAATCATATTATAAGTAAAAGCCACTAATCCCTTCTGACAAGGATTTAAGGTAAAAATCAAATCTGAAAAATCCATTGAAGTTGAATTGGGGAAGGATGGTAGAACTTTATGTAAAAAAATTCTGATTTGTAAATATCTAAAAAAATTAGATTTAGGTAACTTAAATTTGTTGGAAAGTTGGTCGAAAGACATGAAACTACCTTCAAAAAAAAGATCACAAAAACATTTTATACCTTTCCTTTTCCATATGCTAAAAGCTTGATCTGTCAAAGAAGGTTTGAAAAAAAAATTAAGTAAAATAGGGCTATCAAGAACAAAGTTTTTCAGAGTAAAAAACTTACGAAATTGAAACCAAATTCGTAATGTATGTTTGACAACAGGGTTGGATATCTGTTTATTGAATTTAACTAAATCAGCAGGAAGAGAAGAACCAAGAACGGAGAATAGAGAATATCCCTGTGCCTCATTGCATTCTAAATTTACCCACTGTGGGCACAATGATGAATCCAAATCTAATTTCCAATATATTAAGTTACGAATATTATTCACCCAATAGTAAAATCTAAAGTTAGGTAAAGCTAAACCACCATCTTTTTTAGATTTTTGTAACTGCCTTTTACTTAACCTGGGGTTTTTATTTTGCCACACAAATGAGGAAATTTTTGAATCAATGTTATCAAAAAAAAGATTTAGGAATAAAAATTGGTAAAGCTTGAAATAAATATAAAAATTTTGGTAGAATCATCATTTTATTAGCATTAATCCGACCAACTAATGATAAGGATAAGGGAGACCATCTTGTAGTAAGTTGTTGAATTTGATGGAGCATAGGTAAAAAATTCAGTCTAAATAAATCTTTATATTTCTTGGTAATTTTTATACCTAAATAGATAAAGTTATCAGTAATAACTTTAAATGGTATCCTGTCATTCAATAAAGTTTGCGCGTTTAAAGGGAATAAATCACTCTTATCCAAGTTTAGTTTATAACCAGAAAAACTACTAAATTGAGCCAACAAGGATAAAATAGCGGGAAAAGACCTGTCAAGATCTGTCAGAAATATATAACAAGTCATCAGCATAAAGTGATAACTTGTATAACTTCTCATTACAGGTAATACCAAAAATATTAGGAGATTCACGAATAGCAATGGCTAAAGGTTCTAATGCGATATTAAATAATAAAGGACTTAAGGGACAACCTTGTCTCATACCACGAGATAATTGAAAAAAAGAGGATCTGTAATTATTTGTAAGAACAGAAGCAACAGGTTTATAATACATTAGTTTGATCCATGATATAAAATTAAAATATCTCAAAGCGTTAAATAAGTATGTCCATTCAACTCTATCAAAAGCTTTTTCAGCATCTAATGAAATAACACATTCTGGGATTGTGGGTGATGAAGTATAAATTATATTAATCAATTTTCTAACATTAAAAAAGGAATACCGATTCCTAATAAAACCAGTTTGGTCTTCTGAAATAATCTGTGATAGTACCTTTTCTAACCTAATAGCTAAAATTTTTGTAAGAATCTTAGAGTCTACATTTAATAGTGATATAGGGCGATAAGATGCACATCAAGTAGGATCCTTATCTTTTTTAAGAATTAGAGAGATAGTAGCTTCGTAAAAAGATTGAGGTAATCTCTTCTTAGCAAATGCATCATTAAAGATTTCACATAACCAAGGGGAAAGCAAAGAAGAAAATGTTTTTAAAAATTCTATAATATAACCATCAGGACCAGGAGCTTTCCCTGAATTCATTGATGAGATGGCCTCTCCTATTTCGGCCATAGAGATAGGAGCATCGAACAAGCTACGATCTTCATCTGTCAGTTTGGGAATATTCAAATTGTTAAAAAAATTATCCATCATGGACAGATCGCCATCAAATTCTGATTGATATAAAGATTTATGAAAATCTTGAAAAGTTTTATTGATTTCTTTATGATCAGTAGTTAGATTACCGTCTTGTTTACGAATTTTAATAATTTGTCGCTTAGTCGAAATAGCTTTTAATTGGTTAGCTAACAATTTACCAGTTCGATCACTATGGATATAAAATTGAGCCCTGGTCCTAATTAATTGATTCTCAATTGAAGAAGATAATAATAAGCTATGCTCCATTTGAAGCTCAACTCTCTTCTATAAAGTTCTTTGGTAGGAGTCACGGAATAAATCATCAATTTCTTTAATTTTATCCACTAATAAAGCAATATCTAAATATCTTTGTTTTCTTTTACCAACGGAATATGAGATAATTTGTCCACGGATAAAAGCCTTAAAAGAGTCCCAAAGTATTTCTCTGTCAATCTCTTCAGTATAGTTTGTTGAGAAAAACAAGTCAATTTGCTGTTTTATGTAGGTGATAAATTCTGGATCTTGAAGCAAAGTAGCGTTAAGTCTCCAAGATCTAGTATTATTGGAAAAGTCCGAAATCTTGATAGATAACTTCAAAGGTGCATGATCCGAAATAGTAATAGAATCATATTTACAATCAGTAACATCCGTTAATAAACGATGATCAATAAGGAAATAATCAATTCTAGAGTAACTGTGATATACATGTGAAAAGAACGAAAATTCTTTATCTTTAGGGTTCAAAAACTGCCATATTTCAGTAATTCCCGAATCAACCATAAAAGAATTCATAAGTAAGGCTGATCTATTCGGAAGAATTCGGATAGGTTTAGATCTATCCATCAAAGGATTCAGACAACAATTGAAATCTCCACCCATTATCAACATATATTCATTTAGATTAGGAAGGGAAGTAAATAAACGTTTAAAAAAAATCAGGGCAGTCAAAGTTTGGAGCATAAATATTAACTAGAACCACTTTTCGATTAAAAAGTGAACCAGTTATCAACAAAAATCTGCCCTGTGGATCAGAAATAATTTCATGATGTGTAAACGAAATTGAGGGGGTCTATAAAAATAGACACACCCCTAATTTTGGCAGTACAATTTGAGTGAAATTGTTGACCCTTCCAGAACCTAAAAAAAACGTTGATTATCCTCCCTCCAAATATGGGTCTCCTGTGCAAAAATAATATTAGCATTTAGTCTATGGAATACTTTAAATATTTTTTTACGTTTAATCGGATGATTTAAACCATTAGTATTCCAAGAGATAAAGTTAATAGGCATATCCATCATGCCAATATTAGTTGTGTGTATCATAAAAGGTTAAAAAGACACATAACCCATAATTCAGGAAGAAGGAAAAATGATTCAGGAGCAACCGGAGAACATGACACCTCAACAATATTAATAATTTAAAGTCGGCCCATAAACTAAAAGCAAAAAAATAAAAAGCAAAAGCGTGAAAAAAGATCCCTACCCCCTCCCCCAACCCCACGAAAAAGAGCCAAGCGGCAGGCGCACAAACTAATACTAATATTACCCCCATTTTCAAGATGGCAACTCCACGAAAAGAAAGAAAAGATAAACTATATAACACCCAGATATAAATACAGGGTTGTAAAAAGAAAGAATATATATCAATCAAAATGAAAAAATAATATAAAAAAGCAAAAAATCATTAATAAAAAAAAGGATAACCATTGAAGTTTAAAATAGTGTAATATGCCTTTAAAAAAAGATTCCATATTCAAATATAAGAAAATGACATTTCAAAAACAGAGACTTATGGGAAGAAGATACGACATTTTGAAAGGACCATATTACAGAATATAAATGTAAATTCACCAACCTTTTTTTTTAAAAGAAAGGTCATCAAAATAAGATTAAAAAAGGATTCAATAACCACTACAATATATATATAAAAAAAAGGTCCAAAAATTCAAAACATTCGTCCCATTCTCAAATACAGGCAAATAAACGCTTACGGAAAGCAAAGTCTTATGGGAAAAAGAAACAACATCTTAAAAAATAAATCATTATTACAAAGTCTTAACATGTATATCTAATTTAGAGGAAAAAAACTTAATTAAGAAAAAAGACATTGTAGTAAAATTAAAAGAGCATCTGTAAATCATGATAATAAAAAAAACCAGGTCTACAGACCAAAGTAAAAAGCTATACCGCAGCTTCATAAATTAAAGCCTAAAAACGGAATGGCGTCTTCTCTCCAAAAATTCTTCAACATAACACATAGTTCAAATTGTACTAGAAGACCGATATTCTTCAACGAATTTCTTCGCTTCTTCCGGAGTATTAAAGAAGCGCTGACTGTCATCACTCAACGTAATTCTAAGATTCGCTGGGTATCTTAAAGCTTGTTTAAGTCCAATCGAATGAATCTCTGCCATCACCGGTTTAAAAGCGATTCTCGCCCTCATCACCTCGAATGAATAATCTTCAACAATACGAAACTTGTTGCTTCTGTGAGAAATCATACCTTTCTGTCGAGCTAATCGAATTAAAAGCTCTTTCTCCCGAGGATAATGGAGACGGACAATCACAGCTCGTGGCTTGTCTCTCGCAGCCGAAAATCTCGAAACTCTGTGGACACAATCAATAGTAGGTTTAACCCGCAAAGCGTCCTCGCCAAAAATTTCCCACAATAAGTTAGAGAAATATTCAGTTAAGTCATCAGACTCAACATTTTCGGGAAATCCAATAATACGCAAGTTCTGTCTGCGAGATCGGTTTTTAAGATCGGTGATTTTAAACTTATTCTGCTCCACTATTTTAGCGGTCGACCGTACCTTCTCCTCCAAAGTTTCGATTGTACGTATTTTTTCACAAATTATCTTGTCAAGAGCTGCAAACTTTTCTTCATGCCGTTCAATATCTGCTGCCTGCGATTGAAGCTTGATACCAAATGATCTAACGACTTCTTCAAGTTCAGACATTTTCGCATTAAGTTTATTTTCCAGACTTGCAAGTTTAGTATCCAGTTTAGTATCCAGAAGACTGGAGATTGCATCGAGAGATATAGGGTCTTTAGACGATTTCTTAGGTACAGACATTTTAAGTTTGAAAAAATTAAATCAAGTATTATTTTAAAAAAGAAATAAATCATAAATATCAACCCATGTAATTAAGTACGAAAAGATTTGATTAAAGGGTGATTATAGCTTAAAAAATGAAGAGCGCCTAAAAGGCAGATGTCTACGTCGCCATCTTGAAACTCCACCCCCACTTGGAGCTGAACACACATAGATCATGTAGGAATTTGGAGAAATAACCGTTGAATGTAATTTGGATGTGTACATGGATATGGCGCTTCTAATGTCCAGGTGCATGTGGACGGGTCTAGGCAGGATAACAGATTGCTGTGGACCAGATGGGCCTGTTCTTGTGCTGTAGTGCTCTTGGCTGTAAGATCTGGCAGACCAAAGTGCACCTTTGATGATCCTCCAGGTGCTCTTGACGTTCGTCTCTGCACCCCAGCTGGAACACATTCCATAGAGCGCAGAGGCCTCTAAGTCACAAGGACCTTCCTTTTAAAAAAAAAATTTGTTCTGTAAGGAGGGAGGTGCTCGTCTCAGCCTCATCACAGCCGGCCCAGGGAGAGCCCGTGCTTCGGAGGGGCAAGGGTTGAGATTCTGACTACACGGGAGGGCTCCCCACACTGCCCAGTGGGGCCTTGGTGCTTGCTAGTGAGATGTCTGATACTGAAGGGGGGGGGGTGGGCATTTAAGGTGGCCAGGGCAAAGTTCAAAGATGTATGGGGTCGTCCTCACACAGAGGGTGGTAGTAGAATGGGATTGCAGGGCAGGTGGTGGAGGCAGATACGATAGAGGTGTTAAAGAGTCGTTAGGCAGGAGCGCCAGTGTGCAGAAAATGGAAAGGTACGGGCGTTATGTGATAGATTGGCATTTTGTGTCACACATGCATCAAAACATCTAGTGAAATGCATCTTCTGTGCCAGCGAGCAACACAGTCCGAGGACAGCCTCCAGTTTCGTGTACTCGCAGAATAGACACTTCTGGCCCTTCGAACTGTGCCGCCCAGTGATCCCCAGTGTACTATCCTAATCACAGGAAAATGTATAATGACCGATTAACGTGCCCACCGATAGTTCTCCACGGGGGGTGGGGGGGGAGCAATACAGGCAGCGGCAGGAATTGAACCCGGGTCTTGGAATGTGGGAGGAAACCCATCAGGAGAACAACAGGAAAGCGTTATGCTAACTGCTACTGTGCTGCCCTGAGAAGCTTCTAGAAAACATAGAATTGGCTATATTACTGGCAAATTCACTAAACAATTATGCATATACACAGGTGACAGTGTAAACATTACAAGCAAGCAGAGGAAAGTGAAATTGCCAGAGAAGTAACAATTCTATACCCCGATCAACACATGTCAATAATAAATTTCTTCCCATAAAAGAATCTGGATCTACCTCCGGGGTGGAGGCAGATCTGGAAACTCAGGATGGATCGGTGAGGATGCCCTCCCACAAGGTGCGTCTGGGAGTGGCGCTGTTGGGGTGGGGAGCAGTTCTTGGAAGGTGGGGGAACAATGTGACAGCGGTTAACGGCCTCTTCTGCCTCTGCCTGCCGCAGGAACGGGACAAGGTGGTACCCCTGATGATCCGGGGCTTCAAGGACGCAGCGGAGGAGGGTGGCACCTCGGTGACCGGCGGGCAGACAGTGGTGAATCCGTGGATCATCATTGGCGGTGTGGCCACTGTGGTCTGCCAACCCAATGAGTTCATCATGTGAGTTGGGCTAGCGGCACTCTCGTGCGTTTCTCGCACTCTCTCTCATAGTGGGGGCTGCCAGAAGAGCCAGCAGCAGTGATTGGCTGCCGGTTCATGATGACCCCTTTCCGTTCCCTCTTGCTGGTAAATTTTTGTGTTCATAAACAATAGATTCAATTGTTATTTAAATAATGAAAGATTATACCGTGCTGTTAAGCGGAGGGACATGGGAGTGCTGGTGCGTGAATTGCAAAAGTTTGCTTCACAGGTGCAGTGGGGTATCATTGCCAGAGGGATTGAATTTAAGAGCAGGGAGGTTGTGCTGCAAATGGACAGTGTAGTGCTGAGGCTGCACCTTGAGTATTGCGTGCAGTTATGGTCTCTGTACTTGAGGGAAGATATATTGGAGGCACTGGTAAGTGAGACTGGAAGCAGGGCACACATCCTAATGATTTGGGGGGAGATGAGGAAGAACAGCTTTTCTCAGAGAGCAGTGAACCTGTGGCATCCTCTGCCCAGGGAAGCAGCAAGGGCTACCTCATTAAGTAGATTTAAGACAGAGCAGGAGAATCGAGGGTTATGGGGAGAACGAGCCAGCTCAGCCGTGATCTTACTGAATGTCGGAGCAGGCTCGACTGGCCAGGTGGGCGACCTGCTCCTATTTCTTATGTTCTGCTGTTGTTTCCCAAGGCCCGACAACGCGGTCCCGGGTGACGTGCTGGTGCTGACAAAGCCTCTGGGGACGCAGGTCGCTGTGAACAGCCACCAGTGGTTGGAGAACGTGAGTTGCGGGACGGCGCTGAGATGCGTTTGTCGGGGGGGGGGGGTAAGAAGTGTGGGAGGGTGCCATCTTGGAGTGGGGATCCCTTTGCTGACTGACCCACGGGTGATTCGCAGGTCTGACCTCGACTTCGACTGGGGTGAGCTGCTGGTGATTCAGAAGGTCCGCCCCAACCCCCCCCCCCCCCCCCGAGATCTCCACGTCCCTCCGATTCCAGCTGCTCGCAGCTTTCAGCCTCACTCTCTGGTGCACAAATACGTGTGCGTACAGATGCAATTTAAAAAAAATGCATGCTGCAGTCACAAGCACACAGAATACACAAGGACAACATCAGCTACGCATAAATTTTACAAGAAAAAGCAGAGTTAGGACAAAAAAATCATCTTTTTTGTGCAAAGTAATCATAGTGATCTATATTATTGCCCGTAGTATTCCCAGTATTAACTGGAGTTTAGAAGAATGTGGGGTGGGGGAATCTCATTGAAACATATTGAATATTGAAAGGCCTGGATAGAGTGGGTGTGGAGAGGATATTTCCTGTAGTGGGGGAGTCTAGGACCAGAGGATGGTGAATCTGTAGAATTCATTGCTATAGACGGAAGCCAGATAATTTAAATAAAGTGGAGGTCGATAGGTTCTTGATTAGTTAGGGGATCAAAGGTTAGGCAGGAATAATAAATTGAGGGGAATAATTAATCGGCCTGATAGAATGGCAGAGCTGACTTGATAGGTTGAATGGCTTAATTTAGTTCCTTATGTCTCACGATCTTACTGAGGTAGTGATTAGGGTTGAGGTGGTTAGTCCATAGACTATAGAAAAGTACAGCACAGTATGGGTTTTCAGCTCATAAATACTGTAACTGGTGTATATAAAGCTACACAATATACACAAAGAAAACATAATATAACCAATCCTTTCCACATGGTCTGTTTTTCTATCATCCACATTATCTGTCTAAGATTCTCAAGTATTATTAATGTATCTGTCTCGACCTTGGCCGCACGTTCACCCACCACTATCCCCTAAGTATTCCTCCTCTCTCAAATGGATTTCCTCTGGTATTGGTTACTGCTGCCCTGGAAAAAGATGCTGGCTGTCTACTCTTATCTATGCCTCTCATAATCTTATACACCTCTGGCAAGTTGCCCCTCTCATCACCTGTTACTCCAAAGAGAAAAGCCTTGGCTCCTCCAGCCTTTCCTCTGAAGAAGTGCCCTACAATCTGGGTGAATCTCCTCTGCAGCCTCTTGTTCAGAACCGAATAATTGAAGGTTTCAGCAACTGAACAGCTGAAGGGAAGTAGCTGTTCTTGAACAAAACAAACATGGAGCAGTGCAGGGCCTTCAGCCCTTGATACTGTGCAGACCCCTTGACCTACTCTTAAGATTAATCTAACCTTTCCCTCTCACAGAACCCTCCATTTTTCTGTCCTCCATGTGCCTATCTACAGGTCTCTTAAACATCCTCAATGTGTCTGCCTCTACCACCACCCTTGGCAACACGTTCCATGCACCCACCACTCTGTGGGTTTAAAAAGAACCCTATACCTTTCATTCACCTTAAAAGAATACCCACTCATATTAGCCGTGAGAAGAAGGCTGTCCACTCAATCCAGACAGCTCTGTCAAACCACATCTCATCCTACTTTGCTCCAAGGAGAAAAGCCCTTTCCCCTTAAAACATGTTCCCAAATCCGGGCAGCATCCCGGTAAATCTCCTCTGCCCCCTTTTGTTGCAGAACCAATAGAAGGGTTCAGGAACCTAATGGTTAAAAGGAAGGAGCAGCTCCTGGTGGTGTGGGACTTCCTGAGTTTCTTCTACTTCTGTTTTATTGTAGAAAAGAGGTTTATTGTCCTCATTCTGTCCCAATTTCTGATTGCTCTGTCCTCAGCCAGGAGCTCCTCTCTCTGGGGATGACGGTTGGGGTGGGAGTTGGTGGATTTTGTGCTGCCCACCCTTCAGCCCCCTACTCCTCTCGAGCACTAACCCCGCCTCTCCCCGTCTCTCCGCAGCCTGAGAAGTGGAACAAGATCAAGCTGGTGGTCTCCCAAGAGGACGTGGAGCTCGCCTATCAGGAAGCCATGTTCAACATGGCCCGGCTAAACAGAACAGGTAACTCCCTCCATGCTGGTCACCCCTCCTCCCCTACACGCATGGCTCAGCCTCTGGGGCTGGCCAGGACCTTTTCTCTGTATATGTAGTGTTCAGCGCAGGACATCCTGATGATATGATGGATCCCGTGGAGATGGGTCTTGGGATTGGCAGGGGGCTGTCGGCACTGGAACTAGCCCTCCGTGCACAATGGTGTGTCAAACCTAACCAGACTAATCCCTTCTTTCTATATTTATCACCAATAACCAGGCTCAAATTCCCAGCATCGTCTGTAAGGAGTTTGTCCAGTTGACCATGAGGTCTCCTCTGAGTGCTCCATTGTCCTCCCACATTCCAAGCAGACAGAGATAAGGGATAGGTAGTTCTGAACATGCTATGCTGGCATCAACCTTGGTTGATGACACAAACGATTCATTTCACTGTACGTTTCGATGTACATGTGACAGATAGAGCTAATCGGATACACTATGTCTATAACCCTCCATTCTCTGCACATTGGTGCTCCTGTGATCCCATCCTGACAGCACACTCCCAACATCCACCACCCTCTCTGTGAAAGGAACTGATTGTTTCTCCGGTCACCCTTTGGTACTGGACATGTTGCTAGCAAGCACAAATGCCCCTCTTGGCTGGCAGTGAGAGGAGCCCTCGATGTCTGATCCTTCCTGTGTAGTGGGAATGTCGGCCTCTCCCCAGCTCAAGCACACGCCACCCTCGGGACAGCTGTGATGAGTTCCACCTATTTGCAGGCTGCGAGTTTTCCTGAGGAAGGTCCTTGTCGAGGTTTGTCCGTATGCCGTCCGCAGTGTCCCAGTGGGGTCGTCAGGTGAGGCTGGCTCCGTGAAAGACTTTGATCTGCCTGAACCATTCAGTCCGGCTCATCTCATTTGTGCCAAGTTGTTTCTCTCTTGTCCCACTGATTCACAACCGGACCATGGCCCTCCCAACCAGGTCCCTATCCAAATATCTCCTAAATGTGGAAACTGAACCCACACCCGCCACTTCTCGCCATCCCCTGAGTAAAGCAGTTGCTCTTAAGTATTTCACATTTCACTCTTAACCTATGAACTTTAGTTCTAGTCTCACTCTATCTTGCTTGTTCTATCCGATCTAACCCCTTATCATTTTCTATACCTCTATCAAATCTCCTCTCTTCCTCCTGTGTTCCTGTGAATGAAGTCCTCACTGTTCCCTGTACTCAAGTCTCGGCAACATGCTTGTAAATTTTCTGTGTACTTTTTCAGTGTTGTTGCTATCTTTGCCCTAGGTAGGTGCCCAGAATGGTGGGTGCACTGTACTCCTATCTGGCCTCATTGCTGTCTCATACAACTTCATTGTAGCATCCCAATTCCTGCACTCGGTACTGTTGGCCCTCCTTATCCACGAGGGATTGGTTCTGGGACCCCTCGCGGAGACCAAAAAACGCGGATGCTCGTCCCTTATTTAACCTGTCTCAGTGCGGTGGACTTTAGGACCCAGCGGAACCCTGAATCCGCAGTGTTTCTGTTGATGAAAGTAATCATGATCACGTTTGAAAATAAAGTGGAAATAATGAAGTGATTGGAAAGAGGTGAAACACCTTCGGTCATTGGAAAAGCGTTAGGCTACAGTCGGTCAACGATCGGAACAATTTTAAAGGATAAAGTGAGAAAGGCCCTGCTATAATGAAAGCTACAGTTATTACTAAGCAATGCAGTGGTTTAATTATTGGAATACATACGTTTCTAAGTGTTTTATATGCATAGAAGGGTAAAATATATATTCTTTTCTAAGACAAATGTTTGACTGACGCTAAATAATACTGGATGTAGCTGTTCCAACTTACTGAGAACTTAAGATTTTTTTCGATCCTGATCCACGATAACTCACGCACATCCTCCCATATACTTTAAATCGTCTCTGCATTACTTATAATACCTAATACAATGTAAATGGTTGTTATACTGCATTGGTTAGGGAATAATGACAAGAAAAAAAGTCTGTACATGCTCGAACAACAAGTGCTGGAAGAGCACTTCCGGGTTTTCTCGATACGCAGTTGGTTGAATTCGCGTATGTGGAACTCGCGGATAAGGAGGGCCGACTGTACTCTGATTTATGAAGGCCAAGGTGCCAAAAGCCCTCTTTACGACCCCATCTACCTGCGACATAATTTTCAAGGAATTTTGGATTCTTCCACACTCCTCTGTGTGTCAGCCCTGCCCTGGTTTGTCCTCCCAAAGTGCAACACCTCACATGTCTTCATTAAATTCCACTTGCCATTTTTCAACCCATTTCTCCAGCTGGTCCTGATCCCTTTTCCAGATTTGTAGCCTTCCTCGCTGTGCAGTGTGCCCACAATCTTGGTGTCTACTGCAAAGTTGTTAATGCAGTTTAGCACATAATCATCTGGATCGTTGATATACCTTCCATCATCTACGAGTCAGGAGTGTGATAGGACACTGCCCATTTGCCTGGGTGGAGTTGGTCCATGCACTCCATATCCGCCACATTGCCTCGCCGCCATCTATGAGTCAGGAGTGTGAGGGACACTCTCCACTTGGAGTTAGTCCATGCCATCCACATTACCTTCCTCCAGATTGAAGGAACACAGCACTTTATCTGTAATTGCTATTATGGCTTTGCCTTGATGTAATTGTATTTGGCACTGATCTATACAGACCAAAGTTTCTGACTGTACTCCTCCACCCACAGCCGCTGGACTGATGCACACGTTCAATGCGCACGCGGCCACGGACATCACCGGCTTCGGCATCCTGGGCCACGCGCAGAACCTCGCCAAGCAGCAACGCAACGAGGTCTCCTTCGTCATCCACAACCTCCCCATCATCGCCAAGATGGCAGCCATCAGCAAGGCTTGTGGCAACATGTTCGGCCTCCTCCACGGCACGTCAGCGGAGACTTCTGGTGAGTAGGCAGGGAGCTTTACCTTTCCCGGGGGAGCCACGGTACATCTCCTACCGGGGTGGGAGGGTACCAGCAGAATAGAAGAGCCGTGGTCAGCCGAAAGTCTTGGTGCTACGGTCTGTTTATTAGCTGTGTGGTTAGTACCTGCTCCTGCTGTGTGGGTGGGGGTATTGACTTTGTTTCTTCCTTCCTTCATTCAGATACATGAGTAGTAAAAATCTTTATGTCTCCATCCAAATGTGCCATGTTTATAATAATTAATTATAATTAGAACAGTCAATGTAATGTAGAGTACACTCATCAGCGTGAGTTCATCAGTCTGACGGCCTGGTGGAAGAAGCTGTCCTGGAGACTGCTGGTCCTGGCTTTTATGGTGCGGTACCGTTTCCCGGATGGTGGATGGGATGACTTGGGTCCCCAATGATCCTTCGAGCCCTTTTTACCCACCTGTCCTTGTAATTGTCCTGAATAGTGGGAAGTTCACAACTACAGATGTGCTGGGCTGTCCGCACCACTCTCTGCAGAGTCCTGCGATTGAGGGAGCTACAGTTCCCATACCAGGCAGTGATGCAGCCAGTCAGGATGCTCTCAATTGTGCCCCTGTAGAAAGTCCTTAGGATTTGAGGGCTCATTCCTCAACTGTCTGAGATGAAAGAGGCGCTGTTGTGCCTTTTTCACCACACAGCTGGTGTGCACAGACCACGTGAGGTCCTCAGTGATGTGGATGCCGAGGAACTTGAAGCTGTTTACCATCTCCACCATTGATGTCAATAGGGGTCAGCCCGTCTCCATTCCTCTTGTAATCCACAACCAGCTCCTTTGTTTTTGCGACATTGAGGGAGAGGTTGTTTTCTTGACACCACGGTCTGTTGCCTGTAGGAACTGTTCCCTGCAGGTCGCCTCATTATTGTTGAGATAAGGCCCATCAATGTAGTGTCATTGGCAAATTTAATTAGCAGATTAGAGCTGTGGGTGGTGACACACTCATTAGTATACGGGGAGTAAAGGAGGGGACTCGGTATGCAGCCCTGAGGGGCTCCTGTATTGAGTCAGAGGTGAGGGAGCCCATTCTTCCCACCTGCTGGTGATCTGACAGGAAGTCCAGGATCCAGCTGCACAAGGCAGGGTGAAGGCCGAGGTCTCTGAGCTTGTTGAGCCTGGATGGAATTATGGTGTTGAATGCTGAACTGTAGTCCAAGAACAGCATTCTCACATAAGCATCCTCCTTCTCTTGATGTGTAAGGACAGTATGTAGCTATTGCATTACCCATCGATCGGTTGTGTCAGCGGGTGAATCGTAAGGGGTCCAGTTTGGGTGGTCGTATGCTGCAGATGTAATCGTTGACCGGCCTCTCAAAGCATTTGCTTATTATTGAGGTGAGTGTGACAGGATGCCAGTCGTTCAGGCATGTTACCTTGGTCTTTTCTGGTATAGAGACCATGGTGGATAATTTGAAGCAGGAGAGGGAGAGTTTAAAAATGTCAGTAAACACACCTGCCAGTTGTGCCGCACACATCCTGAGTACCCGCCCTGGGTTGCCGTCCGGTCCTGCAGCCTTGCGACTGTCCACCCATTGGAAACATCTGCGTACCTCAGCCTCAGAGATGACCAGGCTGCAGACTGTAGCAGTGGCTTTCCTCAGAGGCTGAGAGTTGGCGACATCGAGCGGAACGTGGAGGCGATTGGGCTCATCTGGGAGAGAGGCACAACGTTTGGCTTTGAAGTCTGCGAAGCCCTCGCCACAAGTCATGTGTGCTGTTCAATGTGAATCTTGACAATCTTGTCCCGATATTTTTCCGTAGCCTTGATAGCTTTGCACAGATCATAGCTGCTTTTCTTGAGCTCTAGTTGATCGCTGCCAATATTAGCTCGATGTTGTGCTGTAAGTGCTGCTGGCATGGAACTATTGATCCAGGGTTTCTGGTTTCTGGGGGACAAGATCGTCGATGCGCTTCCGGATGAAGCACGCGACTGCATCTGTGAACTCGGAGTCATTCTTATCATGGAAGACTTTCCAGTCGATGTCGTCAAATATGGTCGCTCTTGTTTCAGCTTCTGCCTGTATGTTGGCAAAAGCAGGATCGAAGAGTGATCTGATTTTCCAAAAGCCGGGCGAAGGAGAGCTTTGTAAGCGTTGCGGAAGGAAGTGTAGCTGTGGTCAAGTGACTTATCTGCACGAGTGCACATCCAGCTGACTCGATTAGAGTCACCGGCGACGATGAAGGCAGCCTCTGGGTGTGCAGTCTCCAGGGTGTTGATGGTCTCGTGCAGTTTGAGAGCGGGTCGGTGGCGGAATGTACACTGCGGTGGTGATAACCGCCGTGAACTCCCTTGGTGGCCAGTAGCTCCAGCTATTCCAGGTCTGGAGAACAAAAGGGTTTGAGTGCACGCACAATCTGGGGCCAAGCATTGTTGACCCCTCCTCCTTTACTCTTCCCAGTGAGGTTTTTCAACCTGTCTGCCCGGGACAGAGAGAACCCATGGCGTGTTCCGGTCTCCATGGGGGTGGGTGCGGCGGGGAATAAGCCGGCACAGACTAAATGGCCCCACTTTGTGAATGAGTTGCGGAGGAGGGTCGTGGGGCAGATGCTGGGGTCCTTGAGCGTTGCCGCGTTCTAATGACTCCATCTTTCTCTCCTCTTTCCCCCCCTCCCCTCCGGGGGCGCAGGTGGCCTGCTGATCTGCTTGCCCCGCGAGCAGGCAGCTCGCTTCTGCGCCGAGATCAAGTCCCCCAAGTATGGCGAGGGCCACCAGGCCTGGATCATCGGCATCGTGGAGAAGGGCAACCGGGCAGCGCGCATCATCGACAAGCCCAGGATCATCGAGGTGGCACCCCGTGGCGCTGCCTCACCCCAGGACAACAATGCCAGCGCCAGCCCTGAGACCCCCTCGTAAGGGGGGCGGCGGGAGGGAGGGTGAGTCCCTGTCCCTCGTGCACCCCCCACCTTTAGTTGCTCCTCCTTCTTCCCTTTTCTTTGCCACTCCGATCCCCAAATGGGAACCACCTACTGCCTGAAATTTTTATTTTAAAACCATTGGCCTCCCCTCCTCAAAGTGACTGACTGCCAGAGCAAGGGTTTTCCCTTTGTGAGCCTTCCTTTTCCCCTGTTGTTTCTATTTCCCTTTGTTTTCTGTACTGTAAGCCCCCCCCCAAACACCCCTCCCCCAGGGGCTCAAAGTGGGGGGGGGGGGCAGCCAGCTGCGATCCGCACAGTACCGTAGCATGCACCCTCTGTCTTCATGATTTTCCCCTGAGAATCTGGCTTCAGTCACATGGGGAGAGGACGTGTCGGGGACGGAGGGCCCAAATTACCTCAAGCCTCAGACTCGGCTCCTCCTCGCCAGGCCGTGAGGGAGTTTGAGGGGCAAAGAGGGGCTGAATGTATTTTCATGAGCATGGGAAGCTGGGCTTCATGACCTCATTAGCCTGCTGCTGACGTTTATTTAAAAGAGCAAGTCCCTCTGCAGCCCCTTCCTCCTGAGATCTGGGTTTGGACGCCGGGTTCCCCTCCTTCCTTGTGTTAGGGGATTATCTGAGCCCACCCCCTCTGTGTCCTTCAGACATCCATACCTCTCTTCCCTGCCTCCACTCGAAGACACTGGCAAAGAGAGAGAGGCTGTCTCTGCCTCCCCACTACCCTCGGTGTAACCGGGGACAGGGTCCAGCTCTGGGATCCTGGGTTTTAAAGCAAAAGAGACTGACGCCCTCTTTTCCTTTTCTCTGCCTCATTTTCCCCCCACCCCACCCCTCCCTCCCCAAGCCAAGTAACTACACCGGCGATCCCCTTCAGTAGACTGACAGTGATTTAACCGTAGAGTGCAGTTAATTATGTGTAGGTGTGAATTTGAAATCAGGGTTTTCTGATACTGTACAGGGTTCTGTTGTTCAAATGAAAAATACCCCACCAGTCAATTTGCTGCAGTGTGCATTTTTCCCTCCCTCCGAACCCTCCCACATCGCCGCCTTCTGCAGCACGGGCACTCCCTGCTTCCTTTCCACAACCCCCCCACACCCCTCGTTCCTTGCCCTTGATTGAGCAGCAGGGGCAAAGGGTGAGGGAAGGGCGGGAGGGAAGTGGGCGGGAAAGGGACCGCCTGCTGGCGGCGGGACCCGCCTGCCGTCGACCCGCAGCCCCGTTAGACGCTAGCCGCGCCCCTCTGCGAATGAAGCCAACCCCCACAAAGCCCGCCTGGTAACGGGGGGCTGGGGGGATGGCCGACACGATGAGCCCAGAGGGGCGTGGTACGTCCAGGCCTGCGTATCGACGGCCATGGCTACGTTCCCCCCCTACTGTCAATCAAAGTAATGGACCAATAAATGAGTTTTTTTTTATAATCTCCCGAGTTTGTGTTTCTTGCTGCTGAAACGGGTAGCCATGTAACTGAGGTGTTTTAAAATACGTTATTATCAAAGTCTGGATCAATCATACAACTTTCCTTGCAGGCAGCCACAAACAAGAAACCTGAAAGAACCCAATTTTTAAAAAAACATTAAGTCAGAGAGAGAGAAAAACAGTAAAGCAAACAACAGCATTCAGAATGAAGGTGGGTCTATAGACAGAAAGCAGACTCATTGTCTCAGCTTCAGTTCATCACACAGTCATGCAAATGGTCGTGGACCTTGCAGACACAAAGCCTGGAGCAGGACACGGCCTCAGTTTCAGTGCTACGGAGAACTGGTATACATCGCAAAGCCAGCCCAACCTTCGCCTTGCCTTTTCAGATCTGACCTGGCATTCATATTGTCCAAACATCAGCTCGGCCCCTGCACAAGGACCCAGGCCACACCGCATCAATACACTTTGGGACCGGACCCTGCCGTCATGTTCCGGTCCACGCCCAACCTTCCCAAATCATTCTGGCACTTAGATCCAGTCTTGCTCCCGGTTTCAGTGAAGGGACTCCGGAGCTCCTCCACTCCAACTCTGTCTCGAACGTGCCTCGACCTTTCTCCGACTTAGCATTGCACCAGCACGCCTTGACCTTCAAGACCACCTCACCTTTGGTCACCTCTTCATTGTTTGTGCTAATCGTTCACCACAATTTTCCACAGGAAAGGTGTCATTAATAAAATCTTCAGTTGTGGTTTTTGCTTTATGAACCACCAGTAAGCTGCAACCCGTCTTTAGTAGCGCTATCTTAAACCAAAAGCCTCAACTGATTAAAGTCACTTGTCTCTTCTAGTTAGTGAGAGGGACTGAGAAACATCAGTCATCGGTCAGTGTATAAATCTGCCCACTGCAAGCGAGGGACTGAGAGACACTGGTCAGTGTGTAGACATTGTTACGTACCCCGTAACTGGGTGTCCAACCAGCAGAGAAAGAAGAATCTGTTGGAGTCTGGTGGTACTATATTCAAAAGTGTTTATTAGTAATATAAGCAAATCAATACCAATAATGCAAATACATAGATAACACACATTAGCAATAATAAACCTAAAAGCGTAGGAATAATAATAAGCAATAATAAACGAGCTCTATCCATGCGTAGGGGTAAGTGAGTTGTCATAAAAAAGTATAAAGTTCAGTTCATGCGTGCTGAGGTAGATATGGTTGTTGTGTTGTAATCGTCGGAGAGAGAGAGAGAGAGCGAGAGAGCGAGAAGTAACAGCTACAGCAGTCAAACCTTCCTTTGCGTTCTTGATCTGTCGTGTCGTTGTGGCCATTCAGTTATGACCCCTCTGTCATTCAGCTAGACCGTTCTTCTGTGGTGGACTCGTCACTCTGGCATGAGTGGACACACACCGCAGTCCCCACCGGCCCTGCTATAACACTGTGAGTTTTACTGACCGACCTCCTGGTTCAGTCTCCGAAGCCCCACACCTTCCCGTGGGTTCCAACACTCAATCAGTGTCCACTAGCGTGTCTGCAGGGTGTCTCTCCAGACCTGACTTTTATCCCTACTCACCGGGTCTCGGCTGTCAATCAATTTTGAATGACTGTGTCCATCAAACCAGCCCACTCCGGCTGTCCACTGAGGAATGTTAATGAACAGAATGGTATAAGATAAATAACCCTCGCAGAGGTCATAACACGGTAAATCAACAAGTCTCTCTCTCTCATGAGCAGCATAGCAACAGTAATGGTTTGTGATTCTCAAAGGGGGGGGAACATGGGCAACTCTGCACCCCATTGTCCATCAGAACTGTTCATCCTTCACCCCCATCCTTCTGGGAATTTTCACCAAGAGTTTAACAAAATACAGAAGTGGCCTTAACCATAAAAATAATACAGATACACATTCAAATTAACATCTAGACAAACAGTCAGCAATTACATTGTCACTCCCCTTTACATGTTGTATTTTAATATCAAATTCCTGTAGCAACAGACTCCAACTTAGTAACCTCCTATTTTTATTCTTCATATTAGCCAAAAATACCAAGGGGTTGTGATCAGTATAAACAATTAATGGTCTCTGTGCTGAACAAATGTAGACCTCAAAATGCTGTATCGCCAAGATAAAGTGCTAACAATTCTTTTTCCACAGTAGAGTAATTTCTCTGATGCACATTGAACTTCCGAGAGAAATACGCCACTGGGTGTTCCACTCCATCCCCTGCTTTCTGCAATAGGACTGCCCCTGCAGCCTCATCACTTGCATCAGTCGCCAGGGAGAAAGGTTTCAAAAGGTCAGGTGCTTTTAACACAGGGTGATGGCACAGTATGGTTTTCAACTTCTCAAAAGCTTCCTGACAAGAATTGCTCCACTCAAATTTTTCATCCTTCCGTAAGAGTTTTGTAAGCGTGAGGGCAATATCTACAAAATTCTTACAAAATTTCCGATAGTACCCCACCATGCCCAAAGACCTTCTCAATGCCCTCTTATTTGTTGGGACAGGAACCTCGGAAATAGCCTGTACTTTAGCCTGCACAGGAGCCAACTGCCCCTGTGCTACCACATACCCCAGGTACGTGATCGTGGCATGACCAAATTCACTCTTTGCGAGGTTCACTGTGAGATGGACTGCAGACATTCTTTTAAACAGGTTTTCTACAGCCTCAATGTGCTTATCCCTTGTGTCACTCCAAACTACTACATTGTCAATATAAGCCTTTGTATTGGTAACTCTCTAATCATTGCATCGATCATCCTCTGAAATGTCCCTGGGGCATTTTTCATTCCAAACGGCAACACATTGTATTCATAGAACCCGGATGGGGTGACAAAGGCTGAAATTTCTCGAGCCCTGTCCGTTAAAGGAACACACCAGTATCCCTTTACAGGTCAATCTTAGTGATGTATCTCACTTTACCCATTTTATCAATAAAATCGTCCACCCTAGGGATAGGGTAAGCTTCTGTTTGTATGACAGCACTCACCTTTCTGTAATCTGTACAGAATCTTATGGTACCGTCCGGCTTTGGTACGACCTCGCATGGAGATGCCCATACAGAAGCATATTCACGAATATTACCAGCAGCTAGCATATGCTCAATTTATTTTTCCACTAGCTTGCTCTTTTCCAAATTCATCGGATAAGGGGATTGTTTAATAGGCTGGGCCGAGGTAACAATAACATCATGCTCTGTTCCCTTGCATCTCCTAGGAACGTCTCTGTTCCTTTATAAATTCCCTCCTTGCTAAGAGTAAATCTACCTCCTCTCCTTTACTCTCCTTCACTCCACGATCCTCCGTTTTACTACCCTCTAACCCCTCTTGGTACAGGGTCGGTAAAAACATCTCAGCCAAATCAACACTGGACTCATTTAAACTGGCTTCTTTCTCAGCCGCCTTTCTCGACATGCTGTGAGTGATTGCGCATGCGGGATAAATCTCAGAATCTATGGGCGAGTCCTCAGCACTCACAGGCTTGCTTGTTAATTTCACTGCTGAACACACGTCACCACCTGCTAAATCGTTACCAAGAACGACGTCCACGCCGTCCCTCGGTAGTTCCGACCGCACCCCTATTTCGACTGGTCCAGATACCAGGTCACATTTTAAAATGACCCTGTGCAAAGGTACAGCTTCTGTCCCTTTTCCTATCCCTCTTAACACAACCTCTCCAGTCTCAGGACCAAAATCCAGTACCTTCTTTAGGATCAATGACTGATCAGCCCCAGTATCCCTCCAGATGCTCACTGGAACTGGGGTTTCTCCTTCTTTCACAGACACTGTCCCTTCCGAAGTAAACTTCTCACAGCCCTCTTGGGCTCTATCCACCTTTGTCTTCCCCATCGATCTACTGACCGACTCAATGCAACCTGTAAGGACTGCTGTTTTCCCTTTCCCTGTCTCCTTCTTCGGAGTGAAGCACTTAGATGCGATATGACCAGCTTTCCCACAATTATAACAAGTCAAGCTCGGAACCTTCCTGCCAGCCTGCTTTTCCTCCTCCTCACCTTTACCACTAGCTCCCGGCTTATTCTCTGCCTTAGACGGTGGGCTTTCTCTACCGTCCCTACTACCTTTCTTGTAACTCTTATTTGAGGAAAACTTTGCCTTGTGGGTTAAGGCGTACTCGTCTGCTAATTTGGCAGTCGCAGACAGAGTCTCTGTCTCCTTCTCATCCAAGTACGTCTTCATACTTTCAGGGATACAACTTTTAAATTGTTCCGTCAGTATTAACTGTAACAGTTTATCATAATCTCCAACAACCCCTTTTGAGGCGCACCAACGCTCACAACACATCTGCATTTCACGGGCAATACGTGTGGTTCCATGGCTTTCTCAAGTTCTGGAACTTCTGCCGGTATGCCTCTGGCACCAACTCGTAACTCCTCAGTACAGCCCTTTTTACTTCCTCATAGTCCCTAGACCCCTCCATAGACAATGCCGAATACGCTTGCTGAGCCTTCCCCCTAAGTACGCTCTGTACCAGAACAGCCCATTTTCTCTCAGGCCAGTTCTGATTCACAGCCAATTTCTCAAAATGAAGGAAGAACTTATCGACATCCGTCTCCTCGAATGGAGGTACCAACTGGATCTCCCGACCAATCTTGTACGCCTCACTTGAGTCTGCTGCCCGGTCTCTTCCCTGCTGCTTTAACCTTACCATTTCCAGCACATGCTGCCTCTCTTTCTCCCTTTCCTCCATCTCCCCTTCAGCTTTTTCCTTCTCCCTTTTAGCCTCCAACTCCTTTAGCTGGATCTCATACTCAATTTTCTTCTCCTCCGCAGCCAACCTTAATTTTTCCATCGCTAACTGAACCTCCCCCTCGGCTGGTTTCCTCTCAGGGAACAGGTCCAATACCTCAGACGTGAACACATCCTCGGATACATAATGCATGGCTATTTCCCTCTGTATATCCAACTTTCTCATCGAAGGTTTCACTGCCGAGAGATTTAGTTGTTTCGCAACGCTCACCAATTCCACCTTCTTGGCACCCTCTAGCCAAGAAAAGCCGGGCTTTCTAAAAATTTTGTCTATTTCCATCTTTGCTGGTTTCCCGTCTGGTTATCTAAGCAACCAGATCAGATAAGGGACTTTTATCCTGATTCACTGGCCCCCCCAATTGGTAATCAAATCAGGAAGACGAGGCCCCAATTTGTTATGTACCCTGTAACTGGGTGTCTAACCAGCAGAGAAAGAAGAATCTGTTGGAGTCTGGTGGTACTATATTCAAAAGTGTTTATTAGTAATATAAGCAAATCAATACCAATAATGCAAATATATAGATAACACGTGTTACCAATAATAAACCTAAAAGTGTAGGAATAATAAGCAATGATAAATGAGCTCTATCGATGTCTAGGGGTAAATGATTTGTCATAAAAAAGTATAAAGTTCAGTTCATGTGTGTTGAGGTAGATATGGTTGTTGTGTTGTAATCGTCGGAGAGAGAGAGAGCGAGCGAGAAGTAACAGCTACAGCAGTCAAACCTTCCTTTGCGTTCTTGATCTGTCGTGTCGTTGTGGCCATTCAGTTATGACCCATCTGTCATTCAGCTAGACCGTTCTTCTGTGGTGGACTCGTCACTCTGGCATGAGTGGACACACACCGCAGTCCCCACCGGCCCTGCCGTCACATCGTGAGCTTTATTGACCGATCTCCTGATTCGGTCCCCGAAGCCCTCACCTTCCTGTGGGCTCACAACACTCAGTCAGTGTCCACTGGTGTGTCTGAAGGGTGTCTCCCCAGACCTGACTTTTATTCCTTCTCACGTGGTCTCAGCTATCAACCAATTTTGAATGACTGTGTCCATCAAACCAGCCCACTCCGGCTGTCCACTGAGGAATGTTAATGAACAGAATGGTATTAGATAAATAACCCTCGCAGAAGTTATAACACGGTAAATCAACAAGTCTCTCTCCTCTCTCTTATCTGTAGCAGATGTTCTTGCATGTTTTCTTTTCATCTCTCTCTCTCATGAGCAGCATAGCAACAGTTAATGGTTTGTGATTCTCAAAGTGGGGGGCGAATATGGCAACTCTGCACCCCATTGTCCATCAGAACTGTTCATCCTTCATAACAACATGCCTCTGAGAGACGGTCAGTGTAGAGATATTCCCGAGAGAGAGAGAGAGAGAGCAGTCAATGTATCTGCGTCTTGCAAGAGGGGGCTGAGAGACACTGGTCAGTGCACAGATCTTCCCCATCGAGAGAGGGACTGAGAAACACCAGTCAGTGTCTAGATCTGCCCCCTGTGAGAGAAAGACTGAGACAGCAGTCAGTGTACAGATCTCCCCCTGAGAGAAGGACTGAGAAACACTGGTCTATGTATAGATTTCCCATTGAGCAAGAGGGACAGGCAGCATCAGTGGACAGTGGAACAGTTTTTTGGCTGATTGACCTCGTCAGCACTGGGAATGTTAATGAAACTCTGGCATGTTTTAACTTGTGGAGAAGTGGGAGCTCTCAAGAGCCTGGTCAAAGTGCAATACATTGGAGAGTGATGGGAAATAGTTGCTGCCTAGCGATACTGACTGGGTTGTGAAGTCTTGTCTGGGGAACCAAAATCAATGCTGGCATCTTGGCTGACATCAAATTGAAATGTGGCTGTTGTGCAGCGTTTGCCAGGAGATGGGGGTTGTGTCTAGCTAGGGCTGGCAAGACAGTCAGGAACAAAATCTGCAGATACTGCAATGTCCAGCAGACCAGGTAGCAACATGATTTCCTTTTTCTCCAAAGCATTGACTGCTTCATTCCTCCCATTTGTTTGGAAAGTAATTGAAATGCCAGCCCTTTGCCTAACATGCCACTTGGACACTTCCAACATTCCTGGCTTTTGTGCCCAACAACAAACTGGATTGGCGGGTCATCTGAAGCTGGTGACTGGGGCACCAGGTTCTCTCTCTGAGGTTTGCCCTCTGCATTGGAGATCTGCTGCTTAAGTTCATCTTAGGAATGTGACTTTAACTCTTGATATTTTTCCCCCTCACACCTTCACACCCTGACTCAACAGAGCTTGATCCCAAAAGTGCAGCATCTACCCAGGTGGGGTTCACAACCCTGAGGGGATCGAGCAGGGCGCTGGTGGCCGAGCCTGAGACATTTCAGATAACAAGCCAGTCCGGTTTTCCCAGTGCAGGAACAGCAACAAAACAGCCGAGGATTGTTCGGCAGGTCAGGCAGCATCTGCAGTGGAGGCGTCTGTGGAAGAGGGAGGGGCAGACAGGAAGACCTTTCTTCGTAGGTTGATGGGGTGCAGGCTGTCAGCTGATTGTTTTTGAAATCCAGGAATCAGAAATTTTTTTGATCGTTCTGATCAACCAACATTTCACCTCTTGTTTACAAGTGGTACTGACGTGTTTTGCATTCCAGTTTCTATTTAAGATATCCAACACTGCCGCCTCCTGCGAGATCAGAAAATGCTGAAAACACTCAGCAGGTCAGGCAGCTTCTCTGGAGCGAAGAGAAACTATCAACTGGTACGGAAGTAAACGCTTTGACCTACCTGCATGCTGGCCAAGATCCCCGTCCGCACTCGTGCCACTTGGACCATATCACACCAAAGCAGGGATCCTTTGTGAGAGGCCACCGGGGGTTCCATGAGAGATCGTGATTAAAAAAAAATATTATTTGAACTAAGCACAATGCGCTGGCAGTAGTGGGCAGTGACCAAGCGCCATTAGCAATCTGTTAGACGTCTTTCAGCCCAGTATGGCAGTGCGCAGTAGGACCATGTTTGTTTGCTTGAGTCCATTCTCAGTTTTTGACACGAGATAGGGAAGGCCGTTGATAACTGGCGGGTGCTGTATTGCACGGAGGGGAGAAAGAAGGCTGATGATCTGAAGTGTGTTTTCGAGCATTGAATGGGCTAGTCCTACTTGGACTGTGACATCAGCCTCTCCCTCCTGAATTACCTCCCCCAACTTCCCCTTGCATGCCATCGGCTTACTTATGGGAGCGAACAAACTTCCAGTGTAGTAAAAAAAATTGGAGGGAAATTTTCATTCTAAAGATGGTCCAGTGTGGCAATTTTTGAAGAGGAGCTGTGAGATGGAAGAGGAGGATTCTAGGCCTAAGGACAACGATGAAAAATTACAATCTCCTGAGTTATTTCACTTCACTAGTGCAACAACAGACGGACACACACACACAAAAAGTACGTCTTCCCAATGAAAGCTACCTCTCAATGGGTTTTACATAGACTGGTGATCCAAGTTGACCTAATCCATTGTGCCTAATCTGTGGAAAACAACTTTCAGTTTGTTTTGGCAGTGGCTCCAACACTCAGTGTGCACTCAAGATATGATATACTGACATGGCCCTGCATTTCTGTGAAAGATCATCCTGCCATTCATAGGAAAGCTATGAATGCAATGCTGCGGTTTTCAACTTCTTACGTGTGTGAGCAAGCTTTATCGAGTTTAACAAGAATCAAGAGTAAGAATAGTAATCTCATTTCAGTTGGTGAACCGCATGTGTGCTTATCTCAAGTTCAACCCAGAAGTGGGGCATTTATTATGTTTGCCTTGTGAGTTTTTAAAATTTATGAAAGGGAAGGGAAGAGATTAATTTCAAGAAAGGGAAGCTGAGCTTAACTATCCTTTTCCCCAACAAATGTTGGCTAAAAATTCATTCTCTACTCAAAAAATCATTGACAATTATTTTTGGATTATTATGTCTACAACTTACTGATCATGCTAATGTACCATGAGCTATAGATAATTTTTATGCAGGGGTTCCCTGAGACCTGAAAATTATTTCAAGGGTCCCTCCAATGTTGAGAAGGGCTGCTGTAAATCACAAGAAAGCAGAATCCATCATCAAGGACCCCACTACAATCCAGGCCATCTCCCTGCTGCCATCAGGTAGGAGGTACAGAAGCAATCGATCACACTCCACCAGGTTTAGGAACAGTCATCAGGATCCTGAACCAGTGTGGATAACTTCTCACCTCAATTCTGAACTGATTCCACAACCTACAGGCTCACTGTCAAGGACCCTGCAACTTACGTTTTCGACAATATATTCATTCATTATTAGCAGTGTTTGTTTTATATTGCATGGTTTGTTGTCTTTTGCATTTTGGTCACTTGTCAGTCTCTGTGTGTGGCTTTTCATTGTTTCCATTGTATTTCTGTAGCTGTGAGTGCCAACAAGAAAATGAATTGCAGGGTAGTGTATGCTAATGTTTTGAACTTCCCAATCTATGTACCTGTCCAGGTGCCTCCTGTGTATTGTAAACGTACCGAGCTCAATCTCTTCCTCTGGCAGTTTGCCCCAAGTATGGAGCACCCTCTGGATGAAGAAGCTGCCCTTCAGCCTCTTGTATCTCCCCCTCCCCCTCAGGAGTCTCCAGAGATTTGGCACGTTGTCAAAAACCCTGGCAAACTTCTATAGATGTGTGGTGAAAATCTACAGCACATTACAGGCCCTTCGGCCCACATAGTTGTGCTGACCCTGTAACCTACTTGAGAAGCTGCCTAGCACTTCCCTACTGCATAACCCTCTCGTTTACTAAGCTCCACGTACCTATCTAAGTCTCTTAAGAGACCCTGTTGTATCTGTCCGTGCATTCCACACACCCACCACTCTGTATAAAAATCTTACATCTGACATTCCCCCGTACCTAATTCCAATTGTTACGTACCCCGTAACTGGGTGTCTGACCAGCGGAGAAAGAAGAATCCGTTGGAGTCTGGTGGTACCAAACTAAAAGTGTTTATTAGTAAACTACACCATACAATATCAAAAATGCTAATATACATATAAAACAAGTTAGCAGTAATAAACCTAAAAGTGTAGGAATAATAATAATCAATAATAAACCAGCTCTATCGATGTCTAGGGGGTAAATGAATTGTCATAGGAAAGTATAGAATTCAGTTCATAAATGCTGAGGTAGTTATGGTTGTTGTATTGAAATCATTGGAGAGAGAGAGAGCGAGCGAGATGTAACAGCAACAGCTGCCGCGGCAGGCAAACCTTTTGTGGCTTTCTTAATCTATTGTGTCATTGTGGTCATTCACTATGACCCTTCTGTTCTTCAGCCAGACCGTTCTTCTGTGGTGGACTCGTCACTCTGGCATGAGTGGATACACACACAAGACACCACCGGCCCTGCTGTAACACTGTGAGCTTTACTGACCGATCTCCTAGTTCGGTCTCCGAAACTCCCACCTTTCTGTGGGCTCCCAACACTCAGTCAGTTTCCACTGGCATGTCTGAAGGGTGTCTCTCCAGACCTGTCTTTTATCCCCACTCATGGGGTCTCAGCTATCCATCAACTCTGAATGACCGTGTCCATCAAATCAGGCCACTCCTGCTATCTCCTAAGGAATGTTAACGAGCAAAGTACAGTCCTTTTAGTGAAGGTAAATAATCCAGGAAGAGTCATAATACAGTAAATCAACAGTCTCTCTCCCCCTCTTATCTGTAGCAAATGTTCTTGCCTGGGCTTTATCTCTCTCTCTCTCAATAGCAGCATAGCAACAGTAATAGTTTGCAGTTCTCGGGGGGGGGGGGGGGTTGGGAATGGTTAACTCTGTACCCCATTGACCATCAGGTCTGTCCATCACTCATAACACAAGCACCTTAAAACTATGCCTCCCCATGTTAGCCATTTCCGCTCTTGGAAAAAGCCTCTGACTATCCACACGATCAATGCCTCTCATTATCTTACACACCTCTATCAGGTCACCTCTCACCCTCCAAGGAGAAAAGGCCGAGTTCACTCAACCTATTCTCATAAGGCACGCCCTCCAATCCAGGCAACATCCTTGTAAATCTCCTCTGCACTCTTCTCTATACCATCCACCTCCTTCCTATAGTGAGGTGAATAGAACTGAGCACAGCACTCCAAGTGGGGTCTGACCAAAGGTTGTATTATAGCTGTAACATTACTGTACCTCACAGTTCAAAGTAAAAATGATTAGAGTACATACATGCCTCCACATACAACCTTGCGAGCAGCTTCAAGCTTCTTGGCATAAACATCTCAGAGGCCGTACCCTGAGCCCAGCATGTTGACGCAGTCACAAAGAAAGCATATTTGTGGGTTTGAGGAGATTCGGTATGTTGCCAAAAACTGTTGTGAATTTCTACAGATGTATGATGGAACGCGTCCTGACTGGTTTCATCACCATTTGCTATTCCGATCAACCAACAGAAATGTGATCTGAGTGACTGGCAGCGGAAGAAACGTCGGTGCCAGAAACTTACTGATCTCCTGGGGTTTTCACGTCCAACAGGCTCTGGAGTTTACAGAGAATGGTGAAAAAACACACACGAGAAAAAACAACAGTGTGGGTGAAAATGCCTCATTAACGAGAGAGGTCAGAGGAGAGAATGGCCAGACTGGTTCAAGCTGACAGGAACTCAAATAACCACCCATTACAACAGGGGTGTGTGGAAGGGCACAGCACGACGAACCTTGAAGAGGATGGGCCACAGCAGCAGAAAAACTCACTGGGGTCCTCTCCTGAACCTCATACACTGAGTGTACACGTACGTCAGTCACAATAAACCTGATTCTTGCTTGAACACCAATCCCGCAAGATTACTAAATCACCGGATAGGGGAATCCCTGAGAATTCCATCAAAAGCATTCCAAAAAACCCCCCCACACAACTTCCTGGTAGTTACTTGGCCACAAAACTGCTCTGTTTCCTGACTGAGTTCTTTGAGCGTATGACACAATTTCCTTCTCCCCAAACACATGCTGACTTTGAGTAATCATTTCCAACGTCAGTAATATTTATTTTATTTCTAGATACAGCACGGTAACAGGTCATTCTGGCCCAACGAGTCCACGCTGCCCTATTACACCCCCGTGAGCAAATAACCTGTGAACTGACACGTCTCTGGAATACGCGAGGAAAAGCATGCTGTCATGGGCAGAACGGTGGCGGAATTGAATGCTGGCGCTGTTATGGCATTACGTGAACTGCAAAACGCCTTTAAAACATGGCAGGAAAGTGGGGTTGAGGGGGGATGATAAATCAGCCATGATAGAATGGCAGAGTAGACAATGGGCCGAATGGCCTAATTCTGCTCCCATGTCTAATGGTCTAACATAGAAGACACTACACTATAGCCCACATCGTTGTGCCAACCTTTCCTTCTGCCATCAGGTAAACATTACAGGAGCATCAAAACTAAAACCACAAGGCTACTAAACAGCTTCCTCCCACAGGCAGTCAGACTGCTAAATAGCTGCTCCACCTGACTCTGCTTTGGACACTTTTAACTTGCACTGGACACTTATAACTTGCTTTTAACTGACACGTGGCTGTTGTGTTTTACTATTTATTGTTATGTTTATTATTTAGTGTTGCGTTTGTTATGTTATGACAGCACTGCTCCTGGGAAAAGCTGTCTCATTCTGCCCTGCAGAGCTGATGTACCGTTAGAATGACAATAAAGTTTTTGAATCTTTGAATCTTCAACCTACTTGAAAATTAATCTAACCCAGTGGCTCCCAACCTTTTTCATGTCATTGGTCAGGGAGTCTGTAGCCCCCAGGTTGGGAGCCTCTGATCTAATCCTTTCCTCCTACACAGCTCTCCATTTTCCTTCCATACATGAGCAAGCGAAGAGTCTCTTAAATGCCCTGAATGTATCTGCTTCTACCACCACACCTGGCAGAGCGTTCCACACACCCCCAACCTCTGACACCCTCCAAACACCTTAAAGTTACGTCCCCTTGTACTAGCCATTTCTGCCCTGGGAAAATGTCTCTGTCTGTGCTGGCTCTCGCCTTCTGATTTATCTCTATCAAGTCGCCTCTCGAGCTTGCTCAGCCTCTCCTCATTAACTAAGTTTGATGATTTATTGAGATACAACACAGGATAGGCCTTTTCAGCTCTTCGAGCACACCGCCCAGCAATCCCCTGATCTAATCGTAGCCTAATCAAAAACAAGATATTAAGAGGAATCGACAGAGTGGACAGCCAGCACCTCTTCCCCAGGGCACCACTGCTCAGTACAAGAGGACATGGCTTTAAGGTAAGGGGAGGGAAGTTCAAGGGGGATATTAGAGGAAGGTTTTTCACTCAGAGGGTGGTTGGTGCGTGGAATGCACTGCCTGGGTCTGTGGTGGAGGCAGATACACTAGTGAAATTTAAGAGACTACTAGACAGGTATATGGAGGAATTTAAGGTGGAGGGTTATATGGGAGGCAGGGTTTAAGGGTCGGCACAGCATTGTGGGCTGAAGGGCCTGTACTGTGCTGTATTGTTTGATGTTAATCGCGGGACAACCCACACGTCTCTGGACGTAAAGTGGTCAGAGGGAGACCGTACAAACTCCTTACAGGTGGTGGCGGGATTTGAACCCAGGTCGCTGACACCAAGCGTTGTGTTAACCACTATGGGCTGCCCTCAAGACGTGCTCCCTAATCCAATTGGCATCAGATAATCTTCTCTGCACCCTCTCTAAAGCTTCCCCATCCTTCTGATAATGAGGCCACCAGAACTGAATACAGTACTCAGAGTGTTTTATCGAGATTCAACATTACCCCGTGGCTCTCGAACTCAATCCCCTGACTAATAAAGTCTAGCACACCAAACACCTTCTTAACCACCCTGTCTTGGAATAAGACCCATCTGTTCCTCCACACTGTCCCCAACCCTGTATTCTGCCCTCAATCTCAATCTTCAAAAAGGAATCCATCTGCACTCTAACTGAAGTTAAACCAGAACAGGACTTAAGACAATAAACGGCCGGGCCCTGGAGAGTCCGGTGGAAAAGAGATACCGAGAGGTACAGGTACGTGGTTCCCTGAACGTGAAGGGTACATAGAAAGGGCTTCGCCAATCGGAGTTTGGAGTTGGGAGATTATGCTGCAGTTGTGACAGATGTTGGTGAGATGACACTTGTGGTGATGTATGCATTTCTGGTCACGCAGTGACAGAAAGGACTGGGAAGGAGACAGGAAAGATTTACTGGTTACTGGGACTGGAAGGATTGAGTTACAAGGACTGGCTGGGTCTGTTTTCCCTGGAGGGAAGGAGGCTGAGAGGTCACAAAGGTCTGAGAGATACTGGTCAGTGTGCAGATCTCCCCCTGAGAGAGAGGGACTGAGAGACACCGGTCAGTGTACAGATCTCCCCCAGAGAGAGAGGGACTGAGAGACATCGGTCAGTGTACAGATCTCCCTCAGAGAGAGAGGGACTGAGAGACACCGGTCAGTGTACAGATCTCCCTCAGAGAGAGAGGGCCTGAGAGACACCGGTCAGTGTACAGATCTCCCCGGAGAGAGAGGGCCTGAGAGACACTGGTCAGTGTACAGATCTCCCTCAGAGAGAGATGGCCTGAGAGACACCGGTCAGTGTACAGATCTCTCCCCAAGAGAGAGGGACAGAGACACCGGTCAGTGTACAGATCTCCCCGGAGAGAGAGGGCCTGAGAGACACCGGTCAGTGTACAGATCTCCCTCAGAGAGAGAGGGCCTGAGAGACACCGGTCAGTGTACAGATCTCCCCGGAGAGAGAGGGCCTGAGAGACACTGGTCAGTGTACAGATCTCCCTCAGAGAGAGATGGCCTGAGAGACACCGGTCAGTGTACAGATCTCTCCCCAAGAGAGAGGGACAGAGACACCGGTCAGTGTACAGATCTCCCCGGAGAGAGAGGGCCTGAGAGACACCGGTCAGTGTACAGATCTCCCTCTGAGAGAGGGACTGAGAGACACCGGTCAGTGTACAGATCTCCCCCTGAGAGAGAGAGGGACTGAGAGACTACGGTCAGTGTACAGATCTCCCTCAGAGAGAGAGGGACTGAGAGACACGGGTCAGTGTACAGATCTCCCCAGAGAGAGAGGGTCTGAGAGACACGGGTCAGTGTACAGATCTCCCCCTGAGAAAGAGGGACTGAGAGACACCAGTCAGTGTACAGATCTCCCCCTGAGAGAGAGGGACTGAGAGATACCGGTCAGTGTACAGATCTCCCCTTGAGAGAGGGGCTGAGAGATACCGGTCAGTGTACAGATCTCCCCCGAGAGAGAGGGACTGAGAGACACTGGTCAGTGTACAGATCTCCCTCTGAGAGAGAGGGACTGAGAGACACCGGTCAATGTACAGATCTCTCCTTGAGAGAGAGAGACTGAGAGACAACGGAACAGATATCCCCTGAGCCATTGCAAACATCACCAGAGACATTGTATATATTTTATTAAAATAATACATAGATTTATTAATTAACATGGAGAGATTAATTAATTAAATTGATACCTCCAGCTTTCTGCAGAGGCTGGCTGTTCCAGTAGAGTAGAAGTAGTTGTAGGTGGGGTGGGAAGAGTTCCAGGGAATTACCAGAAGTCGTTTAAGACTGTCGTTTTTGAAGTCATTTCACCCACCCCACCTTCCTGTCATGTTTGGACCCCAGTCAGCCCTCCCTGCTCCCTTCCCTATCCGGAAGCAACGATCCAGAGCCTTGCCCGAACGCTTCACTCTCCGTCGCTCAGAGTCCGAGAGCGAACGCATTTCGGTAGGGTTATCACTGGCTTAACTTTGTTGGCACAATGAGTTCAGACCCTCCCCCCCTCCCATTGGAGACCCGCAATTGAACGTATGTCTGTATATATATCCACCAGTGGTATATTGAGGGACCGAACCTCCTCAGCTGAACGTGACAGCCGTCTGGCTCATCTGATCACCTCCTAATCTTCCTTCCCTCTTCCCTCTCTGCCCTGTCCCCCTCTCACTGTTTCTCTCTGTCACTCTCTCTGTCTGGGTGCCTCTCTCGCGCTGTGTCCCTCTGTCCGTTTGTCCCTCACGCACTGCACACTTAACCACGTGCCGGGGGGGGGGGGGGGGGGGTCAAACACACACACACACACACACACACACAACAAACCAAACACCAGCCCAGCTAACCATTCGCCGGGGGCGGGGTGGGGTGGAATTCCTTACAGCTCATCTCTCTGGAAGGCAAGGGGGCTCAATTCCAGAAACCCTCAGAGATCCGGCAGCTGCGAGGGTCAGGCAGAGATGGCCCGGTCCAGACCTGTGGGGTTTAGGGCTCAGATGGTGAAAGAGGGGGAGCACGTTCCTCGCCCTCCAAGCGGAATGGAGTGAAGAATATTAAACTACTGTTGTTTTGGGTGTAATCTACCCCCTAGGTATAGGGTGAGTGGGAACGGTCAGCTCGGTCTACCCGTACACGCCTGCACGAATGGTCCCCAGTGCCGTTACAGAGGGGTCCTTGTGAGAGGAAGAGGTCTGAGTCTGTGAGTCCTGCACCCTCACTGCACACCCATCACCCTGAAGGCTCTTCACACACACACACACACACACACACAAACACAAAAAATGATGCACAGAGCTTGGTCCTATCCCCCTCCCCCTGAACGGGACACCGGCACAGGCGCTAGGATCTGGGACCTCAGGGGTGAGCGGCAAGGGGAGGGGAGAGGGGGCCCAAACTCTTGGGGGCAACCCTCCCCTCCCCTCCCCGTTCCTCTAACAGCCCATCCAGGAAATGACTTCTCGCACCTTGGCTCACAAGGTTGGACAGATCCCTCTCAGGGTCCTGGGACCACCACCCCCCCCCCCCACACCCCTCCCGTGTGAGAGAGAGAGTGAGCAGGATGGGGCAGGGGGGGTGTCGGCGTTTCACTGAATGCAGTCCATGACGTGTATCTGCAGAGTGTCCATGTCCGGAGCCTGGTACTGGCACTTGGGGCATCGAAAGTCGGGCTGCTCGTCCGGGAACACGTGCCGCAGGGCCGGCTCCGTGGGCACGTTGAACGGGATGGTGCTGCCGTTCGGGAAGTAGTTACCTGGGTGCGACGGGGTGGGGAGGGTAGAGAACGAGACCACTTCAGTCATTCGCTCAGTAGACGCCATCTACCTCGCACCCCACCCAGGATGCCGTCCCTCCTGCCCCACTCACCTTGGCCGCCGATGGGCGTACGCAGGCTGTCGCTGTGCCGCCGCTGCAGTTCCTCGATATGAGCCCTGGTGGGGGGGGGGGGGGGGGAACAAATGGGGAGAGGTTAGTTTGTCCCATCGGTGGGGGGGGGGGGTGGTCTGTTTCATTCCAAAGCTTTGTGCGGGTCACAAGCAAGCCCAACGGTGAGATGGACTCTGGCTGTATATCGGTGTGTCCGATAGTCTGTCTGTCTCTTTCCCTGTGTCACTTGTGTGTTTCTCTTCCTGTGTGTGTCTCTCTCTCTATACATACATACACACACACACACACACAGAACGAAGAACAAAACAGCACAGTACAGGCCATTTGGCCCACAATGTTGTGCCGACCCTTCAACCCTGCCCCCTCATATAACACCCCCAACCTAAATTCCTCCATATACCTGTCTAGTAATCTCTTAAATTTCACTAGTGTATCTGCCTCCACCACAGACTCAGGCAGTGCATTCCACGCACCAACCACTCTCTGAGTAAAAAACCTTCCTCTAATATCCCCCTTGAACTTCCCTCCCCTTACCCTAAAGCCATGTCCTCTCGTACTGAGCAGTGGTACCCTGGGGAAGAGGCGCTGGCTGTCCACTCTCTATTCCTCTTAATATCTTGTACACCTCTATCATGTCTCTTCTCATCCTCCTTCTCTCCAAAGAGTAAAGCCCTAGCTCCCTTAATCTCTGATCATAATCCATAGTCTCTAAACCAGGCAGCATCCTGGTAAATCTCCTCTGTACCCTTTCCAATGCTTCCACATCCTTCCTATAGTGAGGCGACCAGAACTGGACAGAGTACTCCAAGTGTGGCCTAACCAGAGTTTTATAGAGCTGCATCATTACCCCGCAACTCTTAAACTCTATCCCTTGACTTATGAAAGCTCCATGAGCTTTCTTAACTACCCTATCTATCTGTGAGGCAACTTTCAGGGATCTGTGGACATGTACCCCCAGATTCCTCTGCTCCTCCACACGACCAAGTATCCTGCCATTTACTTTGTACTCTGCCTTGGGAGTTTGTCCTTCCAAAGTGTACCACCTCACACTTGTGTGTATGTGTGTATCTGTCTGTCTCCATCTGTGAGCAAGTCTTTCTCTCTGTGTGTCTATTTGTATGTGTGTGTTCTGGTATCTTCCTGTGCATGTATGTGACTATGAGACTTTCTCTCTCTCTATCACATCGAACACAGAATCAGGCTCTTCATTCCAACGAGTCCATGCCGAGCCAATATTCCCATCCTATCCTGTCTCAGTTGACGGCATTTTTGCATAAGTGCCAGAGTGAGGGTGAGTGCAACCTCTTCCCTGCTTCTTCCCCTCCCTCTGCCGTCCCTCACCTCGCCTCTCCCTGCTGGGCGCCTCTCCTCGCTCTCTCCACTGCATCTTCATCTTGGCCCTCCCTCCTCCTCGATCCCCCCTCCGCCCTGCCCCCCCCACCCCCGTCCCCATCCCCACCTGGTGGCCATGTCGTGCTCTGCCCGCAGTTTATCGCACTCGGCCTGCAGCGCCTTCATCCTCTCCTGCTGCAGCTCCTTCTGTTCGTGCAGTTTCTCGCGGGCCGCCCGCTCCGCCAGGAAATCCGCTTTGAAAACCTCGGCCTGGGGGGGGGGGGGTGGTAGGGGGAGCCGGTCAGGACGGTGGACGTGCCCCCGCCCTCCCCATCACCCTATCACCCTCCCCTCCCAGCACAGGGTCTGCTCATCCGAATCTCAGTCGTAGAATTCCCTGGGACCCGCCCCCTACTTCCCTCCGGACTCACCCACCCCCTGATTTACTGCGGCTGATTGGTGGAGCTCAGAATCGAAACTGGATCTCCAGGGCAGTGAGGCAGCAACTACCCCCCCTGCTCCCTGCCGTGACTCTGTCTTCAATCCCCCTCCCACTTTTTACCAGCTCCACCCTGACTTCTCGCTCACGGGGAGAGGAACTGTGGCGGATGTCGAGCGCAAGACGAAAACTCGGGCAAGTGGGGAGACGCAGGGGGTTGGGGGGGGTGAAATGACAGGTGCTGGGGGTCTGCAGTGACAGACAACCTGCCGGAGGAAATGGGGGGGGGGGGGGGGGTGTTCAGGCGACGTTTGCGGTTCCGTACCTGGGCTTTCAGGACGGGAACTGTCTCCAGCTCAGCCTTCATGGTCTCTGCCTCCTCCTTCAGCTTGTCGATCAGGTCCTGCTTAATGGCCAGGGCGCCCTCGGCCTCCTTCAGCTGATCGGCAATGTCCTCTGCTTGGCCCTGAGGGGGAGGGCACACCAGGCAGAGTCAGGGGAGGGGGTCGGTGGCAGGGGGCACGATTGTGAGATGG
Organism: Hypanus sabinus; assembly: GCF_030144855.1. Classification (NCBI taxonomy): domain Eukaryota; kingdom Metazoa; phylum Chordata; class Chondrichthyes; order Myliobatiformes; family Dasyatidae; genus Hypanus; species Hypanus sabinus. Next base: position 27,113,468 of record NC_082729.1, on the reverse strand, counting down.
GGCAAGGGACGTGAGAAGGAGCAAGCGGGTAGGGGAGAGGAGAAGGGGAGGGGGCATGAGGGGTGCAGGAAGTACGGGGGGGATGGGAGGGGGGTTGTTGAGTGAGAGCGGGGATGGGGCAGAAGGGCACAAGGGAGGTGGGAGGGTTTGAGATGGGGAGAGAGGGAGAAGGGGGACAGATATCAATGTCTTGCAGAGGGGCAGATCCCTCCCGCTTACCCTGTTCCTCTTGCCGTCCCTTACTGTGTGGTCGTATTCGGCAAACAGCTGATGGTAGGCAGCCTGTAGCTGGGCCAGTTTCCGCCTGTCGAGGAGAGAGAACAATTGACATTCAAGATCGGACTCATTTCTGCAGTGTAATGCACTCTGCGTTACGGCCTGGATTTCAAAATGCAATTACAGCGGGTTACAGGCTGGGACCTAACCCAGGGGTTCAGGGGGTTTGTATATAGAATATCAGATCCCCAGGACTGGGTTACAGGCTGGGATCTGATCCAGGGACTCGGGAGGTTTATATACAGAATACCAGATCTCTGGGGTGGGTTACAGGCCGGGATCTGATCCAGGGGCTCGGGAGGTTTATATACAGAATACCAGATCTCTGGGGTGGGATACAGGCCGGGATCTGATCCAGGGGCTCGGGAGGTTTATATACAGAATACCAGATCTCTGGGGTGGGTTACAGGCCGGGATCTGATCCAGGGACTCGGGAGGTTTATATACAGAATACCAGATCTCTGGGGTGGGTTACAGGCCGGGATCTGATCCAGGGGCTCGGGAGGTTTATATACAGAATACCAGATCTCTGGGGTGGGTTACAGGCCGGGATCTGATCCAGGGACTCGGGAGGTTTATATACAGAATGACAGATCTCTGGGGTGGGTTACAGGCCGGGATCTGATCCAGGGGCTCGGGAGGTTTATATACAGAATACCAGATCTCTGGGGTGGGTTACAGGCCGGGATCTGATCCAGGGGCTCGGGAGGTTTATATACAGAATACCAGATCTCTGGGGTGGGTTACAGGCCGGGATCTGATCCAGGGGCTCGGGAGGTTTATATACAGAATACCAGATCTCTGGGGTGGGTTACAGGCCGGGATCTGATCCAGGGACTCGGGAGGTTTATATACAGAATACCAGATCTCTGGGGTGGGTTACAGGCCGGGATCTGATCCAGGGGCTCGGGAGGTTTATATACAGAATACCAGATCTCTGGGGTGGGTTACAGGCCGGGATCTGATCCAGGGGCTCGGGAGGTTTATATACAGAATACCAGATCTCTGGGGTGGGTTACAGGGGCTCGGGAGGTTTAACGCAGGGGTTCAGCTTCCTGACTGACTTGTCCTCTGTTGCGTTCTGTCTCTCTGTCTTCAGGGCAGACTCCGAGTTGTGGACTGCGATCCGGAGTTGGTCGATGGTGACACTTGACTGTTTCTTCTGAGCCTCTGCATCCTTCTCCTGCACCCTCAGCCTCTCCTCCAATGCCCGGCACCTGTGGGTGGGGGAGAATGTTCACAACTGCCCCTACCCTACCCTCCCTCCCTGTCACCTGTGACCCCCTCCCTTCCCTACACCCCTGCCCACCTCCGAGACCTTCTCACAAACCCTACACCCCTCCCCATCTCTGTGACACTGACCCTCCTTGTATCTGTGAAACCCTTCCCTCCCCTACGTCTCTCTGTCGTTGAACCCCTACCCTCCACTACACCCCTCTGTGTCTCCATGACCCCCTCCCTCCCCTACACACCTCCCCATCTCAGAGATCCTCTCCTGTCTCTGTGACCCTCCCTCTCCTACACCCCGGCCCATCTCCGAGACCCTTTCCCTCCCATACACTCCTCCATGACCCCCTCCCTCCCCTACACTCCTCCTGTCTCCGCTACCCCATCTTCCTCCCTCACGGATCCCAGCCCCGCCCCGCCAGCAGGACACCCACTTGTCCTCCAGGCCGGCGCTCCGTGCCCGCAGGGTTTCCACCGTCCTCTGGCTGTCCTTCAGCTCGGCCAGCAGCGACGTCACCTGCGCCTTCAGCGACGCTCGATCATCGGACAGTTGCTGAAAGGGACACACGCTCCGTCAACGCAGTCCGATCCGTCCCGAAGCAGACACGTAAACACACACACACACACACACGCTCCGTCAACGCAGTCCGATCCGTCCCGAAGCAGACACGTAAACACACACGCTCCGTCAACGCAGTCCGATCCGTCCCGAAGCAGACACGTAAACACACACGCTCCGTCAACGCAGTCCGATCCGTCCCGAAGCAGACACGCAAACACACACACACACACACGCTCCGTCAACGCAGTCCGATCCGTCCCGAAGCAGACACGTAAACACACACACACACACGCTCCGTCAACGCAGTCCGATCCGTCCCGAAGCAGACACGTAAACACAGACACACACGCTCCGTCAACGCAGTCCGATCCGTCCCGAAGCAGACACGCAAACACACACACACACACACGCTCCGTCAACGCAGTCCGATCCGTCCCGAAGCAGACACACAAACACACACACACACACACACACACGCTCCGTCAACGCAGTCCGATCCGTCCCGAAGCAGACACGCAAACACACACACACACGCTCCGTCAACGCAGTCCGATCCGTCCCGAAGCAGACACGTAAACACAGACACACACGCTCCGTCAACGCAGTCCGATCCGTCCCGAAGCAGACACGCAAACACACACACACACACACGCTCCGTCAACGCAGTCCGATCCGTCCCGAAGCAGACACGCAAACACACACACACACACACGCTCCGTCAACGCAGTCCGATCCGTCCCGAAGCAGACACGTAAACACACACACACACGCTCCGTCAACGCAGTCCGATCCGTCCCGAAGCAGACACGCAAACACACACACACACACACGCTCCGTCAACGCAGTCCGATCCGTCCCGAAGCAGACACGTAAACACACACACACACGCTCCGTCAACGCAGTCCGATCCGTCCCGAAGCAGACACGCAAACACACACACACACACACGCTCCGTCAACGCAGTCCGATCCGTCCCGAAGCAGACACGTAAACACACACACACACACGCTCCGTCAACGCAGTCCGATCCGTCCCGAAGCAGACACGCAAACACACACACACACACACGCTCCGTCAACGCAGTCCGATCCGTCCCGAAGCAGACACGCAAACACACACACACACACACGCTCCGTCAACGCAGTCCGATCCGTCCCGAAGCAGACACGTAAACACACACACACACACGCTCCGTCAACGCAGTCCGATCCGTCCCGAAGCAGACACGCAAACACACACACACACACACACGCTCCGTCAACGCAGTCCGATCCGTCCCGAAGCAGACACGTAAACACAGACACACACACACGCTCCGTCAACGCAGTCCGATCCGTCCCGAAGCAGACACGTAAACACAGACACACACACACGCTCCGTCAACGCAGTCCGATCCGTCCCGAAGCAGACACGCAAACACACACACACACACACGCTCCGTCAACGCAGTCCGATCCGTCCCGAAGCAGACACGCAAACACACACACACACACACACACGCTCCGTCAACGCAGTCCGATCCGTCCCGAAGCAGACACGCAAACACACACACACACACACACGCTCCGTCAACGCAGTCCGATCCGTCCCGAAGCAGACACGTAAACACACACGCTCCGTCAACGCAGTCCGATCCGTCCCGAAGCAGACACGCAAACACACACACACACGCTCCGTCAACGCAGTCCGATCCGTCCCGAAGCAGACACGCAAACACACACACACACACACACACACTCTGTCAACGCAGTCCGATCCATCCCGAAGCAGACACGCAAACACACACACACACGCTCCGTCAACGCAGTCCGATCCGTCCCGAAGCAGACACGCAAACACACACACACACGCTCCGTCAACGCAGTCCGATCCGTCCCGAAGCAGACACGCAAACACACACACACACAAACACACGCTCCGTCAACGCAGTCCGATCCGTCCCGAAGCAGACACGCAAACACACACACACACGCTCCGTCAACGCAGTCCAATCCGTCCCGAAGCAGAAACGCAAACACACACACACGCTCCGTCAACGCAGTCCGATCTGTCCCGAAGCAGAAACGCAAACACACACACACACACACACACACACGCTCCGTCAATGCAGTCCAATCCGTCCCGAAGCAGAAACAAAATCACACACACACTCCGTCAACGCAGTCCAATCCATCCTGAAGCAGACACGCAAACACACACACACACACACGCTCCGTCAACGCAGTCCGATCCGTCCCGAAGCAGACACGCAAACACACACACACACACGCTCCGTCAACGCAGTCCGATCCGTCCCGAAGCAGACATGCAAACACACACACACACTGACACTCTCTCACACACACTCACACTCTCTCACACACGTACACACACTCACACATACACACACTCTCTCACACACACACACACACTCTCTCACACACACAATGACACTCTCACACTCACTCACTCTCTCACACACACACACAATGACACTCTCACACACACACTCACTCACTCTCTCACATATACTCACTCTCTCTCTCACACACATACACACACTCACAGCCCCTCACCTCGACCTGACGACTCAGACCCTGAACTCTGGCCTCGAACTCCGCCTCCTGCTTCTTCAGCCGCTGCTCCAGCTGTTCCAGCTGTGCCGGGGGTCTCTCCGGCCCGGGGGCTCCCTCCTGCGTCTCTGGCCTCCTGCTGGGGGTGGCACCCACCCTGTGAGAGCTGCCCGCGTGCTGAGCGGGTGGGAAGGGCCCACAAACCCTCGGGAATAGTACCGACGGAGTTACAGAGATGGGGGAGGGTTAGGGTCACAGACAGGGATGTTGTAGGGGAGGGAGGAGGTCACAGAGTGGGATGGGTGTAGGGAAAGGAATCAGCTCACGGAAACAGGGAGGTGTGTAGAGGAGGGAGGGAGTCACAGAGAAAGGGCGGGGTGTAGGGGAGGCAGGGGGTCACGGAGACAGGGAGGGGTGTAGAGGAGGGAGAGGGTCACGGGGAGGGGTGTAGGGAAGGGAGAGGGTCAGAGACAGGGACGAGAGAGATGTAGGGGAGGGAGGAGGTCATGGAGTCGGGCAGGGTCCCGGGCCAGAAAGGGGTGGGGGGGGGGTCACGGAGTCGGGGAGGAGTGGAGTGAGGGAATCGAGGATCGGCGTTCCATACCTGACTGGTGATTGGTTGGTGGCTTCCTCATTCGGTGCCTTTGCCTAGAACAGACGCACACACCTTCTCTCAGTCGATGCTCCTCCGAGAGGGGGCGCGCGTGGGCGAGAGGGAGGGGAAGAATGGAGTGCCTCAGGTGAGAGGAGGGAAGGAGGGTGCGAGATGAAGCAGGAAGGAGGGAGGGAGGGAGTTCTGAGCAGGGGCAGAGCTTTGAACGAGCCAGATGGCAGGCGGGAGCAGAGATATGGCAGCGGGTGTGTCGGGCCACAGGGCAATAAGACACTGAACCCCACCCCACCCACCCCGATCCCGTTGCACCTGCTCTCCCCCCCTTACCTGTTCTCGCACGACCGCCTGCGCCGTCCCGGTCTGCGCCAACTGCTGCCGCAGCAGCTGGTTCTCGGTCCTCATGACCCGCAGGTCGTCCTCCAGCTCCTCCTTCCGCTCCTTCAGGAGGCGCACGTACTCCGGGGCCTCCGCCTGGGCACAGAGGGAGGGGAGAGGAGGGGAAACGGGGGACGTTATCCAGCTCTGGTAAGCCAGGTTTGTCACCGGCATCCGAATCGAGTTCATTATCAGTTTGAACGGTTTGGCCCACAAGGCACTGCCGACCTTTAACCCTTCCGTCCCCATAACCCTTCACGTTTCCATCATCCATGTGCCGATCGAAGAGTCTCTTAAATGTCCCCACTGTATCTGCCTTTACCACCGCGTCTGGCAGGGCGTTCCACACACCCACTGGGGGAGGGAGGGGGAAGGAGGATGGAGGGGAAGGGAAAGAGGGGGGAAGGGAAAGAGGGGGGAAGGGAAAGAGGGGGGAAGGGAAAGAGGGGGGAAGGGAAAGAGGGGGGAAGGGAAAGAGGGGGGAAGGGAAAGAGGGGGGAAGGGAAAGAGGGGGGAAGGGAAAGAGGGGGGAAGGGAAAGAGGGGGGAAGGGAAAGAGGGGGGAAGGGAAAGTGGGGGGAAGGGAAAGAGGGGGAAGGGAAAGAGGGGGGGAGAGGGGGGAAGGGAGAGGGGGGAAGGGAGAGGGGGGAAGGGAGAGGGGGGAAGGGAGAGGGGGGAAGGGAGAGGGGGGAAGGGAGAGGGGGGAAGGGAGAGGGGGAGGGAGAGGGGGAGGGAGAGGGGGGAGGGAGAGGGGGGGAGGGAGAGGGGGGGGGAAAGGGGGGGAGGGAAAGGGGGGGAGGGAAAGGGGGGGAGGGAAGGGGAAGGAAGGGGAAGGAAGGGGGAAGGAAGGGGGAAGGAAGGGGGAAGGAAGGGGGAAGGAAGGGGGAAGGAAGGGGGAAGGAAGGGGGAAGGAAGGGGGAAGGAAGGGGGAAGGAAGGGGGAAGGAAGTGGGAAGGAAGTGGGAAGGAAGTGGGAAGGAAGGGGGGAAGGAAGGGGGGAAGGAAGGGGGGAAGGAAGGGGGGAAGGAAGGGGGGACGGAAGGTGGGAAGGAAGGTGGGAAGGAAGGGGGGAAGGAAGGGGGGAAGGAAGGGGGGAAGGAAGGGGGGAAGGAAGGGGGGAAGGAAGGGGGGAAGGAAGGGGGGAAGGAAGGGGGGAAGGAAGGGGGGAAGGAAGGGGGATCACAGGGTATTGTGGGTAGACATGATTCTGAGACTTTTCTGCATAGCACCGTATAAGTTTGTGTCTGCCCAGGTGCAGGGCAAACGCTGCCTGCAGGCACGCAAAAACAGTATGGCACAAGCTCTGCCCCTTCATGCCTGTGCCAGACCCTGTGTCAATTTAAACTGTAACAGGCCTGCGTTCCTGCCGGTTCATGCGTTTGTCTAAGTAGCACACAGTATTGAGAGGACAGGCAGGAAGGCAGAGGGGCCAGTGTTACTCTGTTGGTGAGAAATGAAATTGAATCATTTGGAAGAGGTGACATGGGGTCAGAAACTGTTAAGAGCCGGGGAACTGCAAAGGAATATACACACAGCTTATCTACTCGAAACTCGATAAAAAGATTGAGAAAGAAAGAAAGGAAGTGGAAACTGAAGAGGTATTTTGCATCAGTCGTCAACGTGGAAGACACTGTCAGTACGGTAGGAGTTCCAGGTGTCGGAGGCATGGAGAGAGTGAAGTCACCATTACCAGGGAGGAAGTTCTTGGGAAACTGAAGGGTCTGAAGGTAGATAAGTCACCTGGACCAGACGGTGTACACCCCAGGGTTCAGAAAGAGGAGGGTGAAGAGACTGTGGAGGCATTTGTAATGGTCTTTGAAGAATCAATAGGTTCTGGTATGGTTCCGGAAGACGGGAAAATTGCAAATGTCACTCCACTCTTCAAGGAGGGAGAGAAGCAGAAGAAAGGAAATTATTGGCCGGTTAGTCTGACCTCAGAGATTGGGAAGATGTTGGAGTCGATGAAGGACGTGATTTCAGGGTACTTGGAGGCACATGATAAAAAAGGCCGCAGTCAGGGAAAACCTTCCTGACAAATCTGTTGGAATTCTTTGAAGAAATAACAAGCAGGATAGACGAAGGAGAATCTGTTGGCGTTGTGTCCTTGGATTTTCGGAAGGCCTTTGACACATGAGGTTGCTGAACAAGCTGTGAGTCCATGGTTTTGCAGGAAAGACTCTGGCATGGAGAAAGCAGAGGCTGACCGGCAGGAGGCAAAGAGTGGGAATAGAGGGAGCCTTTTCTGGCTGACTGTCGGTGAATCGTGGTGTTCCACTCGTGTCTGTGTCTTCTTATGCTCTATGTCAAGGATTTGGATGAAAGACTCGATGGTTTTGTTGTGAATGTTGCAGAAGATATGAAGACAGGTGGAGTGGCGGACAGTTTCGAGGAATAGAGAGGCTACAGAAGGGCTTAGACAGATAAGGTGCACGGGCAATGAAATGGCAGATGGAATACAGTCGGGGTACGTGCGGTCATTCATGCACTTTGGTGGAGGAAGTGAAAGAGTTGGCTATTCTCCAAATTGAGAGAAAATATAAAAATCTGAAGCGCGAAGTGGCCTGGGAGTCCTTGTGCAGGATCCCCTGAACGTTGAGTCAGTGGTGAGGAAGGCAAATGCAATGTCAGCATTCACTGCGAGAGGATGTGAAGCCCTGGTGAGACCTCCCTTGCAGAATTGTGAGCAGGTTTGGGCCCCTCATCTCAGAAAGGACGGAGGAAGTTCAAAGGAGGTTTCTCGAAAATGTTTCCAGGATTAAACGGCTTGCCGTACGAAGAGCGCCTGACGGCCTGTATTCACTGGAATTCAGAGGATTGAAAGGTGACCAAATTGAAACCTGTCGAATGGTGAAAGGTCTTGACACGAGTGGACGTGGCAGCGATGGTGGGACTGGGTAGGCCAGAACGGAGAGGCGTCCTTTTAGAACGGAGATGAGGAGGAAATTCTACAGCCAGAGAATGCTCAATCTGTAGAATTCGTTACCACAGGCGGCTGAGGAGGCCGAGTCTTTACGTACATTTAAGGCAGAGTTTGATAGATTGTTCATTGGTCAGGGCATGAAGGGACACGGGGGCAAGGCAGGAGATTGGGGACTAGAGGAAAATTGGATCAGCCATGATGAAATGGCGGAACAGATTCGATGGGCCAAATGGCCTAATTCTGCTCCTATATCTGGGATCTTCATGGACAGCTCTCTAGAGGCTATAGAGAATGGTGTGACAGCAAAACAGATGTTGTGAGCCTTGTTATTGAGAGAGGGCGGAGGAGAGTGGCCAGACTGGTTCAAGCCGACAGGAACTCAGATGACCGTGGTTTACAACAGTGGGGTGCTGAAGAGCATCTCTGAACGCACAACATGTCGGACCTTGAAGAGGACGGGCAACGGTAGCATTATGTCATGAACAGTGGCCACTTTATTAGGTACGGGAGGAACTAAATGAAGAACGTCTGTCTCCCTAACGTTATAAACCTCTATCTGGCCACCCTTAGCCTCCACTTCTCCGGAGAAACTAACCGCAGTTTGTCCACTCACCTGACCCTCGGGCTGCTGTGCGGCGGGGAGGTTAAACATGCTCTGGGTGATGGTGGTGTAGGAGGCGAGGGAGCTCTCTGCACTCTCGGAGGCACCACGGGAGGGGCTTCCTACCGCCGTCCCCTGCCGAGAGAGACAGGGAGGGGGGAGAGGTCAGTGGCAAGGAGGTCTCTCTCTCCCCACCATCACGTCGAGATCATATCCAACGCAGAATGTGGAGAGAGGGGCAGGGAGGGCAGAGTGGGTGGGGAAGAGGGGGAGAGGGGAAAGACGGGGAAGAGGGAAGGGGGGAGGGGGAAGGGTTCCTGAGGGGGAGGGGTGCAGGGGACCCAAGAGGGGGGGAAATGTGGGGGGGTCCTGAGAGGAGGGGAGGGGGGTTGGAGGGGAAGAAGGGGGAGAGGGAAGGGGGAAGGGGGAAGGGGTTCCTGAGGGGGAGGGGTGCAGGGGTCCTGAGAGGGGGGGAAATGTGGGGGGGTCCTGAGAGGGGAGGGGGGTTGGAGGGGAAGAAGGGGGAGAGGGAAGGGGGAAGGGGGAGTGGTTCCTGAGGGGGAGGGGTACAGGGGTCCCGAGGGGGAGAAATGTGGGGGGTCCCGAGAGGAGGGGGGGTTGGAGAGGGGAGGGGGAAGAGGGGGAGGGGTGCAGGGGTCCCGAGAGGGGGGGGTCCCGAGAGGAGGGGAGGTGGGTTGGAGAGGAGGGGTGTTTGGTGTTGGTGGGGGGAGGGGGTGTATCAGAGTGTGAGGGGGGGGAAGCAGGGCCAAGCAGGAGGGAGGAATGGGGACGGGGCCCTGATTCACTTGACGTCTGCACCCACCTCGCTGGCCCTGCGCAGCAGCTGCGCGTTGGCGGCCCTCAGCTGCTCGACCAGCTGCCTGGCCTCTCGGAACCGGCTCAGCACGAACTCCCTCTCCCGCCGGTTCCGCGCCTGGAATTCCTGCAGCTCCTCGCAGCGCTCCCGCAGCGCCTGGTTACTGTGTCGGATTGCCTCTGGGTCGCCGGTAGCCGGTGTGGGGGGGGGAGGGGGGGAGACAGAGAGAAGCAGAAACAGGAAAACATCAGGGCCCTAGTACGAGGATCGGTAACGTTGTGGCTCGTGTAACGCACTACGACGCCGTCTCTAAAACCTGGGTTTAAATTCCCGTTTCGGTCTGCAAGCAACTTGTACGTCTTCCCTGTGACCGTGTGTGTTTCCTCTAGGTGCTCCGGTTTTCTCCCACGTTCCACACCCTTACGGGTTAGGGTGAGGGAGTTGTGGGCACGATATGTTGGCGCCAGAAGTGTGTCAACATTTCTGGGCTTTTCCCAGCGCTGGCCTTGGACCGCGTCGGTCGCTGACGTGAATGATGCATTTCACTTAGTGTTTACACATGCAAGTGACAAATTTCGCCCCACGTTTTGAGCAGCAAGGTGTTAGAACACACTCAGCCTCTTCCCCTCCGCCATCATATTTTTAAACGGACAACAAACCCATATATAAAAACACAAAATGCTGGCAGAACTCAGCAGGCCAGACAGCATCTATGGGAGGAGGTAATAACGACGTTTCGGGCCGAAACCCTTCATCAGGAGTGAAGTAACATGGGATGGTTGAGGGGGGATAAGAAGTGGGGGCAGGGATGAAGTAGAGAGCTGGGAAGTGATAGGCTGGAGGGAAACGGGCTAGGGGATGGTGGAGAATTATGGGAAATAAAAGAGAAAGAAAGGTAGGGCTGGGGGGAGGTTATAGTGAGGGGGGAAAAAGAGAAAGAAAACCAGACTAAAATTATAGATAGGGATGGGGTAAAGGGGGGGCAGGGGTATCAACGGTGGTCTGTGAGTTGAATGTTCATGCCGGCAGGTAGGAGGCTATCTTTGCTACTTCTGCTCTCTTCTTGCAAGGATTATTTAATTTCCACAGATCTGCACACAGCGTCCACTTTATCAGATACACCTGCTCATTAACGCAGATATCAAACCAACGTGGCAGAGACTCGATGCGTAAAAGCACGCAGACACGGTCATGAGGTTCGGTTGTTGTTCAGACCAAACATCAGAATGGGGGAAGAAACGGGATCTTAAGCAACTTTGACCGCGGAATGGTTGTTGGTGCCAGACGGGGTGGTCTGAGTACCCCAGCAAGTGCTGATCCCCTGGGATTTTCACACAAACAACAGCCTCGAGAGCTTACAGAGAATGGTACAAAAACAAAACCAGTTCTGAAGGTAAAAACGCCTTGTCAATGAGAGAGGGCAGAGGAGAAAGGCCAGACTGGTTCAATCTGACAGTAACTCAAATGACCACACATTACAACAGTTGTGTGCAGAAGAGCATCTCTGAACGCACGACACATCGAACTTTGGAGTGGACGGGCTCCAGCAGCAGGACACCATGGACGTACACACAGTACCATGGAGTACCAAATAAAGTGGCCACAATGAAGAGTACTTTTCTTATTATGATTTATAGCATATTATTAGTATAGCATAGTATTACACTGTAATGCTGCCACAAAACAACAAATTCCACGACACGTCGGTGACAAGTGAAGCTCATCTTTAAATCTTTGTCTTAAAAAAGGCTGGTGTGGTAGACGGCAAAGATTATGCTTATTTGCCCAGAGTTCTTGATCAGCTGGGCCGACGAATGGCAGATGCAGTTTAATTTAGGCAAGTGCAAGGTGCTGCGTTCTGGGAAGGCTTTCATGGCAAATGGCAGGGCCCTGGGTAGTGTTGAGAGAGCTAGAGATTGAAGTATGTGCTTGTGAAGAGAATTAGCAACAATTTTTCATGAATCACTGGATTCTGGCATGGTTCCAGAGGACTGGAAGATAGAAAATGTCACTCCACTCTTTTGAGAAAGGAGGGAGGAGGACAGCAGGTACTTATAGGGCCAGTTAGCCTGACATCAGTGGCTGATGACACGTTTGAGTTCATTGTTAGCGAAACGGTTTCAGGGTATTTGGAGGCATCTGACAAAGTCAGCAGGGTTTCCTCATGGGGAAATCTTGCCTGACAACTCTGTTGGGATTCTTTTGAGGAAATAACAGGCAGGATAGACAAAGTAGAATCAGTGGATGTTGATTATTTGGATTTTCAGAAGGTCTTTGGCAAGGTGCCTCACACGAGGCTGCTAGACAAGTTGGTATTACAGGAAAGACACTGGCACAGACAGAAAATTGGCTGAGTGGCAGGAGGCAAAGAGTGGGAATAAAGTGGGGGGGGGGCTTTTCCCGCTGTTTGCTGGTGACTAGCGGTGTTCCACAGGGGTGGCTTCAATTCAGTGATCTGGATGACGGAATCGATGGCTTTGAAGCCAAGTGTGCAGATGATGCGAAAGAAGAAGAGTTTGCAGAAGGATTAATAAGGCCATAAGATGAGATAAGGCCACAGAAGGAGGCCTTTCGAGTCTGCTCTGCCATTCAATCATGGGCTGATTTAGACAGATCGGGAAAAGAGGGAGGAAGGGACAGAGGGAATACAGTGTCGGGAAGTGTTGCACTTTGGAAGAAGGAATAAAGGTGTAGACTATTTTCTAAATGGGGAGAAAATTCAGGATGAGAGGTGCAGAGGGACTTGGGGGTCCTCGCGCAGCATTCCCTAAGGGTTAACTTGTGGGTTGAGTCGGTGGTGAGGAAAGCAAACGCAGTGCTAGCATTCATTTCGAGAGGACCGGAATATAGAAGCAAGGATGAGAGTCAGACCGCACTTGGGACATCGTGAGCAGTTTTGGGCCCCTCGTCTAAGAAAGGATGCGCTGACATTTGAGAGGATCCAGAGAAACTTAACAAGAATGATCTTTGGAGCTCGGAGTCGGTAATTGGACGAATGAGGGGGTCTGCTGTCGAGGGCGTGCCTTATTTTGTTATAAGGAGCTTCAATCGCGCTGATTGGTTCATTTAAAGTCTGCGAAGCTCTTTTCCCATTGGTTGGGTGCAAAGGAGGCCACGTACAGAGGGTTCACTCTCTTTCTTCCCTGGCACCCATGGGTCCTGAAGGACCACTGAGAAACAGCATTGTAGACACAGACGGGGTGCCCACCGTTGGGTCAAGTATCCGTTTGTGGCAATGCTTACATCTCGGGCTTTATAAATCGGGGATCGTTTAGCAGAGTACCCATTCATTTAAAGGGTAACAGTGGCAGTGGCTTTGGGTAAATCAGACAAACATTCCTTTAGCTGGACGCCTGATTTCCTCTCTTCATAAATCACTACCTCACATACCCATTTTAAACTCTCTGTGTCTCCTGTTTCACTCACTGGATCCTTAAACCTGCTCTCCCACGTTACAAGGGTTGGGGGGGGGGGGGGTCTTGTTGAACCCCATCGAATATTGAAAGGACGTTTCCTATAGTGGGGGGGGGGGGGGGGGAGGGAGTCCCAGCCAGAGGTCACAGCCTCAGAATAGAGGGATGTCCATTTGAAAGAGACGAGGAATAATTCCTTTCGCCAGAGGCTGGTGATTATGTGGGATGTGTTAGCTGTGGAGGCCGTCATTGTGGTATTTAAGGTGGAGTTTGATATGTTAGTCAGGATGTCAAAGGTGACGGGGAGAAGGCAGGAGTTGAGAGGGATGATAAATCCCGTGATGGAGTAGTGGAGCAGATGCAACTGGCTGGGTGGCTGAGTTCTGTTCCTGTGTCCGACGGTTTCCCGGAAGTGTCATCACAGATAGAGAGGGTGGTGAAGCAGGTGCGAGGCGCGCTGACCTCCGTCAGACAGGACACCGAGTACAGGAGCTAGGATGTTGTGGAATCGTGTTCGGTCTGCTCACCCTGCTACGGTCAAGTAAGCTGGACGGAGGGCAGAGGGAGACTTACAAGATTATTGCCAGCACTAGAGGGAATGAGTTATAGAAAGAGGCTGGACAATTAGGACTTTATCCACAACTGTTCCCTCTCCCCACCACTATCTACAGGACACATGGCAGCCCAAATGATACCACCCCACCCATAACCATTCCCTCTCTCCGCCACTGGATGAAATTGGACCATACACTCCGCATCCGCCACATCACCTTTCACCCCGCCCACAAGTCTGGAGTGTGTCGGGACACTCCCCACTTGCCTGGGCGGAGTTGGTCCATGCACTCTGCATCCGCCACATTACCTCCCTCCCCGTCTACAGGTCAGGAGTGTGACGGGGCACTCCCCACTTGCCTGGGGGAGAGTGTGGCTCCAACAACTCTCGAGGGGCTCGATACTGTCCGACACACGGCAGCCCACCTGATACCACCCCACCCACAACCTTTCCCTCTCCCCACTACGTCTACAGGACACACGGCAGCAAATCACCGAGACTCCTTCGTCAGCACTTTCCAGATCCAACACTTCTACTGCGAGGACGGGATGGGTGGGGAGCAGCACCCCCTGGAAGTTGCCATCCCACCCCACCCCGTCCTCCCACTCAGCAGCCTAACGGCAGATTCATGATTTGATCAGCTGTACATCAAAACAGACCGTGAAACATGTCCAACACAACCCAGGGGTGTACTGGGGGGGGGGCAGCCTGCAAGGGTCTCCACACCCCCCCCCCCCCGTGCCCACACAACCAGCCCCCAATGTTCAGCAGAACAACGCAGCAAATGCAAAGAAAATATTAAACTGGACTCTGATTTGGGAAAATGGCAGATGGAATTTAACGCAGACTCGTGTGAGGAGTTGCACTTTGGGAGGGCAAACCAGGGTAGGTGAGTGGTTGGACACTGAGGAATGTGATAGGACAGAGGGATCTGGGAATACAGGTCCCAGAATTCCTTGAAAATAGCATCACAGTTAGATAGGGTCGTAAAGAAAGCTATTGGCTCATTGGCCTCCGGAGATCAGAGTATTTAATATAGGAGTTTGCATGTAATGTTGAAGTTTTATAAGACGTCGTTGAGGCCTAATTTGGGGTATTGCGTGCAGTTTTGGTCACCGACCTACGGGAAAGACGAAAGCAAGCTTGGAAGAGCGCAGAGAAAAATTACAAGAACGTTGCCAAGACTTGAGGACCTTAGTTATAGGGAAAGGTTAAATAGGTTTACTCCCCAGAACAGAAAAGATTTAGGGGAGCAAACACGAGGAAATCTGCAGATGCTGGAAATTCAAACAACAACACACACAAAATGCTGGTGGAACACAGCAGGCCAGGCAGCATCTATGGGAGAAGCACTGACAACGTTTTGGGCCGAGACCCTTCGTTTTTGGCCCGAAACGTCGACAGTGCTTCTCCCTATAGACGCTGCCTGGCCTGCTGTGTTCCACCAGCATTTTGTGTGTGTTGTTGAAAGATTTAGGGGTTATTTAATATACAAAATTATGAGGGGTAAATGCAAGCAGGCTCCTTCCCCTGAGGTTGGGTGTGACTAGAACTAGAGGTCATGGGTTAAGGGTGAAAGGTGAAATGTCTTGGAGGAGCTTCTTCGCTCAGAGGGTGGTGAGGGTGTGGGACGAGCTGCTGGTGGAAGTGGTGGATGTGGGTTTGATTCAAGAGAAGTTTGGACGTGCACATGGATGGGAGGGGGACGGAGAGCCATAGTCCAGGGAGTGCGCAGAATAATAGTCTGGCTCGGACTAGAATGGCCTAAGGAGCTGCGGTGTTCTGTGACTCTAAAACGGGAGGACAGGGGTTTAGAAATTTAATAGAAACCCCAGGGGGTAACTTCTCCACCCAGGGGATGGAGCGAGATGCCGGGGGAAGTGGCAGAGGCAGGTCACGGTGACATTTGAAAGGAAGGTACACGGATTGGAAAGACTTAGATGCCTGACACGGGCCACAGTACATGGAACAGTCAGCTCATGAACAGGCCCTTCGGCCCATTAATGTCGTGCTGAACCGATCACATTCGTAATCAAATGGGCGGCTAAATGAATCCCCTCCCCGGTGTCCATTCTCACACATTCCTGCACCCATCCAAATGTCACTTAAAGACCCCTGACGTACCTGCCTGAACCATCTCCCCAGGCAGTGCACTCCAGGTGGCCACCACTCTCTGTGGAAACACTAGCCCCCACGTCTCCTTTGAACCTACCCCCCACAAACCTGGAATGTTTTTAAAATTGGATAGGTATATGGACAGGAAAGGAGTGGAGGGTTATGGACTGAGTGCGGGTAGGTGGGACTAGGTGAGATTAAGAGTTCGGCACGGACTAGGAGGGCCGAGATGGCCTGTTTCCGTGCTGTGATTGTTATATGGTATGCCCACTAGTATTAAGCTTTTCAATCCACAACAAAAGAGTCTGTCTGTCTGTCTATGCCTCACGTATACTCATCAGATCACCTCTCAGTTTCTCCCACTCCAGAGAAAACGACCCAAGTTCGTCCAACCTCACTGGCCCACCAATCCAGGCCGCAACCAGCCTCAGCACGAAACAGCAACTGTTTTCCCCATATCCGCAGATGCTGCCTGACTCGCCGACCTCCCTCAGCATTCTGTGTGTGTTGCAGTCTTGTTCATGTAAGTTATCAGTTCAGCCCAAGGGCCTGTTTCTGTCCTACGACTCTATTAACCGGGTATTACCACCTCTCTCTGGGTTCCTCCCCCAAGTTCAATGCTGAGGTCTCTCCGTCTCAATGTTAAGCGAGACACGTCTAGATTCACATCCCCACCCCCGCATCCCAAAGGTCCTGAAGTCAATTGATGGGAGGTCAACCATTCAGCTGACACTCAAAGGACGCCCACCCCAGATGTCAAAGGTCAAGGGTCAGCAGTCCCACCTCTCAAACCCCTCCCCCCCACCACTCCAACCAGCAACTGCCCCCAACATCCCGACTCACCTCGGAGGCTGACGTTCTCGCGATGCAGCTGCCGATTGGCCTGGACCAGCGTCTCCATAGTGCCGAGGTCGGCGGGGGTCCCCGGGGTCACTCCACCCACGGGACGGGCGGTCAGCAGGCCCTCCCCGGCAACCGTCTCTGGGTCGCCGTCCACCAGCGCGCCGGGCTGTACCATGGCTGTCACGGGGGAGCCCTGGCCCCGAGACATAGGGTGGGGGGGGAGCGTAGAGGCACTTGGAAAGTGGAGTGGGTGGGGTTGGAGCCTGAGGGGAGAGAGAACATTAGTGAGAATCGCAAAAGGGGGAGAGGAGAAGGGGAGGGAGAGAGGAGGGGGAGGGAGAGAGGGGATGGGGAGGAGAAGGGGAGAGAGGAGAAGGGGAGGGGGAGAGGAGAAGGGGAGGGGGAGAGGAGAGGGGGAGAGGAGAAGGGGAGGGGGAGAGGAGAAGGGGAGGGGGAGAGGAGAAGGGGAGGGGGAGAGGAGAAGGGGAGGGGGAGAGGAGAAGGGGAGGGGGAGAGGAGAAGGGGAGGGGGAGAGGAGAAGGGGGAGGGGGAGAGGAGAAGGGGGAGGGGGAGAGGAGAAGGGGGAGGGGGAGAGGAGAAGGGGGAGGGGGAGAGAAGGGGAGGGGGAGAGGAGAAGGGGAGGGGGAGAGGAGAAGGGGAGAGGAGAAGGGGGAGGGGAAGAGGAGGGGAGGGAGAGAGGGGAGAGGGAAAGGAGAGGGGGAGGGAGAGAGGAGAGGGGGAGGGAGAGAGGAGAGGGGGAGGGAGAGAGGAGAGGGGGAGGGAGAGAGGAGAGGGGGAGGGAGAGAGGAGAGGGGGAGGGAGAGAGGAGAGGGGGAGGGAGAGAGGAGAGGGGGAGGGAGAGAGGAGAGGGGGAGGGAGAGAGGAGAGGGGGAGGGAGAGAGGAGAGGGGGAGGGAGAGAGGAGAGGGGGGAGGGAGAGAGGAGAGGGGGGAGGGAGAGAGGAGGGGGGGAGGGAGAGAGGGGAGGGAGAGAGGAGAGGGGGAGGGAGGGGAGGGAGAGGGGAGGGAGAGAGGGGAGGGAGAGAGGGGAGGGAGAGAGGGGAGGGAGAGAGGGGAGGGAGAGAGGGGAGGGAGAGAGGGGAGGGAGAGAGGGGAGGGAGAGAGGGGAGAAGGGGAGGGAGAGGGGAGGGGAGGGAGAGGGGAGGGGAGGGAGAGGGGAGGGGAGGGAGAGGGGAGAAGGGGAGGGAGAGGGGAGAAGGGGAGGGAGAGGGGAGAAGGGGAGGGAGAGGGGAGAAGGGGAGGGAGAGGGGAGGGGAGGGGGGAGGAGAGGGGGAGGGAGGGAGGAGAGGGGGAGGGGGAGAGGAGAGGGAGAGGGGGAGAGGAGAGGGAGAGGGGGGGAGGAGAGGGGGAGGGAGAGAGGAGAGGGGGAGGGAGAGAGGAGAGGGAGAGGGGGAGAGGAGAGGGAGAGGGGGAGAGGAGAGGGAGAGGGGGAGAGGAGAGGGGAGAGGAGAAGGGAGGGGAGGAGTGGAAGGCAAAGGGCAAGAAAGACAAGAGGGCACGGGAAGGGGCAAGAAAGGGATGAGGGGAAGGATGAGGGAAAGAGGAGCGAATTAGGGAAGAAAGGAGGTAATCCAGAGTGGAGTCAGCTGGAGGTCCCTTTCACGTGACCACTGTGGGCCCTGTGAACTTCTGCCCCCTTTAAGCCAAAACACTGAATCTTTGTGGCGCCCAGCGATTAATCGGCGTCCGTCCCAAACTGCAGCCCCTCGCCCCCACCGTTCTCGGATGTGCCCTGCCGAGAATATGTCGTCTCGTTTGTTTAATTCCACCCCCCCACACCACCACTTAAATTTGTGCAAACCAGAGGAGAGGCGAAAGTACGCCCCGGCCGCCGACCTGCGCTCAGCCTCCCCTCTGTCTCTCTCGCCAACGGGGCAAGGGGCGCAAACACTGGACCCGAGAGGCCTTCGCAGGGAAACAGCGCCCGGAGGAGGTAGAGAACTGGGAACCCGGAAGGAGCTGAGAGAGAGAGAGAGAGAGAGAGATCGCAACGGGCTGCAACCTCCGCACGTCCCGCTTGCCGGGAGAGGTGGCCGGCGGCCCGGGGACCAGGGAGCGGGATCCCAGCCCTCCGCACACAAACGGATCGCGCAGTGTCAATATCCCCGGGGCAACACGTCAGCTGCCCCCTTGTCGCCAATGACAGCGCCAGGCTCCGGACCCGGCCCGCCGCGGTGCCTCGCCTTTACCTGTCACCGCTCTCGGCCTCGGCGACGGAGCGGAATTCAGCAGCCGGCCGCCGCGAGTCCTGGGTCCCGCTCGCCGCCCACCCCGACTTCCTGTCGACTCTGACGCCCGCGACGCCGGAATCGCAACAAGGGCTCGGCTCTTTTGGTTTCTCTTTCGTGCCGGAACCACTCCGGCTCCCTTGGGGGCAGAATCGAGCCGGACTAACAGCCCCGGGGACCGGCTGATCACAGGAGACCGCTGCAACGAAATAAACGCTGCACGTTCCCCTGAGGACCTGTGCAGCCCATCAGGTCCCTTGTAAATACTGACACACAGACCCCTCCATAAATATCGACCGGCTTCCCGGGACCCCCTGTAAATACCGACACACAGACCCCTCCATAAATATCGACCGGCTTCCCGGGACCCCCTGTAAATACCGACACACAGACCCCTCCATAAATATCGACCGGCTTCCCGGGACCCCCTGTAACTACCGACACACTCCCCGGGACCCCCTGTAAATACCGACACACAGACCTGGGACCCCCTGTAAATACAGACACATTCCCCTGGACCCCCTGTAAATACCGACACACAGACCCCTCCATAAATATCGACCGGCTTCCCGGGACCCCCTGTAAATACCGACACACAGACCTGGGACCCCCTGTAAATACCGACACACAGACCTGGGACCCCCTGTAAATACCGACACACAGACCCCTCCATAAATATCGACCGGCTTCCCGGGACCCCCTGTAACTACCGACACACTCCCCGGGACCCCCTGTAAATACCGACACACAGACCTGGGACCCCCTGTAAATACCGACACACAGACCTGGGACCCCCTGTAAATACAGACACATTCCCCGGGACCCCCTGAAAATACCGACACACTCCCTTGGACCCCCTGTAAATACAGACAAACTCCCCGGGACCCTCTGTAAATACAGACACTCTCCCCGGGACCCCCTGTAAATACTGACACACTCCCCGGGACCCCCTGTAAATACAGACACACTCCCTGGGACCCCCTATAAATACAGACAAACTCCCCGGGACCCCCTGTAAATACAGACACATTCCCCGGGACCCCCTGAAAATACCGACACACTCCCTTGGACCCCCTGTAAATACAGACACACTCCCCGGGACCCCCTGTAAATACTGACACACTCCCCGGGACCCCCTGTAAATACTGACACACTCCCTTGGACCCCCTGTAAATACAGACACACTCCCTGGGACCCCCTGTAAATACAGACACACTCCCCGGGACCCCCTGTAAATACTGACACACTCCCCGGGACCCCCTGTAAACACCAACACACAGACCCCTCCATAAATATCGACCGGCTTCCCGGGACCCCGTGTAAATACAGACAAACTCCCCGGGACCCCCTGTAAATACCGACACACAGACCTGGGACCCCCTGTAAACACCAACACACTCCCCGGGACCCCCTGTAAACACCGACACACTCCCCGGGACCCCCTGTAAATACAGACACACTCCCCGGGACCCCCTGTAAACACCAACACACAGACCCCTCCATAAATATCGACCGGCTTCCCGGGACCCCCTGTAAATACAGACAAACTCCCCGGGACCCCCTGTAAATACCGACACAGAGACCTGGGACCCCCTGTAAATACCGACACACAGTCCCCTCCATAAATATCGATCGGCTTCCCGGGACCCCCTGTAAATACAGACAAACTCCCCGGGCCCCCCTGTAAATACAGACACACTCCCCGGGACCCCCTGTAAATACAAACTCCCCGGAACCCCCTGTAAACACCAACACACTCCCCGGGACCCCCTGTAAATACAGACACACTCCCCGGGACCCCCTGTAAACACCGACACACTCCCCGGGACCCCCTGTAAATACAGACACACTCCCCGGGACCCCCTGTAAACACCAACACACTCCCCGGGACCCCCTGTAAATACAGACACACTCCCCGGGACCCCCTGTAAATACAGACACACTCCCCGGGACCCCCTGTAAATACAGACACACTCCCTGGGACCCCCTGTAAATACAGACACACTCCCCGGGACCCCCTGTAAATACAGACACACTCCCTGGGACCCCCTGTAAATACAGACACACTCCCCGGGACCCCCTGTAACTACTGACACACTCCCCGGGACCCCCTGTAAATACTGACACACTCCCCGGGACCCCCTGTAAACACCAACACACAGACCCCTCCATAAATATCGACCGGCTTCCCGGGACCCCCTGTAAATACAGACAAACTCCCCGGGACCCCCTGTAAATACCGACACACAGACCTGGGACCCCCTGTAAATACCGACACACAGACCCCTCCATAAATATCGACCAGCTTCCCGGGACCCCCTGTAAATACAGACAAACTCCCCGGGACCCCCTGAAAATACCGACACACTCCCTTGTACCCCCTATAAATACAGACAAACTCCCCGGGACCCCCTGTAAATACAGACACATTCCCCGGGACCCCCTGAAAATACCGACACACTCCCTTGGACCCCCTGTAAATACAGACACACTCCCTGGGACCCCCTGTAAATACAGACAAACTCCCCGGGACCCTCTGTAAATACAGACACACTCCCCGGGACCCCCTGTAAATACTGACACACTCCCCGGGACCCCCTGTAAATACTGACACACTCCCCGGGACCTCCTGTAAACACCAACACACAGACCCCTCCATAAATATCGACCGGCTTCCCGGGACCCCCTGTAAATACAGACAAACTCCCCGGGACCCCCTGTAAATACCGACACACAGACCTGGGACCTTCTGTAAATACCGACACACAGACCCCTCCATAAATATCGACCGGCTTCCCGGGACCCCCTGTAAATACAGACAAACTCCCCGGGACCCCCTGAAAATACCGACACACTCCCCGGGACCCCCTATAAATACAGACAAACTCCCCGGGACCCCCTGTAAATACCGACACACTCCCCGGGACCCCCTGTAAATACAGACATACTCCCCGGGACCCCCTGTAAACACCAACACACTCCCCGGTACCCCCTGTAAATACAGACACACTCCCCGGGACCCCCTGTAAACACCGACACACTCCCCGGGACCCCCTGTAAATACAGACACACTCCCTGGGACCCCCTGTAAATACAGACACACTCCCCGGGACCCCCTGTAAATACAGACACACTCCCTGGGACCCCCTGTAAATACAGACACACTCCCCGGGACCCCCTGTAAACACCGACACACTCCCCGGGACCCCCTGTAAATACAGACACACCCCCTGGGACCCCCTGTAAATACAGACACACTCCCGGGACCCCCTGTAAACACCAACACACTCCACGGGACCCCCTGTAAATACAGACAAACTCCCCGGGACCCCCTGTAAATACAGACACACTCCCCGGGACCCCCTGTAAATACTGACACACTCCCCGGGACCCCCTGTAAATACTGACACACTCCCCGGGACCCCCTGTAAATACTGACACACTCCCCGGGACCCCCTGTAAACACCAACACACAGACCCCTCCATAAATATCGACCGGCTTCCCGGGACCCCCTGTAAATACAGACAAACTCCCCGGGACCCCCTGTAAATACCGACACATAGACCTGGGACCCCCTGTAAATACCGACACACAGACCCCTTCATAAATATCGACCGGCTTCCCGGGACCCCCTGTAAATACAGACAAACTCCCCGGGACCCCCTGTAAATACAGACACACTCCCCGGGACCCCCTGTAAATACTGACACACTCCCCGGGACCCCCTGTAAATACTGACACACTCCCCGGGACCCCCTGTAAACACCAACACACAGACCCCTCCATAAATATCGACCGGCTTCCCGGGACCCCCTGTAAATACAGACAAACTCCCCGGGACCCCCTGTAAATACCGACACATAGACCTGGGACCCCCTGTAAATACCGACACACAGACCCCTTCATAAATATCGACCGGCTTCCCGGGACCCCCTGTAAATACAGACAAACTCCCCGGGACCCCCTGAAAATACCGACACACTCCCTTGGACCCCCTGTAAATACAGACAAACTCCCCGGCACCCCCTGTAAATACAGACACATTCCCCGGGACCCCCTGAAAATACCGACACACTCCCTTGGACCCCCTGTAAATACAGACAAACTCCCCGGGACCCCCTGTAAATACTGACACACTCCCCGGGACCCCCTGTAAATACTGACACACTCCCCGGGACCCCCTGTAAATACTGACACACTCCCCGGGACCCCCTGTAAACACCAACACACAGACCCCTCCATAAATATCGACCGGCTTCCCGGGACCCCCTGTAAATACAGACAAACTCCCCGGGACCCCCTGTAAATACCGACACAGAGATCTGGGACCCCCTGTAAATACCGACACACAGTCCCCTCCATAAATATCGATCGGCTTCCCGGGACCCCCTGTAAATACAGACAAACTCCCCGGGCCCCCCTGTAAATACAGACACACCCCCCGGGACCCCCTGTAAATACAAACTCCCCGGGACCCCCTGTAAACACCAACACACTCCCCGGGACCCCCTGTAAATACAGACACACTCCCTGGGACCCCCTGTAAATACAGACACACTCCCTGGGACCCCCTGTAAATACAGACACACTCCCCGGGACCCCCTGTAAATACAGACACACTCCCTGGGACCCCCTGTAAATACAGACACACTCCCCGGGACCCCCTGTAACTACTGACACACTCCCCGGGACCCCTGTAAATACTGACACACTCCCCGGGACCCCCTGTAAACACCAACACACAGACCCCTCCATAAATATCGACCGGCTTCCCGGGACCCCCTGTAAATACAGACAAACTCCCCGGGACCCCCTGTAAATACCGACACACAGACCTGGGACCCCCTGTAAATACCGACACACAGACCCCTCCATAAATATCGACCAGCTTCCCGGGACCCCCTGTAAATACAGACAAACTCCCCGGGACCCCCTGAAAATACCGACACACTCCCTTGTACCCCCTATAAATACAGACAAACTCCCCGGGACCCCCTGTAAATACAGACACATTCCCCGGGACCCCCTGAAAATACCGACACACTCCCTTGGACCCCCTGTAAATACAGACACACTCCCTGGGACCACCTGTAAATACAGACAAACTCCCCGGGACCCTCTGTAAATACAGACACACTCCCCGGGACCCCCTGTAAATACTGACACACTCCCCGGGACCCCCTGTAAATACTGACACACTCCCCGGGACCTCCTGTAAACACCAACACACAGACCCCTCCATAAATATCGACCGGCTTCCCGGGACCCCCTGTAAATACAGACAAACTCCCCGGGACCCCCTGTAAATACCGACACACAGACCTGGGACCTTCTGTAAATACCGACACACAGACCCCTCCATAAATATCGACCGGCTTCCCGGGACCCCCTGTAAATACAGACAAACTCCCCGGGACCCCCTGAAAATACCGACACACTCCCCGGGACCCCCTATAAATACAGACAAACTCCCCGGGACCCCCTGTAAATACCGACACACTCCCCGGGACCCCCTGTAAATACAGACATACTCCCCGGGACCCCCTGTAAACACCAACACACTCCCCGGTACCCCCTGTAAATACAGACACACTCCCCGGGACCCCCTGTAAATACAGACACACACCCTGGGACCCCCTGTAAATACAGACACACTCCCCGGGACCCCCTGTAAATACAGACACACTCCCTGGGACCCCCTGTAAATACAGACACACTCCCCGGGACCCCCTGTAAACACCGACACACTCCCCGGGACCCCCTGTAAATACAGACACACCCCCTGGGACCCCCTGTAAATACAGACACACTCCCCGGGACCCCCTGTAAACACCAACACACTCCACGGGACCCCCTGTAAATACAGACAAACTCCCCGGGACCCCCTGTAAATACAGACAGACTCCCCGGGACCCCCTGTAAATACTGACACACTCCCCGGGACCCCCTGTAAATACTGACACACTCCCCGGGACCCCCTGTAAACCAACACACAGACCCCTCCATAAATATCGACCGGCTTCCCGGGACCCCCTGTAAATACAGACAAACTCCCCGGGACCCCCTGTAAATACCGACACACAGACCTGGGACCCCCTGTAAATACCGACACACAGACCCCTCCATAAATATCGACCGGCTTCCCGGGACCCCCTGTAAATACAGACACATTCCCCTGGACCCCCTGTAAATACCGACACACTCCCTTGGACCCCCTATAAATACAGACAAACTCCCTGAGACCCCCTGTAAATACCGACACACTCCCCGGGACCCCCTGTAAATACAGATACACTCCCCGGGACCCCCTGTAAACACCAACACACTGCCCTGGACCCCCTGTAAATACAGACACACTCCCCGGGACCCCCTGTAAACACCGACACACTCCCCGGGACCCCCTGTAAATACAGACACACTCCCTGGGACCCCCTGTAAATACAGACACACTCCCCGGGACCCTTGTAAATACAGACACACTCCCCGGGACCCCCTGTAAATACAGACACACTCCCTGGGACCCCCTGTAAATACAGACACATTCCCCGGGACCCCCTGTAAACACCGACACACTCCCCGGGACCCCCTGTAAATACAGACACACTCCCTGGGACCCCCTGTAAATACAGACACACTCCCTGGGACCCCCTGTAAATACATACACACTCCCTGGGACCCCCTGTAAATACCGACACATTCCCTGGGACCTCTGTAAATACAGACACACTCCCCGGGACCCCCTGTAAATACAGACACACAGACCCCTCCATAAATATCGACCCGCTTCCCGGGACCCCCTGTAAATACAGACACACTCCCTGGGACCCCCTGTAAATACAGACACACTCCCCGGGACCCTCTGTAAATACTGACACACTGCCCGGGACCCCCTGTAAATACTGACACACAGACCCCTCCATAAATATCGACCGGCTTCCCGGGACCCCCTGTAAATACTGACACACTCCCGGGATCCCCTGTAAATACAGACACACTCCCCGGGACCCCCTGTAAATGCTGACACACTCCCCGGGACCCCCTGTAAATACTGACACACAGACCCCTCCATAAATATCGACCGGCTTCCCGGGACCCCCTGTAAATACTGACACACTCCCGGGATCCCCTGTAAATACAGACACACTCCCCGGGACCCCCTGTAAATACTGACACACTCCCCGGGACCCCCTGTAAATACTGACACACAGACCCCTCCATAAATATCGACCGGCTTCCCGGGACCCCCTGTAAATGCAGACTCAGTCCCCGGGACCCCCTGTAAATGCTGACACAGTCCCTGGACCACCTGTAAATACTGACACACTCCCCTGGACCACCTGTAAATACCGACACACTTCTGTGGTCCGTTGTGGCTGTTGTCATTAACGTGTTGCATGACGTGGGCGATCATGGTCTTGACGATGAATGTTCTTGGCTGATGTTTTCTGCAGAAGTACTTTCCTTCTGGGCAGTGTCGTTATCAGACGGGTGACCCCAGCCATGATCAATACTCCTCAGAGATTGTCTGCCTGGCGTCAGTGGTCACATCACCAGGGCTTGTGATCCTCACCACCACCTGCTCCCATAGTTTCATATGATCGGGGTGGGGGGGGCTAAGCAGGAGCTACACCTTGCCCAAGGGTGACCAGCTGGCTAGCGGGGGGTAACAGCACCTTATACCACCTTTGGTAGAGATGTACCACCCCACACACCCCCTGGACAGACCCTAACTCGCTTCTGCCACCCTTGTATACACAGAGACAGCTCGAGCTCCAACATTGTCCACAGCCACGATCAGAATCAGGCTTGTTATCACCAGCGTGTGTCGTGAAATTAGTTAACTTCGCAGCAATTCAATGCAATATCTAATAATATAAAAAATAAATAAATCAACTGATTACAGTAAGTCTAAATAGTTGTATGTATTAAAATTAGTTTGAAACAGAATATACTGTATATTAAAAAAGCGAGTTGTGTTCATGGATTCAGTGGCCATTTAGGAATGGGATGGCAGAGCTGTTCCTGAATCGCCGAGTGTGTGCCTTCAGGCTCCTGTACCTCCTCCCTGAGGGTAGCCATGAGAGGAGGGCGTGTCCTGGGTGATGGGGGGTCCTTAATGATGGATGCCGCCTTTTTGAGGCATCGCTTCTGTCACTGAAAGTGGGACCAGCGTGCTGGTAGTTATAGGTGTGGGGGTGGGTGCTGTT
The DNA here is from genome assembly GCF_030144855.1 of Hypanus sabinus. NCBI lineage: Eukaryota > Metazoa > Chordata > Chondrichthyes > Myliobatiformes > Dasyatidae > Hypanus > Hypanus sabinus. Next base: position 27,086,148 of record NC_082729.1, on the reverse strand, counting down.
GGAGGGCTGCACTCTCTGTAAATACTGACACCCCCCCCCCCCCCCATGGTCCATTGTAGCCTTTGAACAGTACAGCACAGGAACTGTTCCTTTGGTCCAGGATACCTCTACTGAACACAGAAACAAATTAAACTAAACCCCTTCAACCTGCTGGATATCCCCGTTCCCTGAACGTTCATCTGCCTCTCTCCGGTGGTTGTCCGACGATGACAGACAATCTGAGTGGGCAAGCTTCGAAAGTGGAAAAGCCATTGCACCGGGGCTGTTCCGCGCTCCCAACCTCAGCAGCCCGGGTCCGTTGGGACGAACGCGTCACAAACCGCCGTCTTCCTTGGCGGATGAGCGGGCTTCACAAGAGCCCATGGTATTACAGGAAAGCCACGAGCACGGTCAGAGCATTGGGCGATCGGCAGGAGACGAGTGTTGCTCCACAGAAGTCTGCGTTGGGACCGAATCTCTCTACGTTATATGTCAATGGTTTGGATGACAGAACTGATGGCTGGGTGACGAGGGGCAGGTAGTGTTGAGGAAGCACGGAGTCTTCGGAAGGACAAGGTCCAGATTAGGAGCAAGGATAATGCAGTGGCAGATGGAATACAGTGTCAGGAAGTGTCCAGTAGAAGAAATAAATGCATATAGACTATTTTCTGAATGGAGAGGAACTTCAAAAATCAGGGGTGCAAAGAGCTGGCGCGTGGAGGATTGCCTAAAGGTTAACTCGTACGGTGGTGAGGAAGGTAAGTGCAATGTTAGGATTAATTTTGAGAGGTCTAGAATATAAAAGCAAGGGTGTAATATTGAGGTTGTACGAGACACTGGTCTCACTTGGACTGTTGAGAGCAGTGTCAGCCCCTTATCTAAGAAAGAATGTGCTGACGTTGGAGAGGGTCCAGCGGAGGTTCAGGAGAATGGGAATGAAAGGGTTACTGTATGAGGTCCGATTGATCGTTCTGGGCCTGTACTCACTGGAATTCAGAACAGTGAGTGGAATATCTCACAGATACTTGTGAAGTGTTGGAAGGCGTCGGTAGAGTGGATGTGGAGAGGATGTTTCCTATCGTGGGAGAGTCTAGCACCAGAGAGCATAACCTCAGAATCGAGGGGTGCCCTTTTCGAATGGAGATGAGGAGGAATTTCTTCAGCCAGAGGGCGGTGAATCTGTGGAATGCATTGCCACAGACAGCCGTGGAGGCCAGCTCATTGGGTATCTTTAAGGCAGGGGTTAATAGTTTCTGATTGGTCGTGGCATGAAGTGATACGGGAAGGAGACTGGGCTGAGAAGGGAATGGATCAGCCATGATGAAATGGCGGAGCAGACTCGATGGGCCAAATGGCCTAATTGCGCTCCCATACCTTATGGCCTTATGGCATTTTCTGTGCCCTGTATTGCCCTTCGCTGTCCATGGAACGTTACAGGGTCAGAGATGGCCAGTAATTTCAGTAAGCCAAGGAAATTTCCCACATTGGAGTCACTGTCTAGCTGAAGTGACTCCCTGTATCCTTGCAAAGCCAGGTTCTGAGTCGCAAGGAATTTTATGCAGTGAAGGATTCTTGTCAAGCACCACTTCTGCTTCCCCTTCTCAATCTGTGACTGAAATACCACGTTAATAACTCCTCGCTAATTCCAGCTAAATTTCTTTCCATTTCTTTCCACTGTGTGAAATGGGTAAATTGTAATGGGTAATAGAGTGGGCAAATGTATGGCAGATGCAGTTTAATGTGGATAAATGTGAGGTTATCCACTTTGGTGGCAAGAACAGGAAGGCAGATTACTACCAGAATGATGTCAAGTTAGGAAAAGGGGAAGTACAACAAGATCGAGGTGTTCTTGTGCATCAGTCAATGAAAGCAAGCATGCAGGTACAGCAGGCAGTGAAGAAAGCTAATGGCATGCTGGCTTTTATAACAAGAGGAGTTGAGTATAGGAGTAAAGAGGTCCTTCTGCAGTTGTACAGGGCCCTGGTGAGACCCCACCTGGAGTATTGTGTGCAGTTTTGTCTCCAAATTTGAGGAAGGACATTTTTGCTATTGAGGGAGTGCAGCGTAGGTTTACAAGGTTAATTCCCGGAATGGCTGGACTGTCATATGTTGAAAGATTGGAGCAACTGGGCTTGTATACACTGGAATTTAGAAGGATGAGAGGGGATCTGATTGAAACATATAAGATTATTAAGGGATTGGACACACTGGAGGCAGGAAGCATGTTCCGGCTGATGGGTGAGTCCAGAACTAGAGGCCACAGTTTAAGAATAAGGGGTAGGCCATTTAGAACAGTAATGCGGAAAAACGTTTTCACCCAGAGAGTGGTGGATATGTGGAATGCTCTGCCCCAGAAGGCAGTGGAGGCCAAGTCTCTGGATGCATTCAAAAGAGAGTTAGATAGAGCTCTTATAGGTAGCGGGGTCAAGGGATATGGGGAGAGGGCAGGAACGGGGTACTGATTGTGTATCATCAGCCATGATCACCGTGAATGGCAGTGCTGGCTAGAAAGGCCGAACGGCCTACTCTTGCACCTATTGTCTATTGAAGCATGCCTGATGATTCTTGGCATTTGCATGAACACTAATCCTTTCAGGTGCTTTCCACTGGTTGAATCCACTTTCCTGCTCCAATGAGGACTGATGGTCTGACTGGGAACAGAGAAGACAACAGACACAAAATGCTGACTTTTTATAAGGGAAATAGACCAGCCATAAGCGAGTCACTTCCTCACCACGGCCGTTTCCCAATTTCCTCTCGAACCAAGTTTTGTTTATTGAGCTGTTATTTGTTGGTAGGAAAGGCCCTTCACTGTTCTGGAAATACTTTGAACCCAGCTTTATTATTTCTGTTCTTAACGTGTCAGGCAGAATTGCTTTTCCAGTATCCTTGTCGAATGTCAGAAGTCCAATGTCATGCTGTTCTGATATGACAGTTCGAGGCTCTTTGACACCATCCAGTTCACTGGGTTCAGTGTCGTCAGGTTCAATCTCGTCAATAAACTCAACACCACCACCACCACCATCGTCTTTCCCTCCTGTCACGTCCACGTTCTCTGTGGCAGCCTCAGTCTTAATGTCATCATACTCGGATTTATCTGATTTGACTTTGTCCTCGGCTTGTGACACACTTGTACTTGATCCACCTTCGTATTCTAACAGACTTGTAGCAGGTGCAGGCGACTCCATGGAACGTGTCGAACTACTTGTTCCGGGCTTTCCAAAGAAGGGCAAGAAGAACCTGCTCGACTTCTTGGCTTCCTCCGCCTCCAACTTTCGTCTCTTTCGTCCTTCAGCTCTCCTTCTCTGTGAAGAGACGTTCCATGGTCTTCTCACACAAAGCTCTGAAATAAGGCCATCCCAGTGCTTCTCACCCATGATGATCAAAGACAGATCACACATCTGAAGAAAGTTCTGTTTTCACTGTCCGAGGATGGCTTAAACGAAGCTGCTCACTGGCACCCCCCCTTCAGGTGGTGCCCAGGGCACGTGCCGTACCCTAGATACGTCACTGCCACCTCACACTCGTCTGCATTAAATTCCATCTGCCGTTTTTTCCAAAGGTCCAGCTCCCACAGCAAGCTCTGATAAACCTCCTCGCTGCCCACCACACCCCAATACAAACAGTGCCGTTCAGACTGCTTTACCATGGGCCAAAGTGCAAATGTGAAAACAAGTGATGAAGAGATGTTAGTTGAAAGCAAGTCTGAATAAATAGGATTTGAGCCGGTGTGTAAGTGTATCAACGACATCTGTACCCCTTGTAGTTTTAGGTATCTTTAGAGTTTCGGCCGGCATCGGCACTGGACTTCGAGGCAGGTGTTCCTGAGTTCAAACCCCAGCCGGTTCCCAACCTGGGCAGCAGCTGTGTCTGTGTGGAGGGAAACCTGGCCATCTACTTCTGTATCTCGCCATGAAAACCCTGTGGACCCCGCAAAGAGTCAGACTCGACTTAACGACTGAACAACATCAAAAATTTACTGTATAAAACTTCAAAACCTGAAGAGAAGCAGCAGTTCAATGCTTCCTCGATGACATCGAGTCTGCACAGACCGCGGGGATGTCTTCCACGGAGGGTCATGGTCTTCTGTTGGTTAACTTTTTCTTCAACGACGATAATTCCTTCATTTTACTGGGTTAACTGACGGCTGAATGCTGTACCCAGCACCGGCACGGCAACTCCTGCGACGCTGCTGGCAACAAACAGCATCCACTTTCGTCGTGTCGTGACCTGTCGTGTGGGGATACGGATCTCTGTATCAACTCTGCCCTGGCTTCGCTCCAGTGACCACCGGAGGTGCGGTACCCATGGTTGACCATGACCGACAGAGGCCCACCCCCCCACACACACACAGTTAGAAACATATAAAAACTAAAGTACAATACACTCCATTTGGCCCACAAAGCTGTGCTCAACATGTCCTTACCTTAGAAATTACCCAGGGTTATCCATAACCCTCTATTTTTCTGAGCTCCATGTACTTGTCCAGGAGTCTCTTAAAAGACCCTATCATATCCACCTCCATCACTATCACCGGCAGCCCACTCCACACACTCGCCACTCTCTGCGTAAAAGAACTTACCCCTGACATTATTGGAGTATAAAAGTTGCAACTTACTATTTGCTAGAGAATGAAATCTTAGGAATGTGTGTTAATAACAATGGTGTGTTAATAAGAGGAAGCTAAGAGATGTAAATTATGTAGTCTGAGTTTGCTATTTGCTATGCATGTACCCAATTTAGTAGGAGAATGAAATATTAAGAATGTAGAAGATGGTGTGTTGTTGAGAGACAGCTGGGAGATGTAGATTAGAACATGACTAAGTCAATGGGTAGAAACAATAGTGGCGGATGTACGTGTGATACGCAACTATAGACCGATTGGATATGTTAATACAACTAAACCAGGAGATTGCTATAAAAAATGCCGTGTCCGAGGATCGGTGGGCAATCAGCGACTAGCTCAATGACTGTCTCAGCTTTGATTTGCAAATTAAAGTTTAACCCTTCTTGAAGAATCTTTTGCGTCTCCTGGTCGTTTGTGGGGCACGAGAAACCACGACAAAATTGGCGACCGCGGCAGGATCGGAAAGAGACCCGCAGAAAGGAAACGGCAGATCGGGGACGCTTCCCAGTCCTCTAGGGACCCCCACAAGGCTAACAGAATTAAGGGTGCACCCAAACAAAAGGTAAGCGCTTTTTGCGACAATTTGGACTAAGAATTCTGTTGGTCTTGGGGAGGTCTTGGAGTCTCAGAAGTGTGGAACCACTGCCGAAGTGTCTCTCCGGTCCAAAGAATCTGGCAGAATTCGGGGTTAACAGGAGGCTCCGAGGATTGATCGAGAACACGGCAGTGAGGGTAAGTACAAATAAGTTGATAAGAAGTTAAGTTAAGAAAAATTTCACGTGGTGTTGGTAAGTCTCTGTGGATACCGCTTCGTATAAAACGAAGGTCTGAACGGGCAGGGAAAGGGAAAATAGAGAAAATCCCTGACGATACCGCCTTAAGAGATAAGGGTCTGAATAGACGAGGTGCAAAGAGCAAGTTCTGTGGGTACCGCTCTGAATAGAGGTCTGTACGGGCAGAACAGAATAGGAAACAAGGACAGTCCAATATATAGTTTAAAGCGCTGGTAGATAGACGATAGACTAGGCATAGAATTAGAGTAAATAATATTATCCAGTAAACGAACTGTGAACCTCTGAAATACCTTAAAAAGAGAGAACAACATGACAGGTAGAGGATCGGCAGTAGAGATTCTGAGCAAAAAAATCCAGGTAAATAAATGAGATCTCAAAAACTTCAGAAAAATGGGAAAAGAGAACCAAAAACCTGGTCACAAAATGGCCAAGAGAAGGAACGTTTGATGTAAACTTGTGCGAAGAAATGGAGGCACTAATTAAAAATTACAAACCAAAAGATAAATCTAAGAAAAGAGGGCAAAAAAGAGAATGAGAAATGGAAGTGTTAAAACTCTTCAGAACAGAGGGAGAAAGGCTGAGGAGGACAGGTAGAATATTGATTACAAGCGAGGAAGACACTAAGATGCTGGAGAAACAGCCTGTTAGAGAGAGAGAGGAAGGTACAGTGAGAAGCTGGCTTCAGCTCCGTACCCGGATGCGAAAGAAACAGAAAAACCCCCCTCCCTATAATGAGGAAGGAACCCCTAAGCAGTGCCCCCTGCTGGCGGGGACAGTAAACATGCAGGGAGAAGTACAAGTTTGGGATAATGAGGAGGAATAAAACAATACGGGAAGGAAAAAGCGGCGATATGGAAGGAGATACAGGCAGAAAGGAGAGAAATGAAAGAAGGGATTGAACGGATGAAATACTTAAGAGAGGAAAAGGAATATGAGGAGGATCGGTTATACTATAGAAATAAACAGACTAGAAAAGAAGGTGACTCATTGGAGGAGCAAGAGTTAGGTGGAGAGAGAGAGGATGTGAGAATTTGTGGGGAAGAGGTAGGAGGCAGAAGCCTAGAAGAGCAGAAGGAGGCGGTAGGGAAGCGACTTGCGGAAGTAGAGAGAGAGCCAGATAAGTTACTGAGAGGGGATTGCCAGAAGAGATGCGAAAAATACTCCAGGGGCCAACCAAGTATTGAATCAAGACAGAAAGGAAGGACTCCACAGGGAGACCGAGGGAAGAAGAGGACCCCAGAGACATTTGTGTGGGAGGCAGTAAAGACATACCCTGAGACAGATGGGGAGTCAGGTGAGGAGGAGAACCAGGGCTGGTGGGAAGGAGGAATGATGCCGTTGTTAGTTCAAGGATCAGGACAAGTGCAGTACATCCCTTGGGGATTCCAGGACCTAGAAGGGCTGAAAAACACTCTGCCCAATCTACATGAAGGAGCAAGGAAATGGATTAGAAACTTTGAAGAAGAAACAGCGGGACGATTATTGGCTATGGGAGATTTGAAGGCAATATTGTTAAGGTTGATGGGAACCAAATTTAATGAACTAATGGAAATGGCTGGCATAGTAAACTCGAACGACCCAAGAACTGATGGAGACGGGTTTGACAGAGTGAGGCAGAGGGTATGGCAGGCCCCCAGAAAGCTTTATCCACCCAAAGGGGATCCACTGGGAGACACTGAAAACACAGCAGCCTACGTAGAAAACCAGTTGAAGAGGTGGAGACTGGAGACTGAGCAAGAGGTGGAGAATAGTTTATTTATAACCTCACTGTTCTGACATAGCATTTTGGATGCAATGCCTCCGCAAGTAAAATCCAAACTGGAGGAAGTGGTTGGGCTAACGTCATCTGACCCCACAAGAATTTAGAGACCACTTAGTCCATGTGGTTGAGAAATACCGGAAAGACAAACGAAGGTTGGCTGAGCAGCAGGAAGAGGTGCAAAGAAAGTTAATACAAATGCAGCTCGAAGAGCTCAAAAAGAAGGAAAAAGAGAAAAACAAAAAGATGTTGCCAGCAACCACTGGTCTGAGTACGGCCATCGAACTGGACAAAGCACCGCTATATGGAGGAACCGATCATACTGTAAGACAAGGGCTGGAAAACCCCATGCCAATAAACGTCTTTGGGGGAGCATTCCCACAAATGCCCTATCAGGAACAGACTAAATTCCAACATGCCAGACAGGACTGGAAGTCCCAAGGAGGGGGACAGAGGAGCTATGGGCAGAGGGGACCAGTGAGGAAACAGAGGGAATGAGAGGTAGAGAGATTGTGCTGGGGATGTAATCAGCCAGGTCACATGAGAAGAGATTGTCCGTTTACACCATGGCCTGTCACACACCAGCAGGAACCGATAAGAAGGGATCTAAAGTTTAGCCAAGGACCAGCCCCCATAGGCCCAAGTGGACCCGTGAACCCCTATGTGAGGTATTAGGGGTGCCCCGAGAACTCGAGTGGAAGAGACATTACCCAATGATAACAAGGGAGGCAGATGAGGAACCCATTGTTCAGGTTATGTTAGAAGGGCAACTGACACCAATGGTGATAGATACTGGAGCCACGTACACTTGTGTACAGCCACAGTATGCCCTTCACCTTCCCATGTCAGGAAAGTTTATTAAGACGGTAGGGTTCTCGGGGAAAACACAGTTGACACAGTGCACGGCTCCAGTGCGGTTGAGAATGGGAAATAAAGGAATTGTTTTGCCGGTGCTAGTATTTAAAGGAACTCCGATTAATTTGTTAGGCAGAGATGCCTTATTGAAACCGGAATTAAAATTAGAATGCACCAGAAATGGGCTGAGTGTGGAAAGAGCAGGGGCTCAATTGATAGTGCGAGAAGACATGAAGGCTAATGTCTTTTGGATAGGAGACATCGCAGATCAGGTTCAGGAAACCTGGGAAAAATGGAAAAAGGGCATGCAGGCTGTAATGCCCAAAACTGAGCTACATTGTACAATGATTCTTGACGAGACTCAGAACAGAGAGTTAGAGGAGAGATGGCACCTGGAGGCATGTACCCAACAGCACCTGGAAGGGGAGGCTGTGATAATTGGAAAGCAGGGGGCAGCTTTACAAGTTAAGTGGAACACCTTTTTTAGAAAAATGGTACAGGATATCGGAGGCTGCGCCCCACGTAATGTTGTTGGTAACAAGGGATATCAGTCTAAAGACTTAGGACCCTTAGTTAAGAGTGCTGAAACCGTAATTGTGTGGAGGAAAATCACGCCAGAGGTGTGGATATCAGAAGACAACAATTGCATTAAAATAATGGTAAGTGTAGATATGGTAGGGACAGTGAGAGAGGTCGAAATAACTCCCCAACCACACCTGCCCTTGCTGGGAAAGGAAAGAGGCCAGCAGAAAGATAGAAGGTTAGATGAGCTGCCGTCTATTGTGTGGTCACAGCATGACATGGACGTAGGGAAAATAAGAACAGCTAGTCCGGTGGAAATAAGGCTGAAAAGGGGAGCAATTCCACCCAGGAGACCACAATACCCTCTAAGACCAGAAGCAGAAGAGGGAATAGCGTCGACAGTGCAGGGGATGCTTGAAGGAGGAGTGCTTAAAAGAACAAGCAGTCCATGCAATACCCCGTTGCTACCAGTCTTAAAAGCAGATAAATCCAAGTGGAGATTGGTGCATGATTTGCGAGCGGTAAATGATGTGGTAGAGGACTGGCCAGCGGTAGTCCCCAACCCACTCACGGTTTTGACTAATGTTCCACCAGAAGCAAGTTACTTTTCAGTGATTGATTTGTGTTCGGCTTTCTTCAGCATTCCTCTAGCTGACCAGTGTCAGTAACTGTTTGCATTTACTTACAGAGGTGCTCAGTATACCTATACCAGAATGCCGCAAGGGTTTAAACATTCACCACACGTTTTTAATCAGGTGTTAAAGGCAGACCTAGAGGGCATACCATTGGAAAGTACATTGTTACAGTATGTGGATGACCTGTTGATTTGCTCCCACAGCGAGGAACAGTGTGAGCAGGACACTATAACTCTGTGAGCAGGACACTATAACTCTGTTAGAGAATCTGGCGCATGGAGGACATAAAGTGTCCAAAAAGAAACTGCAATTTTGCACGCAGCAAGTGGAATACTTAGGCAGGGTAATATCCAAGGGAGTGAAGGCGATAGCACCAGATCAGATTGAGGCAATAACTAAGGACCCAAACCCCAGACTGTAGGGCAGATGATGACGTTTTTGCGAATGGCAGGGTACAGCTCAGATTGGATAGGAGAATATGCTGAGATTGTGGCACCTTTGAGAAAGATAATGAAAGAAGCAGGACATACAAATTTGAAGAACGGCTTACAGTGGAATGGAGAGGCGGAGATAGCTTTCAATACTATTAAGCAGGAATTGCAGTCAGCACCAGCATTATCTTTGCCTGACTACGAGAAGGTTTTTCATTTGTACGTATCCAACCGACAGGAGGGTTATGTCACAGCGGTTCTAACACAAGAGACAGGCACAGGAAAAGCAAAGCAGCTGATAGCATACGAGACTAGATGAGGTGGCTCAGGGGTATCCACCCTGTTATCAGGGATTGGCGGCGCTGTACTATGCATATGAAAAGGCATCATCTGTAACCCTGGGCTATCCTGTGACTCTGTACACACACCAAAAAGTAGCAGAATTGCTGGAAAGAGGGAAATTTGTGTGGACGCCAGCCAGGATAGCAGCGTATCAGATGCTATTGAAATTTCCAGACATAACTATACAGAGTTGCACTACCAGTAATACAGCCGATTTTGTCCCTTTGGGCTATGAAGGAGAACCCCATGATTGTGTAGGGAAGACAATGGCATTTGCCAAATTGAGAGCAGATTTACGGTCAGAACCTCTAGAGGATTCAGATATAAAGGTTCTGTTCGTAGATGGCTCTTGTTATAGGGATTATGATGGAAATCATACAGGGTTCTCAGTAGTGCAGCAGGATCAGTCGAGCTATAAGATTATTAGGATGGAGTCCTGTCCCCAACCGTGTTCCGCCCAACTAGCGGAAATCAAAGCTCTGACAGCTGCGTGTGAAACGATGGAAGGTGAGAAAGTAGACATCTAGACTGATTCGGCATATGCTCATGGAGTATGCCATTTGTTCGGGGCAGTGTGGAAACAGAGAGGTTTTAAAAAAAGTAATGGAGATCCCATACACCATTGTCAACAAATTCTGGACTTAATAAAAGCTATAATGAAATCTAAAGCATTGGCTATAGTGAAATGCCAGGCACATAAAGAGGGAAATGATGTAATAACAAAGGGAAATCAAGCTGCGGACGAGGCAGACAGAAAAGCGTCTGGGTGTACGTCAGCTGTCATTGCCCCCCAGGTAAGCCTAACTCCAGAACCTGAGGGAGAGGACCTAATTGAAATACAAGGTAAGGCAACTTTGGCAGAACAGACAATGTGGAGACAAAGAGGGGCCAAGCAGAACCCGGAAGGCTTGTGGAGCACGGATGATGGTTTGTTGGTAGCGCCCACCCCTCTACTGACGATTCTGATTTCAGAAGCGCATGGGATTGACCATTGTGCAAGGGGGGAAGTGATAAAGAAAATAAAGGATGGTTTTTGGTCTCCTTATTTACAGGCTTCAGTGGACTTTGTCTTGTCACAGTGCGAGGTATGTGCACAGGATAATGTTCGGAATGGAATTACAACCCCAATAGGCCACATTCCTGTACCTGAAGGACCTGAAGGAAACATCTAGTGATCGATTACGTAGACATGATAAAGACAGTGAGAGGGAAAAGATACATGCTGGTAGTAATTGATTGATTTAGCAGATGGGTGGAGGCGGTACCTTCAAGAGATCAACGGGCAAAGACAGTGGTAAAATTTCTGACAAATGAAGTGATCCCAAGGTTTGGAATACCTACAGAAGTTAGCTCAGACAATGGTTCAGCTTTGATCCAGAAAGTGGTCAAACTGGTACTACAGGCGCTGAGGATAAAGCAAAGATTTGGATGTGTATACCACCCTCAGTCGCAGGGCATGGTAGAGAGAATTAATGGAACCCTGAAAGCCAAACTAAACAAACTTTGTGCAGACCCTAAACATAATTGGGTCGATGCTTTACCGTTAGCATTGATGAGTTACCGCATGCAAACTAATCGAATGACATCCCTGACACCGCATGAGATGCTCACTGGGAAGCTATCGTACCTGTGATAGGGGTAAGCAAGAATGTTGAATGGATAAACTATATATACTATAATCAACAGAGGTTCATCAACTACACCGATGATGCACTGGAGGCCTTAGGGCAACAGCTAGAGGCAACTAGCAGGATGGCGTGGCAAAACAGACAGGCACTGGATTGGCTTTTAGCAGAAAAAGGGTGTGTGTGTGTAATGTTTGGAGAACAATGCTGCATTTTCATACCGAACAATACTAGCCCAGAAGGGTCTTTCACCAGAGCAATGAATAAATTAAAGAATCTGCGGACGGAGGTTAAACAGAATTTGAACATCAGTTTTTTGATTGGTTAGAAAGTGACTCAGAGGATGGGGAGCATGGCTGACTAAAATAGCAATAACTGTCGGTATTGTATTGTTGAGCTGTGCGCTTGTGCTGTGCTGTTTTCTTCCTTGTCTCAAATCTCTTGTAGTGCGTGCTGCAACCAAACAATTTCCGATGCTCGTGGCAATTACTGAAGCAAGCTTAGTGGAGAAAAAAGCACAGAAAATGTATCGTTACAGCCTACAACACCTGCAGGATGAACAAGAGCAAAACGACAGTGTGGGGGTAGATTGTAAGGGCTTCTGTGTATTTTTCCCTGTCTCAGGTACAGAGGGACAGGTTTTTGGCTCAGCGGCCCAGGGTAACAGGGAGAGAATACTTTGAGGTCTTGGCGCAGAAAATTATAGTTTAACCCGAGATTTGGGAATAAGTGCTTGAGTTTATTGGGGCTTTTGTGCGCAGGCTCTTAGTCTTCTTTCTCTGTGTGAGACCCTCTGGATCTCAAAGGGGGGATATATTGGAGTATAAAAGTTGCAACTTGCTATTTGCTAGAGAATGAAATCTTAGGAATGTAGAGGACAATGGTGTGTTAATGAGAGGTAGCTGAGAGATGTAGATTAGAACATGATTAAGTCAATAGGTAGAAACAATAGTAGCAACTGTAGACCGATTGCATATGCTAATGCAACTAAACCAGGGGATCGCTATAAAACATGCCGTGTCCGAGGATCGGTGGGCAATCAGCGACTAGCTCACTGACTGTCTCAGCTTTGATTTGCAAATTAAAGTTTAACACTTCTTGAAGAATCTTCTGCGTCTCCTGGTCATTTGTGGGGCACGAGAAACCACGACACCACTCTGCGTAAAAGAACTTACCCCTGGCATCTCCTCTGTACCTACTTCCAAGCACTTTAAAACTGTGCCCTCTCGTGCAAGCCATTTCAACCCTGGGAAAAAGCCTCTGATTATCCACATGATCAATGCCTCTCATCATCTTGTACATTTCTATCTGGTCACCCCTTATCTGCCGTCACACCAAGAAGAAAAGGCTGAGTTTACTCAACCTATTCTCATAAGGCATGCTCCCCAATCCAGGCAACATCCTTGTAACTCTCCTTTGCACCATTTCTATGGTTCCCACATCCTTCCTGTAGTGAGGTGACCAGAACTGAGCACAGTACTCCAAGTGGGGTCTGACCAGGGTCCTATATAGCTGTAACATTACCTCTCAGCTCCTAAACTCAGTTCCCTGATTGATGAAGGCCAATGCACTGTATGCTTTCTTAATCACAGAGTCAATCTGTGCAGCTGTTTTGAGTGTCCTATGGACACGGACCCCAAAATCCCTTTGATCCTCCACACTGCCAAGAGTCTTACCATTAATACTATATTCTGCCATCATATTTGATCTACCAAAATGAACCACCTCACAATTATCTGGTTTGAACTCCATCTGCTACTTCTCAGCCCAGTTTTACATCCTATCAATGTCCCGCTGTAACCTCTGACAGCCCTCCACACTATCCACAACACCTCCAACCTTTGTGTCATCAGCAAACTTACTAATCCATCCCTCCACTTCCACATCCAGGTCAATTATAAAAATCACAGAGTAAGGGTCCCAGAACAGAACCCTGAGGCAATCCACTGGTCACCAACCTCCATGCAGAATATGACCCGTCTACAACCACTCTTTGCCTTCTGTGGCCAAGCCAGTTCTGGATCCACAAGCAAGGTGCCCTTGGATCCCATGCCTCCTTACTTTCTCAATAAGCCTTGCATGGGGTACCTTGCCAAATGATTGTTGAAATCCATATACGCTACATCTACTGCACTACTTTCATCAATGTGTTTAGTCACATCCTCAAAAAGTTCAATCAGGCTCGTAAGACATGACCTGCCTTTCACAAAGCCATGCTGACTATTCCTAATCATATTATGCCTCTTCAAATGTTCATAAATCCTGCCTCTCAGGATCTTTTCCATCAACTTACCAACCACTGAAGTAAGACTCACTGGTGTATAATTTCCTGGTTTATCTCTACTCCCTTTCTTGAATAATGGAACAACATCTGCAACCCTCCAATCCTCTGGAACCTCTCTTGTCCTCTGGAACCTCTCTTGTCTCTTGCAAAGATCATCACCAGAGGCTCTGCAATCTCCTCCCTCGCCTCCCACAGTAGCCTGGGGTGTATCTCGTCTGGTCCCGGTGATTTATCCAACTTGATTCTTTCCAGAAGCTCCAGCATATCCTATTCCTTAATATCTACATGCTCAAGCTTTTCAGTCTGCTGTAAGTTGTCCCTACAATCGCCAAGATCCTTTTCCATAGTGAATGCTGAAGCAAAGTATTCATTAAGTACCTCTGCTATCTCCTTCAGTTCCATACACACTTTTCCACTGTCACACTTGACTGGTCCTATTCTCTCACGTCTTATCCTCTTGCTCTCCACATATTTCTAGAATGCCTTAATCCTATCCATCAAGACCTTCTCATGGCCCCTTCTGGCTCTCCTAATTTCATTCTTAAGCTCCTTCCTGCTAGCCTTATAATCTTCTACATCTCTATGATTACTTAGTTTTTTGAACCTTTCGTAAGCTCTCCTTTTCCTCTCGACTAGATTTACAACAGGCTTTGTACACCATGGTTCCTGTACCCGACCATCTCATTGGAACACTGTCTCATGGGTTGTGCACTGGTTTAGTTTAGTGGCGTATACTTTCATATCAGAATTGCATATGCTTGGTGGAGTGCGGAATTATTATTGTTATAATGCAACATGGTGACAGGCCCTTCCGATCCAATGAGCCAATTTGACCATTTAACCTTGGGCAGGAAACTGGAGATCTTGGAGGAAACCCATGTGGTCACAGGGAGAACGTACAAATGGATAAATTCGTTACAGACAGTGGCGGGAATTGAACCCAGGCTGCTGGCACTGTACGAGTGTTAAGCTACCCTGCTGCCCATTAATCCCATCGCTTGCATATTCAAGTACCAATACTAAGACATATTTCAGATGTTAATAGCTACTTAAACCCAAAAATACTAGAAAATTGGTAAAATAACTGTCTATTATCCCAGAATCTTATGTTTGCATCTTTATCTTGTCCCTTGGCTCCCGGGTTTGAACTGAAAGGCTGTATGAAGCTGGGTGAGGCTTTCGATGGCCGTGCCCAGCCTGGGTGACTGCACACAGTCTCTGTTAGTTTATAATCCTGTCTGTGGCCTCGCTGAAATTCCACACTCAGCACAGGCTGTAGAAAGTGGCTGCTCTCTGCTCGGCCAGCGCATCGTTTTAACCCTTGTGCGTCAAGCAGTAGTAAATCAGGGCAGCTGGACTTGCCGTGTTGTCAAGAAGCTGCTTCACCACTCATCCGAGAGAAGCTTCTTCGGTTCTGATCCAGGGTGGGTAGCTTTCTGGCTAATGAGCTCTGGGAGCTGTTTGAAGGTACGGCAGTCACATGAGGGTTGTTAAGAGTTGAAGAGGTAATGAGTTGGTCTTATCTTTTCAGGAATGGAGATATGAATTGTTGTGGAGATGAGTCATCTCCCAGTCCAGATGTTCCTACCACCATTTGGGATTACTCTGGCTTTAAGCATCTACATCCTGCTTTCAAACCCTGGTATTTCTCCACCTTCTCAAAATCTTTCTTCCTGATGTTACTGTCATTCAGCATGGCCATATCTTTTACTGTTGCTTTCTTCTGTTCCTTGTCCAGTTATAAATGTCCTGGTGGTTAGTACCTTACCACCAGTCTGAATTTGGAAGCCGCAGAGGATCTTGGCTCTGCCATTCTCCACTACCTTCTCGGGCGTTTCCGACTTGGACTTGGGAATGTCCAATCCATTCTCAGCACAGATGTTCCTGAACTCAATTCCTGCAACTTGGTTGTGCCGTTCAGCGTGGGCTGTCCCTGCCTGCATCTTGCACCCTGCTGCTATGTGCTGGATGGTTTCAGCGATCCCTTGGACAATCTGCACCTCGGGTTTTGTCTGGTGTGACAGACCCTGCTTCTGTCGCTCAGTGCCCGTCCTTGTGCGGCCATGAGCAGCGCCTCGGCCCCGCCATCTCCAGCTGTTGGTCAGACTTTCTTCTTTCAGCCCACCTCTGATATCTGGCGATGGGACGTGCCGTGCGGTGACTTGCCCTGTCATGGCCTCTGGTCCTCCGGCTCTCCTTCTCCATATCCGCTGCCTCGGTATCCTCTAGCAGGTCCTCCCTGGGGTGGGGGGGGGGGGGCACCTTCCCGACACACTAATGGACGTTTCGCGTTTATTCCAGCCTTGACACTTCCAAGTCCCCGTCGGCGGGTGCACAGTCGCTGAAAGTCGGACTTTGGGTAGAATCCTCCAGGTCTTGTTAGCAGTTTCTGGGTCTCGATGTCAGTGGCTTGTGGTTCGTTCCTCGGCCCACGCACTGTTGCAGCTGGGTACCTGATGACCGGTGGGGCAAATGTATATGTCTCTTACATATGTAAGATGGCCGAGGGGAAGAAGCTGTTCCTGAATCGTTGAGTGTGCGCCTTCAGGCCCCTGTACCTCCTCCCTGATGGAAGCAATGAGAGGAGGGGTCTTCAGGCCCCTGTACCTCCTCCCTGATGGAAGCAACGAGAGGAGGGGTCTTCAGGCCCCTGTACCTCCTCGCTGATGGAAGCAATGAGAGGAGGGGTCTTCAGGCCCCTGTACCTCCTCGCTGATGGAAGCAATGAGAGGAGGGGTCTTCAGGCCCCTGTACCTCCTCCCTGACGGCCGAGGGGAAGAAGCTGTTCCTGAATCGTTGAGTGTGCGCCTTCAGGCCCCTGTACCTCCTCCCTGATGGAAGCAATGAGAGGAGGGGTCTTCAGGCCCCTGTACCTCCTCCCTGATGGAAGCAATGAGAGGAGGGGTCTTCAGGCCCCTGTACCTCCTCCCTGATGGAAGCAATGAGAGGAGGGGTCTTCAGGCCCCTGTACCTCCTCCCTGATGGAAGCAATGAGAGGAGGGGTCTTCAGGCCCCTGTACCTCCTCCCTGATGGAAGCAATGAGAGGAGGGGTCTTCAGGCCCCTGTACCTCCTCCCTGATGGAAGCAATGAGAGGAGGGGTCTTCAGGCCCCTGTACCTCCTCCCTGACGGCCGAGGGGAAGAAGCTGTTCCTGAATCGTTGAGTGTGCGCCTTCAGGCCCCTGTACCTCCTCCCTGATGGAAGCAACGAGAGGAGGGGTCTTCAGGCCCCTGTACCTCCTTCCTGATGGAAGCAATGAGGAGGGGTCTTCAGGCCCCTGTACCTCCTCCCTGATGGAAGCAACGAGAGGAGGGGTCTTCAGGCCCCTGTACCTCCTTCCTGATGGAAGCAATGAGAGGAGGGGTCTTCAGGCCCCTGTACCTCCTCCCTGATGGAAGCAATGAGAGGAGGGCATCTCCTGGGTCCTTAACGATGGACGCTGCCTTTTCGAGGCATCCCTCCCTGAAGATGTCCTGGATACTATGGAGGCCAGCGCCTGCGATGGAGCTGACTAAGTTTACAACTCTCCGCAGCTTATTTCTATCCCGTGCAGTGCTCCCCCACCACACCCCCATACCAGGCAGTGATGCAGCCAGTTAGAATGCTCCCCAGGGTACATCTGTAGAAATTTGTGAGTTCCTTTGGCGACATCCCAAATCTCCTCAGACCCCTGATGGAATATGGCCGCTTTCTAAATGCATCAATATTTTGGGTCCAGGATAGATCTTCAGAGATATTGACACCTGGAGACTTAAAATTGCTCACTCTTCCCACTTCTGATCCCTCGATGAGGACTGGTGTGTGTTCCCTTGTCTAACCCTTCCTAAGGTCCACAATCCGCACTTTGGTTTACTGACGTTCAGGTTGGGTTATTGCTGTGACAACTCGCTGGCCTGTTTTGTTCCTGTTCTCCCTCCCATCAGCATTTGAAATTCTGCCAGCAATGGTTGTGTCATTGGCAAAGTTATAGTTGGCATTAGAGCTGTGCCCACCCACATAGCCATGGGTGCAGAGAGAGTAGACTTCCTCCTACACTGTACACACCACCCCCAACCTTGGTGCCGTCTGCAGACTTTATCAACCAGCCACCTACTTTCTCACCCAAATCAAAGCAAAAGTCTCAAGCACACACAGTGGTTCTAAAAAGTTTGTGAACCCTGTAGAATTTTCTCTATTTTTGCAGAAATATGACTTGAAATGTGATGAAAATGTACGTCCTGAAACCCAACTAAATAAATAACACAGGAACATTATACTTGTTCATTTATTTATTGAGAAAAATGATCCAGTATTACATGTATTTGTTGAAAAAAAGTGTGTGAACCTTTGCTTTCAGTAACTGGTGTGACCCCCTTGTACAGCGATAACTTTAACAAAACGTTTCCGGTAACTGTTGATCAGTCCTGCACCTCGTCTTGGAGGAATTTTAGACCATTCCTCCTCTCAAAACTGCTTCAACTCTGGGACGTAGGTGGGCTTCCTTGCACAAACTGCTTGCTTCAGGGCCTTCCACAACATTTCTATAGGATGAAACTCAGGATTTTGACTCGGCCATTCCGAAACGCGGATTTTCGTCTTTTTGAACCGTTCTGCTGTTGATTTTCTTGTTGCAACATCCGATTTCTATCAAGCTTCAGGTGATGAACTACTACCCTGACAGTCTTCTGTAAAAGGACTTGATACAATTATGAATTCATTGTTCTCTCAATGACTGCAAGCTGGCCAGGGCCCGAGGCAACGGTGCAGCCCCAAACTGCGATGCTTCTTCCACCACACTTCACGGCTGGAACCAGGGTTCTTGCACAGTGTCCTTTTCCCTCCAAACAGAGCAGTGTGCATTTCTGCCAAAAAGTTTAACTTCTGCCTCATCTGTCCCAGAAGTGTTGCAGAACATCCTGCTGTTCTTTTGCAAACTTGAGCCAGCAGCTATGTTTTTTTTTCCGGGGAGCACGACACCCTTCGTAGCGTTCTTCCAAGAACCATTCTAGTTCAGTGTTTTTCTTGTAAGTGGACACATAAACAGGACTGAATATCCAACATTTGTGGACAGGTTCTCTCACTGTGGACTGATGAATGCTCAGGTCTTCTGAAGTGCTTTTCCGGTGCACATCTCTACAATTCTCCTTCTAAGGATCTCTAAAAGTCACCTTGATTGATGCACGGTGAACGCAAACAGCTCTTTCTTAAGAAGACCTGACTTTGAGTGTCTTTTTTTTTTAATTTCGGGCAGGGCACCCCTACAATCCCCACCTCCAATCTCACCTCATCGATTGGAACGTTCGATTTCAAACAGGGTCATTACCCCAGAGGTTCACAAACTGTTCTGAACCTAGACTATGATGGTTTTGTAACGGGTAACTCATTGTTGACAAGTACAATTGTTTGTGTGTTCTTAGCTTAGGTGGATTAAGTTTGCCTATTATTGTGATTTAGATGAAAATCAGACCACATTTTATGGGTAATTAATGCAGAAAACGAGGCAATTGCAAGGAATTCACAAACATTTTCTTAGGGAGCCTAAGACTTTTGCACAGTACTGTAGTAATTTTATGTATTGCAATATAATGTTGCTGCTGCAAAAAAAGCAAATTTCATGAGATGCGAGTGATAATAAACTCGTTCTGATATGGGTCTCTATTGTGGACTGAGAGTGGGAAGGGGAGGGGGAGAGGGAGATGGTTGGGAAAAGGGGAAGGGAGCGGGAAGCACCAGAGAGACATTCTGTAATGATCAATAAAGGAACTATTTGGAATTGAATGACCTTGCCTGGTGGACCGGGCTGGGTATGTCTGAACTCGCCGCGGGCACCCCTCCTCTGCCACCTGTCCCACATGCCACCCTTGCCATTCCCAACACCCTTTGCTCTTGCTGGACTTGCAAACTCACTCTGCGCTGCATGTAGACGAATACTGCACCGTGCAAAAGGCTTAGGCACCCCAGACAAAGACATGACTGTACATCACAAAGAGCCAATCCCTGTGGACACCCCTAGTCACAGACCTCCAAAATAACACCCTTCCACCACGACCACCCAGAATCCAAACAAGCAATTCACGATGCTTCATGATCTACTCGGTCAGTCTCTCCTGTGGGATCTTGTTCAGAGAGGGGATACAGAGACAGCAAGGGGTGTGAGGGCTGAAGGGGATCTCAAAGATGGGGAAGGGTGTATTGGAGGGAGGGGGGACTCAGAGACAGGGAAGGTTGTACGGGAATGGGACACGGAGACAGGAATGGTGTAGGGGAATGGGACATGGAGAGGAAGGGTGTAGGAGAATGGGACACGGAGACAGGGAAGGGTGTAAGGGAATGGGACATGGAGAGGAAGGGTGTAGGAGAATGGGACACGGAGACAGGGAAGGGTGTAAGGGAATGGGACACGGAGACAGGGAAGGGTGTAAGGGAATGGGACACGGAGACATGGAAGGGTGTCAGGGAATGGGACACGGAGATGGGAAGGGTGTAGAGGAATGGGAGATGGGAAGGGTGTAGAGGAATGGGACACGGAGACAGGGAAGAGTGCAGGGGAATGGGACACGGAGACAGGGAAGGGTGTAAGGGAATGGGATGGAGACAGGGAAGAGTGTAGGGGAATGGGATGGAGACGGGGAAGGGTATAGGGGAATGCGACACGGAGACAGGAAGAGTGCAGGGAAATGGGACAATGGAAACAGGGAAGGGTGTAAGGGAATGGGACGGAGACAGGGAAGAGTGTAGGGGAATGGGACGGAGACGGGGAAGGGTGTAGGGGAATGGGACACGGAGAGAGGAAGGGTGTAGGGGAATGGGACACGGAGACGGGGAAGGGTGTAGGGGAATGTGACATGGAGACGGGGAAGTGTGTAGGGGAATGGGACAAGGAGACGGGGAAGGGTGTAAGGGAATGGGACGGAGACAGGGAAGAGTGTAGGGGAATGGGACACGGAGACAGGGAAGGGTGTAGGGGAATGGGACAATGGAAACAGGGAAGGGTGTAAGGGAATGGGACGGAGACAGGGAAGAGTGTAGGGGAATGGGACACGGAGACAGGGAAGGGTGTAGGGGAATGGGACACGGAGAGAGGAAGGGTGTAGGGGAATGGGACACGGAGATGGGGAAGGGTGTAGGGGAATGTGACATGGAGACGGGGAAGGGTGTAGGGGAATGTGACATGGAGATGGGGAAGTGTGTAGGGGAATGGGACAAGGAGACGGGGAAGGGAGTAAGGGAATGGGACACGGAGACGGGGAAGGGTGTAGGGGAATGGGACACGGAGAGAGGAATGGTGTAGGGGAATGGGACAAGGAGACGGGGAAGGGAGTAAGGGAATGGGACACGGAGACGGGGAAGGGAGTAAGGGAATGGGACACGGAGACGGGGAAGGGAGTAAGGGAATGGGACACGGAGACGGGGAAGGGTGTAGGGGAATGGGACACGGAGACGGGGAAGGGAGTAGGGGAATGGGACGGAGACAGAAATGGTGTAGGGGAATGGGACACGGAGACAGGGAAGGGTGTAGGGGAATGGGACACGGAGACAGGATGGGTGTAGGGGAGTGGGACATGGAGACGGAAGGGTGTAGGGGAATGGGAAAGGGAGATGGGGAGGACAGCTGATGGAGAGGGAAGTTATCTGAGATTGTGAGGAGTCGAGTGGGTCACAGAGACAGGGAGAGTGATGGGAAGGATGAGAGTAAGAGGGAGTTTGAGGGTAAGAGAGGGAGTGGTGGAGGGGATCACAGAGACGGGAGGGGTGTAAGGGAGTAGGTCAGTCACAGAGACAAGGAGAGGTGTAGTCTTTCACAGAGATGGGGAGTGAGGGGAAATTACAGAATTGGGGAGGTCAAAATTAGGGCAAGTCCTCTCTCGGTACTCTGCTCACCCCAGCCGCCGTTGCGGCACGGACAGGGTTAATGGGGCAGGTCCCATTGGCATCAGCTCACCCCAGAGTGCTGTGCTGATTCACGGTGAGAAGGCTGCCTTTAACCCCACCCACTTCCATTGTATCTTTCACAATAGAGCAAACGAAACAGACACTGCAATCCAGGGATTGTCTGAACTCAACCATCCTGTTTCCCAACTCTGGGTAAGAGGGGACCCAGCGAGGGAGGGGCGGTGAGGGAGCGCTGTACCCCGAGGGGAGCTGTGATGGAGCGCTGTGCAGCGTGGGGTTGGGGGCTGTGAGGGAGCCGTTGCCCTGTCTGCGAGGTATCGCTGCCCTGGGTGGGACGGGCGGTGAGGAGGTAGTCTTGTTTCGCGTTGGGAGAGCGCAACGAGGGAGTGCCACTGCCACAGGATGTGGGAGCGCTGCAGCGGGAGGGAGACAATGAGGAAACTCCATGCTGTGGTAGGGACGTTGAGGGACTCCACAGGGTAGGTGGAGGGGGCGAGGTAAAGAATCTTTGCACGGTGGGTGGGGCGGGAGGGGGAGAAGCGAGGTGTCGGAACCCCGCACAGCTTGAGGGTCGGTTGGGTGAGAAGGTAACGAAACTGAGGAGGCGCCTCCATCAGGCGGAGCTGCGCGGCTGATCGGACGAGGAGGGCGGGGTTAGGAGCGTGCAAGAAGCTGATTGGCCGTTGCCGGCGGCAGGCTACTCTTGTCGCCGGGGTGACGGGGGTAAATGTATCTTTTGTGGTCGCGTGACGTCAGAGCGCGCGTGGAAGAGGCGGAAATGGGGATCCCCCTCGGCACCGGTCAGTGCGAATGGGGATGAAATTTGTAAAGGCGCCGCACCGCCCCTCTCCAACCTGACCGGTTTGGAGGCGGGGCGGGTTCGGAGGCCGTCCCTCGCCCTTTCCTGCTTCGTACTTTTGCTCCTCCTTTCCCTCTTCGCACTGCATCTCCTCTTCATTTTCTTCCTCTTCCTCTGAACGCGTTGCATTTAAACCTCTTTCTCTTTCTATTGCACGGCACCAGTCCGCAGGATGAGTCTCCTCAAGCAAAGGCCGACTTCTCTCAGTCAGTCGGACATCGTGGATATCTACCGGCACGATCTGATTGAAGACAAACGTTTCAGACAGTCTGACCCACACGTCTTCATCGTGTTGGGCGCCTCGGTGAGTTCCTCCGTTACAGACTAATCTTTGCAGAACTAATATTCTTGCCTCGAAAGTAATTTCAGGATTAATCGTATTTTAGTTAAATTGCAAACTCGTCAGGAGTAGTGGCACCGTTTGGTTGAAGTCCCAGGGTCTCCAGTGTTGTGCAGACAGATTCGATTCTGCAAGCCCTGGGGCTCAGAGTAAAGCCGTTCGGCCCATCGAACCTGTGACAGTTGTTCGGAAGAGTCAGGAATTCCCCGCGCTTTATCTTGTCTTGTTTCTCTGTCTCTCCAGCTGCCTGCCCCAAACAGTCCTTCCAGGTGAGGTAACCTGGCGAGAGATCAGAATTGTATGCAGTGAAATTTGTTGTTTGTGTTATTAAAATAGCTATAAATCACAATTAAAAACTATATATAAAGATTAGTGCAAAAAGAGAAAATAACAGAATGTGTATAATAGAATGATAATAGAATAATAATTAATAATGAGTAAAATAATCATAAATTGTATATAAATTACAATAAAAAGTATATAAAATTAGTGTTTTGGGGGAAAAAACTAGTGAGGTAGTGTTCATGGGTTTAATGTCCATTCAGAAATCTGATGGCAGAGGGGAAGAAGCTGTTCTTTCAGGCGCCTGTACCTCCTGCCAGATGGTAGCAATGAGAAGAGGGCATGTTCTGGGTGATGGCATCTCCTTGTTTTTTAAGGAGGTGTCCTCACTGTTGGATCTGGTGGAGGGGTTCCCGATCATTTTTAGGCCATTGAGCTCTAAATGGAAACCCGGAAACTGGAAACCAGGGTCCGGAAACCCTGGAGGTAGGACTTTATAAGATTCTGAGAGGGGTAGAGCATTTCTCAAAGTCTGACGCCCCCTCGCGATGAGGGGTGGCAATGGGTAAGGCTGCCCAACGGGGCGACTCTACCATCGACCGGACGGTGGAGGCGGGAGGTCACCAGTGGCCTGTGCACCACGGGGAAAGAGAAGAGAGGCATAGGGTAGAAACGTCTAACTCCAGTGGGCATGCATTGGAGGTAGTAACGCCCCAGCGTTCCAGGGATAGGGATGAACACCCTCCATCTCCGGAGGGGTTCAGGGCTTCCCCGTTAGTAGCTTTCTCCGGGTTTACACTGCGGTCAGTCAAGCAGGTCCCGGATGGAGACTCGGGAACACCGTCATGCTCCGATGAAGAAGGATTCTTCACTGCTGTTTCTGTCCCAGTTTTGTTTGACCAGTCGGGGTTGTTGGCCCTGAGCTGAACCCCTGAACGTGGAGGTCCGGTGGACCACTCCCAGTCTGGCCTCTGCCCTTTGACCTGTTTGGCATGGGCGACCCGACCAAAGCGTCAAGCCAGGTCATTGAGGGCCAGCACTCCAACCCCTACGGCAAGCTGAGGCCCTCTTGGAGGATGTACCCTCTGAGAGGAGGGTAATTTCAAAAGAGACGGAGTGGTGGATGCCTGCGATGTGTTGCCTGGAGTGGTGGGAGGGGCGGATATGACGCCCTATGCTGCCCTGAGATTCAGTGTCTTGTGGGTGTTCACAGTAGGACACAGAAATAAACAGAATCAATGAGGAGCCACACACAGACTCGCAAACAATGCAAATGCGAAAGATTACAAATACACAAACTAAATAAGTAATAAACACTCTATTGATTCCGAGTGGGAAATACTTTTCTTTACAGCATCAACATTTAAAAACACATTTAGCAGTCTGCAGACTGAACTAATAATGAAGCACACAGAATAAATTACACAGTAATAATCTACCAATGTGCAATGATAACTTTCTGCATAATCTACTCGAAGAGTTGAACTGCACGTACACGTATAACTCATCTCCTTTTAGCTGAGGCAAGGAACTTATCAATAACCCCTCGGACAATACTTCGCAAAAGTCCACGGCAGGTGCGTACAGCTCAGGTGCCTAAGGCTGTTGCACGGTAGTGTACCTCCCCCATGCCCCTCCTCCAGCTCCGCCAATATCTCCTGCCATCCAACCAGTCTGATCAGGGGCCAGGCTGTGTTTCTGTGGCCGGCAGTTTATCAGGAATGTGGAACTGGCTGCAGCTGGAGGTTGTGTAACTGTCATGGGGAACTGAGAGGGATTGCAACAGTGGAGAGGGACCACTCCCAGGACTTGTGGTTCATCTCTCCAGGGCCAAGGGTCAGACACAGAGTGAAACTCCCTCCACACCGTCCCATCACACACTCCGGGGGTCAGACACAGAGTGAAGCTCCCTCCACACTGTCCCATCACACACTCCCGGGGTCAGACACAGAGTGAAGCTCCCTCCACACCGTCCCATCACACACTCCGGGGGTCAGACACAGAGTGAAGCTCCCTCCACACTGTCCCATCACACACTCCCGGGGTCAGACAAAGAGTGAAGCCCCTCCACACCGTCACATCACACACTCCGGGGGTCAGACACAGAGTGAAGCTCCCTCCACACCGTCCCATCACACACTCCCGGGGTCAGACAAAGAGTGAAGCCCCTCCACACCGTCCCATCACACACTCTCGGGGTCAGACACAGTGAATCTCCCTCCACACCGTCCCATCACACACTCCCGGGGTCAGACACAGAGTGAATCTCCCTCCACACCGTCCCATAACACACTCCGGGGTCAGTCACAGAGTGAATCTCCCTACACACCGTCCCATCACACACTCCCGGGGTCAGATACAGAGTGAAACTCCCTCCACACCGTCCCATCACACACTCCCGGGGTCAGACCCAGAGTGAAACTCGCTACACACTGTCCCATCACACACTCCCGGGGTCAGACACAGAGTTAAGCTCCCTCCACACCGTCCCATCACACACTCCCGGGGTCAGACACAGAGTGAATCTCCCTCCACACCGTCCCATCACACACTCCCGGGATCAAACACAGAGTTAAGCTCCCTCCACACCGTCCCATCACACACTCCCGGGGTCAGACACAGAGTGAATCTCCCTCCACACCGTCCCATCACACACTCCCGGTGTCAGACACACAGTGAATCTCCCTCCACACCGTCCCATCACACACTCCCGGGGTCAGACATAGAGTGAAGCTCCCTCCACATGGTCCCATCACACACTCCCGGGGTCAGACACAGAGTGAAGCCACTCCACACGGTCCCATCACACACTCCTGGGGTCAGACACAGAGTGAATCTCCCTCCACACCATCACATCACACACTCCTGGGGTCAGGCACTGAGTGAATCTCACTCCCCACCGTCCCATCACACACTCTCAGGGTCAGACACAGAGTGAAGCTCCCTCTACACCGTCCCATCACACACCCCCGGGGTCAGACACAGAGTGAATCTCCCTCCACACCGTCCCATCACACACTCCCGGGGTCAGACACAGAGTGAATCTCCCTCCACACTGTCCCATCACACACTCCCGGGGTCAGACATAGAGTGACGCTGCTGCCACACTGTCCCAGAGCTGTTCCTGAATTGTTGAGTCTGTGTCTTCAGACTCCTGTACCTCTTCCCTAATGTTGACTATAAGACCTGGATGGTGAGGGTCCTTAATGATGGATGCTGCCTTTTTGAGACATCATGTTTTGAAGATGTCTTCGATGCTGGGGAGGCCAGTGCCTGTGATTGAGCTGGCCGGGTTCAGAGTCTCCTGCAGCTTTTTCCCAATCCTCTGCAGTGGTATCTCCATACCAGACTGTGATGCAACCGGTTAGAATGCTCTCCCCTGTATGTCTGCAGGGATTTGTTGCTCTTGACAGATGGTGTGCCTCCTTCACGATTGCACCACTCTGCACTGGTGGCATCGCAGTGGCAACTGAGCAGTTTCATATTCCTGCAGGGGAACATCTTGCACAATATCTCACAGTCCCAGAATGCATCCTACACGCTCAGGAAAGCTCACCACCGCCTCTATTGCCGGAGGAGGCTGAAGAGAGGCTGGACTTCACACTTTCATGCTCGCAGCTGTGCAGCGGACTATAACAGGAGCAGAAGTGGACCATTCTGCCCATTGCGTCTGCTCTGCCATTCACTCACGGGCTGATCCAATTCTTCCAGTCACGTCCACTCCCCTGCTTTCACCCCATACCCTTTCATGCCCTGGCTAATCGAGAACCTATCTATCTCTGCATCGAATGCATCCAATGACGCAGCCTCCACAGCTGCTTGTGCCAAGAAATTCCACAGATTTACCACCCTCACTAATTTCTCTGCATCTCTGTCCTAAATGGACGTCCTTCAATCCTGAAGTCGTGTCCTCTTGTCCTAGAATGCCTTACCATGGGGAAAAAAAACTAATCTGTTCAGGCCTTTTAACATTTGGAATGTTTCTGTGAGGTCCCCCCTCATTCTCCTGAATTCCAGGGAATACAGCCCAAGAGCTGCCAGATGTTGCTCATATGTTAACCCTTCCCAACAAGCTGCATCACTGCATGGTTCCAGAAACTGTAATGCAGGAGGCAGGAGGGCTTTACAACGGGGAATCAAAACTTCCCAATGCATCACCGGTAGGTATATAGAAAGCTCTGGGGGTGGGGGCTTGTAACAGCATGAAGGGTCCCACCCACCCCACCCAAGGACTGTTTGCCCCACTCCCAGCAGGGAGGAGGCTGAATAGCCTCCACACCGGGACCACCAGACTCAAAAACTCAAATCCCCTCAATCACCACTGATTTATCATTTCCTGCCAGTCAGTCCCCTTGTGTACAGACATTCCTGTATCCAGCGTCACTTTACAATCTACGTATGTATATCTTGTGTATTTATATTGTGTTCTTCATTTTTTTGTGCTGCATAGGATCTCCAGTAACAATTACTTCGGTCTCCTTACACTTGTGAACAGGAAATGATATTAAACAATCTTGAATATCGCCATTTATTACATTGTGATTGAACCGACCGACTGCGCTCTCTGCCCAGCCGGGTCGTGAACCATAATATTCAATTCCCTGATGAAGGGTCTCGCCCGGAAACGGCGACGGTTTACTCTTTTCCACGGACGCTGCCTGGCCTGCGGAGGTCCTCCAGCACTTTGTGTGCGTTGCAGATTCATTTCCGTAATGCTTTCGTTTAAAAAAAACAACTCTGGGCCCGCCCGCTCCCTTCTGGAGGCGCGACGCCCCCCTCCGCTCCGGCAGTTGCCGGGGCAACGGGCGATTCCACGCGCAGGAGGGGTGAAATGCATTAGGAGAAATGACTCAGCATGCATTTGTGACCGAGAACTTGAGGTTAAAGGAAGACGAGCAGCAAAAATCGAGCAGAAATTCGGCGCTCAATCTAACGGATTGTACTGGTATCATCGCTTGCCGGAAGGCAAGAGTTGTTGTAACACCCGGTGTAACCCTAGTGCTCCCCTTTTCTGGGATTGTTCCATCTGAGATGGCGTTTGGAAGGATGGGCGGTGTGGGCGAAACCATTCGATCGAGGGGGGGGGCACCGGGTCGTGGACCACAGAGTGGGCGTGGCTTGAGTGTCGGGGCGGGGCCTGGGCGTCGGGGCGGGGCATCGGCTCTGTGCGGAAGATGCTGCACCTTCCGAGCTGCGTGGTGGTGCTTGGCGCCTCGGTGAGGGACCGCCGAGGGAGGGAGGGACCGCCGAGGGAGGGAGCGGGGAGGGACCGCCGCGGTGGGGGAAACCGCCGAGGGAGGGAGCGGGGAGGGTCCGCCGAGGCGAGGGACCGCCGAGGGAGGGTGGGAGCGGGGAGGGACCGCCTCGGTGACGGACCGCCGAGCGAGGGAGCGGGGAGGCCGAGGGGGGACCGCCGAGGGAGGGAACGGGGAGGTCGAGAGGGGGACCGCCGAGGGAGGCCGAGGGTGCGGTGGAAGATGCGCGGGTGTGTGAACGGGAGGGATGGGGGATGACTAGCGGCGGTGGAGGGGGAGGCAAAGAAGTGGAAGAGGGGCTGGAGGAGGGATAAATGATGGGGCAAAGGAGACCGGAGGGAGAAGTGGGAATCGACGGAGAGGCAGGGCAGATCGAGAGATGGGCGGAGGAGGAAGCATAGATGCTCAGAGAGATTTGCAGGAACAAGGAGAGATTGGAGTGAGGAGACTTGGTGGAGGCTTAGGGAATGAGGGGCAAAGGATGGAAAGACCCTGAGGCTCTGAGGGAATGGTAGGAATGGAGTGGAAGATTCTGAGGGTAGATGGAGTGGGAGGGAGGAGAGCGGATGCTGAAGGAGGGGGTGGAAGTGTGCAGAGGTGGAGGGAAACGGTGAGCGGGGGTGGACGAGGGAGCCAGGGAAATTCTGAGATCCTGAGACGGGCAGAAGTGGGCGGTGGGTGATCAGTGTTAAGATTAAGGGCCTGTTGCAACACATTCAAAACGCTGGAGGAACTCAGCAAGCCAGGCAGCATCTTTGGAGAGGCTCCAG
Source organism: Hypanus sabinus (assembly GCF_030144855.1). NCBI lineage: Eukaryota > Metazoa > Chordata > Chondrichthyes > Myliobatiformes > Dasyatidae > Hypanus > Hypanus sabinus. The sequence continues at coordinate 27,056,916 of NC_082729.1, read as the reverse complement.
GAAATCTGCAGTTGCTGTTGACATTTCGGGCCGAGACCCTTTGTCCTGACACTCGGTCTGAAACATCGACAGTGCTTCTCCCTGTAGATGCTGCCTGGCCTGCTGTGTTCCACCAGCATTGTGTGTGTGTTGTTGATCTATGGAGAGGAGCGGGTGCTTTGGGCTGAGAATATTCAACTCAGCCTGAAACGTCGACTGTTTATTTATTTCCATAGTTGCTGTCTGATCTTTTGAGATAGAACATAGAATAGTACAGCACAGTACAGGCCCTTTGGCCCACAATGTTGTGCCGACCCTCAAACCCTGTCTCCCATATAACCCCCCACCTTAAATTCCTCCATCTGCCTGTCTAGTTGTCTCTTAAACTTCACTAGTGTATCTGCCTCCACCACTGACTCGGCAGTGCATTCCACGCACCAACCACTCTCTGAGTGAAAAACCTTCCTCTAATTTCCACCAGCGATTTTTTTTTGTGTGTCTTGCTCTGGATTTCCGGTATCGAGGGAATCTCTTGTTTTTGGAAGGACTGTTTTGCCTCTTGTGGTATGCAGACTAAAGGTGGGGGAGTCGAGATGGCCTGCCCTGATACAAAATAGAAAGATTCGTTTAACCTTGTATTGAGTACTGCAGAGAGCAGTGTGTCCCAACAACACCTGTTGTTGATTGGGTAATGGGGGGGGTAGAGAGGGAAGGGTGGGGGTGAGACAGTGGGTGGGAGTGAGGAGAGAAGGGGTGGGCACACTCAGTAATTCAGGAACAGCTTCTTCCCCTCTGCCACCTGATTCCTACCTAAATGGACATTGAATCTTTGGACGCTACCTCACATTTTTAATATACAGTATTTTTGACTTTACACAGTTTTAAAATATTTATTCAATATATATATAATTGATTTACTTGTTTATTATTGCTTTGCTTTATTTTATTTATTATTAATTTTTCTCTCTCTGTATTGCACTGAACAGCTGCTGCTAAGTTAACAAATTTCACGTCACATGCCGGTGATAATAAACCTGATTCTGGGAGAGGGGAGAGAGGGGGGAGGGAGAAGGTGGTTGAGAAGTAAGGGGAGAGGAGGTAGGGGAGAGAGAGAGAGAGAGAGAGAGCAGGGACGATAGAGAGGAGGTAGGGGAGAGAGAGCAGGGGCGATAGAGAGGAGGTGGGGAGAGAGAGAGCTGGGGCGATGGAGGTAGGGAGAGAGAGCGGGGGTGATAGAGAGGAAGTAGGGGAGAGAGCGGGGGTGATAGAGAGGAGGTAGGGGAGAAAGAAAGCAGGGGCGATTGAGAGGAGGTAGGGGTGAGAGAGCGGGGGTGATAGAGAGGAGGTGGGGAGAGAGAGAGCAGGGGTGATAGAGAGGAGGTAGGGGAGAGAGAGTGGGGGCGATGGGAGGTAGGGGAGAGAGAGAGCGGGGGTGATAGAGGAGGTAGGGAGAAAGAGCGGGGGTGATAGAGAGGAAGTAGGGGAGAGAGAGCGGGGGTGATAGAGAGGAGGTAGGGGAGAAAGAAAGCAGGGGCGATTGAGAGGAGGCAGGGGTGAGAGAGAGAGCGGGGGTGATAGATGAAGGAGAGGAGATGGTGGGTAGAAACTGTAGATCGGGGGGGGGGTGGGGTTGGGGGACAAGATATGGTGTTCACACTCCTGGCAGTCTCGGTGGATGGGATACATTTACAAGATGAAAGGGCTGCTCCTTGAGCACATGGATGAGCTCAGGAAGTGCCCTTGTGCTAAACTAATTAAGCTCATTAATACCTAATCCCCTTCCACAAAGACAAGAAAAGTCTGCGGATGCTGGAAACCCAGAGCCGCACACACACAACGCTGGAGGAACAGGTCCTCCATGAAAATGAAAATAGGGTTGGCACCTTGGACTGAGAGGCTTCAGCAGCACCGGAGGGGAAGAGGGGACGTCCGAGTGAGAGGGTGGGGGAGGGGAGGGAGTTCAGGGGTAGGGGAGGGGGAGGGGTGAAGCAAAGAACTGGGAATTTGTTTTGTGAAAGAGATAAAGGGCTGGAGAAGGGGGAATCTGATAGAAGAGCATGGAAGAAAGGGGGAGGTGATGGGTAGGTAAGGAGATAAGGCGATTGCAGGGGAAAACAGTAATGGGGAATGGTGAATTGATGTTCATGCCACCTGGCTGGAGGCTACCCAAATGGAATACCCCTCCAACCGGAGTGTGGACTCATCGCGGCAACAGAGGCCATGGACTGACACCCCCTCCCCCCCTTGCTGGTTTCACCTATCACCTACCACCTCCCCTCTGACCTCAACTCTTTCCTCCTGATGCATGGCCTCAGCTGCAAGTCTCTTTTCCGGAGATGCTGCCCGGCCTGCTGAGTTCCTCCAGCATTTTGACGTGTGTGTTCCCTGATGCCCTTCGCCTGTGCACGGCTCTGCCTCCTCCATCGTGCCTCTGTAAAATTCGAGGCAGCACATTCCCGGAACCCACCACTCCATATTTAAAAAAAAGGGTCTCCCCCTCCCACACATCTACTTTGAACTTTCCCCCTTCTCACCGTAAACGTATACCCTCTGGGAAAAAGAACCTGGCTGTCTTCCCCCTCTGTGCCTCGTAATTTTATAGACCCCCTTTATCAGGTCTCCAGAGGACACGTGTTCACGCCCTCAAATCCAGGCAGTGTCCCGGATTAGGCCATTCAGCCCATCGGGTCTGCTCTGGCTGATCCCAGATCCCACTCAACCCCGTGCACCTGCCTTCTCGCCACGTCCTTTGGTGCCCCGACCGATCAGGACACGATCAACTTCCGCCTTAAATCTGCCCACGGAGCTGGCCCCCACCGCAGCCTTTTCAAAGCCTTCCTGCCCTGGGGTGCTCAGATCCAGGAGTGTGACACTCCAGAAGTGGCTTAGCTAGTTTTGTGGTGCTGCAGCATAACTTCCTGCCTCTCGGACTCCGCGCCACACGCCTTCTTTAGTCACCCCGTCGACTTTCAGGGTGCCCGTGATCCATCTGTAAGTCACCCATCTTTTCTAATCTGTATATCTCGTCAGCTGTTTATTCCCATGACCTGCTCCACTGGATCTCCCAAGGTCTGTACCTTCGCTCCATCCGCTACAGGCGGGATTGCCCCAGGGCTTCCCAGTGCCCATTCCCATTGCGCCACGCGAGCTTGGGGTGTCCCGGAGTTCGGGGGTTCAATCCTGGCACAGCCGGTAAGGAGATTGTGGGTGTGTGGATTTCCTCCCACAGTCCAAAAACGAACCGTCCAGTAGGTTAATCGGTCACTGTAAGTTGTCCTGTGGTCAGTCGGCGAGTTGCTGGACATTGAGGGTTGTCGGATTGGAAGGGCCTGGTCCACGTTGAGCGTCTCAAGAATGTCAGTTCGTCTCCTCCTCTCCTGCCACAGCGAGGCCGCGCTCGGGTTGGATTAGTAACACCCCTTCCTCTGTCTGGGTCGCTTCCGTTCCGGTCCTGGTGAAGTGCCCCGGGTCAGAACATCGACTCTGTTCCTCTCCGTCAATGCTGCCTGACCTGCTCAGTTCCTCCTGCGGGAACCTGTGCACCGTCTCCTTACATTTGACCTCCCAAAGCGCAACGGGCCACACTTGCTTGGATTGAGTTCCACCTGCCGTTTCACCTTGGTGGCCAGAGCGTTAATCTCTCTAGCTTCCGGTAGTTTCTGTCCCCTTCTCCCTCTTTCCAATCTTCACTCACTCCCTTCTCGTTGCCTGCCCATCACCTCCCTCTGTTCCCATCAGATTTCTTCCATTTCAGCCCTTTAGCTTCTCCGCCTATCACTGCATCCCTTCTCCCCACCCACCCGCCATCTTGTACTCCTTCCCTTCACCACTGCATTCCGGGCTCTTCCCCCTTCCTTTCCGGTCCTGAGGAAGCACCTTGGGCCAACGCGCCGCCTCGATTCCCCTCCATCGACGCTGCCGGTCCTGCTGAGACTCCCCCGGCCCTTTTACCTCCTCAGGGCGGAGCTGTTATGGGCGGGCCTGCCGCTAGCTAACTCTTCACATTCGGCCTCTCAAAGTGCAGCACCTCACACTCGCTTGAACTAATTTCCAGTGGCCATTTTGCCGCCCGTTACCCGTGTCCAGCCGTGTTCTTTGGTGACCGTCTCCAATGTCCCACAATATCACCTCGGTTTCTTTAATTTACGTCTTCAACAAGGACCAGGCCCGTCCAGCCCAACGGGCAGCTCACCTAGTCAACCCTAGTCTAGAGTGTGGGAGGAAACCCACATGGTCACGGGGAGAGCGCACAAACTTTCTCACAGAGGATGCTGGGATTGACCTCTGAACTCCGGTGCCCTGAGCTGTAAGCACGTTTCCTGAGGTGAATGAAAGGCTTGAGGGCTCTGGGCCTGCACTCGCAAGTGGAAGGATCTCACTGAGACCTATCGACGGTTGAAAGGCCTGGGTAGAGTGGACGTGGAGAGGATGTTTCCATTAGCGGGAGCCTCTCAGAGCCTCAGAAGGCCGACCTTGTAGAAACGAGATTAGGAGGAATCTGTGGAATTCATTGCCACAGGCAGCTGTGGAGGCCAAGACATTTAAAGCGGAGAGTGATAGGTTCTTGATTAGTAAGGGCATCAAAGGTAATGGGGGAAGGCTGGAGAATGGGGTTGAGAAGGGGAATAAATCAGCCATGAGGGAATGTTGGAGCAGACTCTCGATGGGCTGAGTGGCCTAACTTGTTCCTATAGCACTCTTTGGACTGCTCAGAGATGGAGTCAGACAGGGATGTCTCTCCCTGTCTCAAGAGATCCTCTCTTGGTGTTGGTGGCTGTGTGGGAGTGAGGGATCGATTCTCAACAGGTGATGTTTCCCCTAGAACGTAGAAATCTACAGCCCTTTGGGCCACAATATTGTGCCGACTGTGTTACCTACTCCAGAAACTGCCTTGAATTATCCAACCACATAGCCCTCTATTTTTCTAAGTTCCATGGACCTATGTAAGAGTCTCTTAAAAGACCCTATTGTACCTGCCTCCACCACCGTTGCTGACAGTTCATTCGTAAGAACATAAGAAATAGGAACAGGAGTCAACCATTTGGCCTTTCGAACCTGCTCTGCCACTCAATAAGATCATGGCTGATCTGACCATGGACTCATCTCCACCTACCTGCCTTTTCCCCTTAACCCTTAACTCCCCTACTATGCAAAAATCTATCCAACCTTGTCTTAAATATATTTACTGCTTCACTGGGCAGAGAATTCCACAGATTCACCACTCTCTGGGAAAAGCAGTCCCTCCTCATCTCCGTCCTAAATCTGCTCCCCCGAATCTTGAGTCTATGTCCCCTCATTCTAGTCTCTTTTACCTGTGGAAACAACTTTCCTTCCTCTATCCTTTTCATAATTCTATATGTTTCTATAAAATTTCCTTTCATTCTTCTGAATTCCAGCAAGTACAGTCCCAGGTGACTCAATCTCTGTTCTTAGACTAACCCCCTCACTTCTGGAATCAACCTGGGTCGTCTGCAGTGCCTCCAAAGCCAATATATCCTTCCTCAAGTAGGAAATCAGAAATGCACACAGTACTCCACACACCCACCACACTCTGTGTGAAAAACTTTCCCCTGACATCTCCTCTGTACCTATTTCCAAGCACCTTAAAACTGTGCCCCCTTGTGTTAGCCATTTCAGCCCTGGGGAAAAGCCTCTGACTATCCACACGATCAGTGCCTCTCATCATCTTATACACCTCTATCAGGTCACCTCTCATCCTCCGTCACTCTAAGGAGAAAAGGCTGAGTTTACTCAACTGGTGGGGTGGGTCTCCAGAAGGCGGCCCGGTGGAAGTGTCTGTGGATGGAGTCCTGCGTACAAGGGGGTAGCAGGATACGGGATTGGGATGGGAGGGAGGGTTGGAGAGCTGCTTGTGCCTTTGGTGCCGTCGTCTGAGGTGGGTCTTTGACTCCTTGGGTGGGAGAGCAGCTCCACTACTCGGGGGGGACCGGAGGGTGGGGATAGAGGAATGAAGGAATGGGACAGAGGTAAGGAGGGAGTTGAGGAGGGATAAGGGGAAGAGAGTAGAGGATAAGGGAAACGGGTAGTGCGAGTTGGTGGGATGGTGGATGTAGACAGGAGGGAAGAGGGCTGGGAGTTGGTTGAGGAGGGAGAGGGAGGAGAAGGGGTATAAGAGGGAAGTGGGGGTGATTGGAGGGGAAAGGCGAGTGAGGGCAGAAGAGGTTGGGGAGAGGGAGGATGGTTTGGAGGGGGGAGGACAGCACGGAAGGGGTGAGGGAGTGGTGTAGGTTCTGGAACGGACAATGCAAGTCGCAGGAATGTGCTTTGGAAGTGGATGTCATGGAAAGCAGAGAATGGAGGCTCCACCATCTATGGGGAGTCTGAGGGTGAGAAGATTAAGCTGGGGTTGAGGGGGAACGGGGCAGATGTCAGGACTTGGACTGGACAGCGGGCATGACGTGGTTAATGATCCCAATCACACCCCCTCCCCTGCTGGCCTTGACTGGACTGACACTGCTCTCTCTCTCCTGTCCGCAGGGTGACTTGGCCAAGAAGAAGATCTACCCCACGCTCTGGTGAGGCTCCCCCCTCAAACGCGTGTTCCTCCAGATCTGCCTTCTCCGATTTGGCAGCTTCCGCCTGCTGCCTGACCCTGGCTGCAGGACACCCACTTGACGCCTCCCCTACAGGGCAGAAGCAGGCAGTTCAGCCCATCTGGTCCCATTCACCCGCGTTTGGCCCCAGTCTATCCAAAGTTTGTTCGCGTCCTTGACCCTGGCAGTCTGTACCGTTCCTGCTTCTGGCAACTATTTCCATAAACGGACACCGAGGGGAAGAAATTGTCCCTTGCGTCCCATTTAAAACCTTCCTCGGGTTCCCTTTAAACACCCTCCCCCTCCCCACCCCAGGACCCTTTTAAACACTCCTCCAACCCAGGTCCCCTTTAAACTCTACCCCGTGTCCCCTTTAAACTCTCCCCCTCCCATGTCCCCTTTAAACTCTGTCCTCCCATGTCCCCTTTAAACTCTGTCCCCGGTGTCCCCTTTAAACTCTGTCCCCGGTGTCCCCTTTAAACTCTGTCCCCGGTGTCCCCTTTGAAATCTGTCCTCCCATGTCCCCTTTAAACTCTGTCCCCGGTGTCCCCTTTGAAATCTGTCCCCGGTGTCCCCTTTGAAATCTGTCCCCGGTGTCCCCTTTGAAATCTGTCCCCGGTGTCCCCTTTGAAATCTGTCCCCGGTGTCCCCTTTGAAATCTGTCCCCGGTGTCCCCTTTGAAATCTGTCCCCGGTGTCCCCTTTGAAATCTGTCCCCAGTGTCCCTTTTGAAATCTGTCCCCGGTGTCCCTTTTGAAATCTGTCCCCGGTGTCCCCTTTGAAATCTGTCCCCGGTGTCCCTTTTGAAATCTGTCCCCGGTGTCCCTTTTGAAATCTGTCCCCGGTGTCCCTTTTGAAATCTGTCCCCGGTGTCCCTTTTGAAATCTGTCCCCGGTGTCCCCTTTGAACTCTGTCCTCCGTGTCCCCTTTAAACTCTGTCCTGTGTCCCCTTTAAACTGTGTCCCGTGTCCCCTTAAGCTCCCCCTGCCGTGTCCCCTTTAAACCGTCCCCCGTTTCCTTTAAACCCTTCCCACCCCAATGGGTCACCTTTAAACCCTTCCCTCCCCTGATGGGTCACCTTTAAACCCTTCCCACGTCCGATGAGATGCCTGTAAACCCTTCTCCCCACCCCTGCTGATCCCCTTTAAATTCTTTTCCCTCCCCCCCCCCCCCCCCCAAACCGGGTCACCTTTAAATGCTTCTTCACCTCTCCTTTAATGCACTCAGCCTGGTTCTCCCTTTTACAAGATTCTGGGGGAAGGGGACGTGTCTCTGGGGCGTAGGGTGATTGGCACATTTTGATATCCTGCTCATGCCTCATTCCACCTTCCCCCCCCCCCCCCCCCCCAGTCCAGCTGACCTCCTCACCGTGGGTCTGATATTTTGTTCCCCCCCCCGCATAGGTGGCTGTTCAGGGATGGATTACTCCCGGAGGATACGTACGTGGTGGGGTTTGCCCGCTCTGCCCTCACCATCCAGGGCCTTCGCAACCAAGTGCAGCCCTACCTGAAGGTAACGCTCCTCTCTGCTCGCCCGGCTTTCCTCCCTTGCCCCCCCTCAACCTCACCCTTTTTACTCATCCCTCTTCCCCTCCCCACCTCCTGCAGCCTCAGCTACTCCAGTGTAACCCTCTTACTCTTCTGTGCCTCCTTAACCCTCCCCTCCCCACCCCCAAGATCTTCCCTCCCTGACCGTCCATCTGCTTTGTCTCCCCCCCCCCACTCCCGTTGCATTCCCCCTGTCCCCACAGTCGTTCACCCTCTCTCTGTCTCCCCCAGGCGACCGAGGGTGAGTTGGACAAACTGGACTGCTTCTTCAGCCGGAACTCCTACCTGCAGGGCAAGTACGGTGAGAGGGCCAGCTTCCAGCAGCTGGACAGCCACATCGCCTCCCTCCACCACGGTGGCCGGGCCAACCGCCTCTTCTACCTCGCCCTGCCGCCCAGCGTCTACGAGGACGTCACCCGCAACATCAAGGAGGCCTGCATGGGCAAGGAGTGAGTGCGGGGAGCGGGGAGGGGACGGGGTCGTTTGAATCGGGAGCTTCCCGCTCCCGCTCCGATCGTGCTGCCGCGGTGAGGCCACGCTCAGATTGAAGGAGCAGCAACGTGTATTCCATCCTCCCTGACGGCACAAATGCCAATTTCTTCAACTCCTCCCTCCTCTTTCACCCCTCTCACCCCTTCTTGTCTCACCTCCCCCGGTGCCCTCCTCCTTCCCTTTCTCCTGTAGCCCACCCTCCTCTCCAATCAGATTCCTCCTTCTTCAGCCCTTCACCTATCACCTCCCAGGTTCTTAATTCATTCCCCTCCCCCCCCCCCCACCCATCTACCTACCCCCTCGCATGTCACCTGACAGCTTGCCGTCCTTTCCCCCCTGGTGTTCTTACCCCTTTCTCTCCGGTCCTGAGGAAGGGTCTTGGCCTGAAACGATGGCTCTTTATGCCTCTACATAGATGCTGCCCGACCTGTTGAGTTCCTTTAGCATTTTGTGTATGTGTGTGTGTTGCTTGGCTTTATTTTACCACTGATGTGTGAATAGGTCACACTGGAAGGGCCGAGTGGCCTAATTCTTCTCTTTAATCTTTACGGTCACGGTTGGGAGAAGACGTACTACAGACGTACGCACCGCCACTTCATGCAGTACCTCCTGTACCCAATGAAGCCAATGAGAGTATGGTCATGGTCTCCTGCTGCTGGAGCCTGTCCACTCCAAGGTTTGATGTGTCGTGCGTTCAGAGATGCTCTTCTGCACACAACTGTTGTAACGTGTGGTCGTTTGAGTTCCTGTCAGCTTGAACCAGTCTGGCCACTCTCCTCCGCCCTCCCTTGTTAACAGGGCATTTTCACCCACAGAACTGCAGCTCACTGGATTTTTTGTTTTGTTTTTCACACCATTCTCTGTAAACTTGTGTGTCGAAGTCCCCGGGGATCAGCCGTTTCTGACTCAAACCGCCCCGTCTTGCACCAGCAATCATTCCACGGTCAGAGTTGCTTAGATCCCGTTTCTCTGGTCTGCACAGCAGCCGAACCTCCTGACCGTACCTGCGTGCATTGAGCCGCTGCCGCATGATTGGCTGATTAGGTATTTGCATGAATGAGCAGGTGCACCTGATGAAGCGGCCGCCGACTTGTAGGTTTCAGGTGAGAGGGGAATCGGAAACCGGGTGCTCATCGTTGACTTGATAAAGGGCTGATTTATTTCAGCAGGGGCACGCAGTGAAATGTGTCAACGACCAGCACGATCTGAGAATTGTGCTGGGGTGGGGTGGGGGGCAGCCCACAAGTGTCGCTTTGGTCCTCGACGGCTGGCAGGGTTGTGCCCGCGATGGAGCTGGCTCTGCCCGTCAGGTGGTGACGCGGCCAGTCAGAGTGCACTCCGCCGTACATGTGTGTCGTGAATCTGAGGCTGGAATTATTTTCGTATCATCTTGAAATTATGCCAGTTGTGAAATACCCTGTTAATTACGTGCTAATGAATATAATCCATAAAATTTCGCTAAATACTAAACGTACCACAGCCTTTACTTTGGAATGTTCTAGAGCTTCAACATATTTACATTGTCAGCGTTTCAAGTGACAACACTGTTACAATAAACACAAAACGAGTCGGTAACTCTTTATGAACCGCCGGCCTGCTGAACGCTGACGCCATCTAGTCAGAACATTTTACTTTTGCCATTGAGCCTGCCAGTTGTTCTGAGTGCCTGCCGTCGTTTACTTGTGTTGTGAGTTGTGGTTTATGATGTGCATATTACACAAAAAAAAGCACTTGACGTGCAGCGCAGTTCTCAGGCCGTGTAGAAGATTTCCTGCTCAGGGCAACGGTTGGTCTGCACGGCCGTAATGGGAGAAATTTAGAGGGAATGTTGGCCACATTGTGGGCTGTACTGTGCTGTACTCTCTATTCGTGTCCACATACCAGAGATGGACAAAATCCTTAAGGTAATGGCATTAGTAGCATCGTTTGCATTTGCTGACTGATCTCAGTTATCCTTCTGATATATCAGGGGCTTATCGTTACTTATCCTTGGGACGTGGCACAGCAAGTTACAGAAACCAGAGATAAGATGTCATGTTGAGACTTTGTAAAGCACTGGTGAGGCTTCGCAGAGCTTTGTGGGCAGTTTTAGGCCCCTTATCTAAGAAAAGATACGCTGGCGTTGGGGAGAGTTCAAAGGAGGTTCAGGAAAATAATTCCAGGATTGAACGTCTTGTCACGTGAAGAGCGTTTCGATGGCTCTGGGCCTGTTTTCACTGTAATTCAGAAGAATAAGGGGTGACCTCATTGGAAACTATCACATGGTGAAAGGCCTTGAAAGAGTTGATATGGAGAGGGAGAGTGCAGGGAGAGTCTAAGACCAGAGCTCATGGCCTCAGATTAGAGGGGAGTCCTTTTGGAACGGAGATGGAGAGGAATTTCTTTAGCCAGAGACTGGTGAATCTGTGGAATTCATTGCCATAGGCAGCTGTGGAGGCCAAGTCATTGGGTAAATTTAAGGCAAAGGTTGATAGACTCTTGATTGGTCGGGACATGGAGGGATACAGGGGATTGGGGCGGAGAGGAAAATTGGCTGAGCCTTGATGTAATGGTGGAACAGACGTGCTGTCCCAAATGGGCTAATTCCGCTCCTATATCTCACGGTCAACTGGCTCTGTCAAAGTTCCCCGTTGACTGGGCAAAGCAGCCAGCATACTCTCATTGCTGGTGCCCCAGGAGGCTGCGGCCTCAGCTGTCCCACTCCCTGTCCACTCGCGACAGCGCGGGCAGATTGTGCTCGTGCTCCGTCGGTGAGCTTGCGGGCGACGCCCATCGAAGTGGGCCACGGCTCCAATAACGACGAGTCAGGGGACAGTGAGAGAGCTCGGCGTCATGACGAGCTCAGAACAAAGGATCTGGTCACTAACCTCAGGAACGAGGGGAGGTGCACAGGCTCCCGTATACATCGTCGATGCTGAGGGTTTGAAAGCTTCATGTGCCTGGCTGAGAATATCACCAATAGTCTGTCCCGGTCCAACCACATAGACGTCACGGCCAAGGAAGCTCACCAAGGCCTCTGTTTCCTCGGGAGGCTAAAGAAATTCAATATGTCCCTGTCGACTGTTACCAATTTTTATTGATGTCCCTGACACTCGAATCTCTGATATACTGCTAAGACTTGCCTAATAAAATCCATTGACAGTTCTAACTCTCTGTTTTCCCGTGGTCCGATATCCACTCTTGTCTCTCTTTTGCTCTTCAGATATGTGGAAAAAAACTTATGACGTCCTGTTTTAGTTTACCATGCTGTTTCATCTTTCCTCTCCTTATTGCTTTTTCTCGTTGTCTTCTGTTGGGTTCTTTGAAAGCATCCCTTGAGGGTGGAATATTTAAAGGGAGTCTGAGGGGGAGCTTCTTCACGCAGAGCGGCGGGGGGGGGCGGTTTCCCAACCTGGGGTCCACAGACTCCTCGGTAGGGGTCCGTTTCACTTCAAAGAAAGTTGGGAGCCCCTGACTCCGAGCATGCGGAACGAGCTGCCAGTGTAAGTGGTGGCCGTGGGTTCGAGTGCAGCGTTTAAGGCGTGGATGGGAGGGGTGCGGCCCTGCAGGTCAATGGGACGAGGCGAGTTGAGGAGGTCAGCATGGGTTAGATGGGCTGAAGGGCCGGCTTCTGTGCTGTGGTCCTCTGTGATGCTATAATTTTAATGTCACCAGGGGCTGGAACCGCGTGATCGTGGAGAAACCGTTCGGGAAGGACTTGGAGAGCTCGAACAAGCTGGCTGCCCACCTTGCTTCCCTCTTTAAGGAGGAGCAAATCTACCGCATCGATCACTACCTGGGCAAGGAGATGGTGCAGAACCTGATGGTCATCCGGTAAGAGGGGGGGCAGCCTACCTGAGGCGCTGTGGCTTGGGGTGAATTGGTTCTACCTGGGGAAGAGCGAAGTGATTTAGTTTGGAAGAGTGCAAGGTTCCTGACAGCGCGGAGGAACTGAGAGATCTTGGCGTTCACGCCCACGGATCCCTCAAGGTTGCCGGGCAAGTTGAGAGGGTGGTGAAAAAGGAGTACGTCCTGTTGGCCTTCATATTCAGGGGATTGAGTTCAAGAGCCACAGGGTAATGCCCTGGTCCGCCCACACTTGGAGTGTTGTGTTCAGTTTCAGTCACCTCGTTATAGGAAGGATGTGAATGTTTCAGAGAGGGTGCAGAGGAGATTCACTAGGATGCTGCCTGGATTAGAGTGGGTGCAGAGGAGATTCACCAGGACGCTGCCTGGATTGGAGAGGGTGCAGAGGAGATTCACCAGGACGCTGCCTGGATTGGAGAGGGTGCAGAGGGGATTCACCGGGATGCTGCCTGGATTAGAGAGGGTGCAGAGGAGATTCACCAGGATGCTGCCTGGATTAGAGAGGGTGCAGAGGAGATTCACCAGGATGCTGCCTGGATTGGAGAGGGTGCAGAGGAGATTCACCAGGATGCTGCCTGGATTAGAGAGGGTGCAGAGGAGATTCACCAGGACGCTGCCTGGATTAGAGAGGGTGCAGAGGAGATTCACCAGGACGCTGCCTGGATTAGAGAGGGTGCAGAGGAGATTCACCAGGACGCTGCCTGGATTAGAGAGGGTGCAGAGGAGATTCACCAGGACGCTGCCTGGATTGGAGAGGGTGCAGAGGGGATTCACCGGGATGCTGCCTGGATTAGAGAGGGTGCAGAGGAGATTCACCAGGATGCTGCCTGGATTAGAGAGGGTGCAGAGGAGATTCACCAGGATGCTGCCTGGATTGGAGAGGGTGCAGAGGAGATTCACCAGGATGCTGCCTGGATTAGAGAGGGTGCAGAGGAGATTCACCAGGACGCTGCCTGGATTAGAGAGGGTGCAGAGGAGATTCACCAGGACGCTGCCTGGATTAGAGAGGGTGCAGAGGAGATTCACCAGGATGCTGACGGGATTAGAGAGGGTGCAGAGGAGATTCACCAGGACGCTGCCTGGATTAGAGAGGGTGCAGAGGAGATTCACCAGGACGCTGCCTGGATTAGAGAGGGTGCAGAGGAGATTCACCAGGATGCTGACGGGATTAGAGAGGGTGCAGAGGAGATTCACCAGGATGCTGCCTGGATTGGAGAGGGTGCAGAGGAGATTCACCAGGACGCTGCCTGGATTAGAGAGGGTGCAGAGGAGATTCACCAGGACGCTGCCTGGATTAGAGAAGGTGCAGAGGAGATTCACCAGGATGCTGCCTGGATTAGAGAGGGTGCAGAGGAGATTCACCAGGATGCTGCCTGGATTAGAGAGGGTGCAGAGGAGATTCACCAGGATGCTGCCTGGATTAGAGAGGGTGCAGAGGAGATTCACCAGGATGCTGCCTGGATTAGAGAGGGTGCAGAGGAGATTCACCAGGATGCTGCCTGGATTAGAGAGGGTGCAGAGGAGATTCACCAGGATGCTGCCTGGATTAGAGAGGGTGCAGAGGAGATTCACCAGGATGCTGCCTGGATTAGAGAGGGTGCAGAGGAGATTCACCAGGATGCTGCCTGGATTGGAGAGGGTGCAGAGGAGATTCACCAGGATGCTGCCTGGATTAGAGAGGGTGCAGAGGAGATTCACCAGGATGCTGCCTGGAATAGAGAGGGTGCAGAGGAGATTCACTAGGATGCTGCCTGGATTGGAGAGGGTGCAGAGGAGATTCACCAGGATGCTGCCTGGATTAGAGAGGGTGCAGAGGAGATTCACCAGGATGCTGCCTGGAATAGAGAGGGTGCAGAGGAGATTCACCAGGACGCTGCCTGGATTAGAGAGGGTGCAGAGGAGATTCACCAGGATGCTGCCTGGAATAGAGAGGGTGCAGAGGAGATTCACCAGGATGCTGTCTGGATTAGAGAGGGTGCAGAGGAGATTCACCAGGATGCTGCCTGGATTAGAGAGGGTGCAGAGGAGATTCACCAGGATGCTGCCTGGAATAGAGAGGGTGCAGAGGAGATTCACCAGGACGCTGCCTGGATTAGAGAGGGTGCAGAGGAGATTCACCAGGACGCTGCCTGGATTAGAGAGGGTGCAGAGGAGATTCACCAGGATGCTGCCTGGATTAGAGAGGGTGTAGAGGAGATTCACCAGGATGCTGCCTGGAATAGAGAGGGTGCAGAGGAGATTCACCAGGACGCTGCCTGGATTAGAGAGGGTGTAGAGGAGATTCACCAGGATGCTGCCTGGAATAGAGAGGGTGCAGAGGAGATTCACCAGGACGCTGCCTGGATTAGAGAGGGTGCAGAGGAGATTCACCAGGATGCTGCCTGGATTAGAGTAGAGGAGATTCACCAGGATGTTGCCTGGATTAGAGAGTGTGCAGAGGAGATTCACCATGATGTTGCCTGGATTAGAGAGGGTGCAGAGGAGATTCACCAGGATGCTGCCTGGATTGGAGAGGGTGCAGAGGAGATTCACCAGGTTTAGAGAGGGTGCAGAGGAGATTCACCAGGATTAGAGAGGGTGCAGTGGAGATTCACCAGGATGCTGTCTGGATTAGAGAGGGTGCAGAGGAGATTCACCGGGACGCTGTCTGAATTAGAGAGGGTGCAGAGGAGATTCACCAGGATGCTGCCTGGAATAGAGAGGGTGCAGAGGAGATTCACCAGGACGCTGCCTGGATTAGAGAGGGTGCAGAGGAGATTCACCGGGAAGCTGCCTGAATTAGAGAGGGTGTAGAGGAGATTCACCAGGATGTTGCCTGGATTAGAGAGCGTGCAGAGGAGATTCACCATGATGTTGCCTGGATTAGAGAGGGTGCAGAGGAGATTCTCCAGGATGTTGCCTGGATTAGAGAGGGTGCAGAGGGGATTCACCAGGACGCTGCCTGGATTAGAGAGGGTGCAGAGGAGATTCACCAGGATTAGAGAGGGTGCAGAGGAGATTCACCAGGATTAGAGAGGGTGCAGTGAAGATTCACCAGGATGCTGTCTGGATTAGAGAGGGTGCAGAGGAGATTCACCAGGATGCTGTCTGGTTTAGAGAGCGTGCCTTATGAGTGAGTTAGAGCTTTTCTTTCTGGAGTGAGCGAGGAAGAGAGGTGTCGAGATGATAAGAAACTTTTTCCTAGGGTGTAATTTTATGGTGAGTGGGGAAATTTAAAGAGCCAAGTTCTTCACCCAGCGAGTGGTGCCTGCAATGGCCTGTATAAGGGACATTTAATAAGCCTCTTAGGTGGGCTGATCGGAGCCAAAACGGAGGGTTAGCTTGATCTTAGGGTTGGCACCGCATCGTGAGCTGAGGGACCTGTACTGTGTCATAGTGTCATAGAGTCGTGGAGCAATACAGTGCAGGTACAGACCTTTCGGCCCAACCAGACCATGCTGGCTGTGGTGCCCAGTCAGATTCCTGGACTCGGGCGATACCCCTCCACGCCCTGCCCTCTCCATCCCGAACCAAGTGCTTCTGAAATGATGTATCGTCCCTGCCTCGAACCACCTCCTCTGGCAGCTCGTTCCATGCACTCACCACCCTCCGCGTGGAGAAGGTTGCCCTCCCCCCCCCCCCCGCGGTTCCGTCTAAATCCCTCTCCTCCTGCCCCGACGCCCCCGGGTCAGGGCCTGCTCACCTGTGGGTGCTTGTGTCCACCTTGTAGATGCCTCGGTTCGTCGGCTGGGTGGGAACGGCTGGGTATTTTGCAATGGGGGGTGTGCTAGGTGTTAAACTCTGGGAGGAGGAAAATCGTCTCACACCTCCCTGCTGCAGGTGAGAGTATTGGGGCAGGACCGGACAACGTGGTGGGTTCAGGGGTGTTGGGGGGCAGTCGAGCTCGACGTGGGCCCCTGCGTTCCCAGACACTAACCCCCCACCTCCCACCCTGCGCCGTCTCGCCAGGTTCGCCAACCGGATCTTCGGGCCCGTGTGGAACAGGGACAACATCGCCTCCGTCGTGCTGACCTTCAAGGAGCCGTTCGGGACGGAGGGCAGAGGGGGCTACTTCGACGAGTTTGGGATCATCCGGTAAGGGTTGCTCGGATTGCGTTCATCCGCAGAATTGCTCGTTCTTGCCGGTGACTCCCACGCATCTTCAGTTTGCGAGGCGTGTGGGATATAAATATTCGTGTCTGACTGTATGTTTAATGCTGTCTTATCTGCTGTGCTGTGGGACTGTCGGTACTGGGCTTTACTTTTTCCTCTGCGGAACGTGATTTTTTTGGCTGGATTCGTGAATCTTCATGTATGGTTGAATGAGAATTAAGTGTGAACAAGAAGTACTCTGTTGCCCTTTCTGTGTCACACCGTGTGTGTGTGTGTGTGTGTGTGTGTGTGTCGCGCTCCCCCCACTCCGTCCCCTCACCCCTCCCCCTCTCCCCTCTCTGCCCTGCCCCTCTCCGTCTCCCCCTCTCCCCTGCTCCCTCTCCGTCTCCCCCTCTCCCCTGCTCCCTCTCCGTCTCCCCCTCTCTCCCCCCTCCTCTCCCCCCTCTCACCCCCCTCTCTCCCTCCTCCCCCAGCACCTCTCTGTCTGTGTGTCTCAGTCTGCCTCTCTCTCATTCTCTCTGCCACCCCACCCTCCACCCCACTTCTCCTCCCTTCTCCCTGTATCTCACTCCCCACTCTCCTTTGCTCTCCCTTCTCCTCCCTTCTCCCTGTATCTCACTCCCCACTCTCCTTTGCTCTCCCTTCTCCTCCCTTCTCCCTGTATCTCCTTTGCTGTCTTCCCTCAGCCTGGTGCGTGGGTGCTGGGAAGGCTCTGGCAGTGTCGTGGGGTGGGTGTCAGGAAGGCAGAGGGGTTGCGCGTCCCAGCCCCACCTCACTGACTCGACTCTCTCTCTCCCTCCCCCCCCCCCCCCCCGCGACCCAGGGACGTGATGCAGAATCACATGATGCAGATGCTGTGTCTGGTTGCCATGGAGAAGCCGGCCTCCACCAACTCTGATGATGTCCGGGATGAGAAGGCAAGTCCGGTCCCCCCACTCCCATTTCTGAACCAATCTTCAACCCCGGGAGTGTGTGATGGGACGGTGTGGAGGGAGATTCACTCTGTGTCTGACCCCAGGAGTGTGTGATGGGACGGTGTGGAGGGAGATTCACTCTATATCTGACCCCGGGAGTGTGTGATGGGACAGTGTGGAGGGAGATTCACTCTATATCTGACCCCGGGAGTGTGTGATGGGACGGTGTGGAGGGAGATTCACTCTGTGTCTGACCCCGGGAGTGTGTGATGGGACGGTGTGGAGGGAGATTCACTCTGTGTCTGACCCCAGGAGTGTGTGATGGGACGGTGTGGAGGGAGATTCACTCTATATCTGACCCCGGGAGTGTGTGATGGGACAGTGTGGAGGGAGATTCACTCTCTGTCTGACCCTGGGAGTGTGTGATGGGACGGTGTGGAGGGAGATTCACTCTGTGTCTGACCCCGGGAGTGTGTGATGGGACGGTGTGGAGGGAGATTCACTCTGTGTCTGAGTCCGGGAGTGTGTGATGGGACGGTGTGGGGGTAGGTTCACTCTGTCTGACCCCGGGAGTGTGTGATGGGACGGTGTGGAGGGAGATTCACTCTGTGTCTGACCCCGGGAGTGTGTGATGGGACGGTGTGGAGGGAGATTCACTCTGTGTCTGAGTCCGGGAGTGTGTGATGGGACGGTGTGGAGGGAGATTCACTCTGTGTCTGACCCCGGGAGTGTGTGAAGGGACGGTGTGGAGGGAGCTTCACTCTGTGTCTGACCCCGGGAGTGTGTGATGGGACGGTGTGGGGGTAGGTTCACTCTGTGTCTGAGTCCGGGAGTGTGTGATGGGACGGTGTGGAGGGAGATTCACTCTGTGTCTGACCCCGGGAGTGTGTGATGGGACGGTGTGGGGGTAGGTTCACTCTGTGTCTGAGTCCGGGAGTGTGTGATGGGACGGTGTGGGGGTAGGTTCACTCTGTGTCTGAGTCCGGGAGTGTGTGATGGGACGGTGTGGAGGAAGATTCACTCTGTGTCTGACCCCGGGAGTGTGTGATGGGACGGTGTGGAGGGAGATTCACTCTGTGTCTGACCCCGGGAGTGTGTGATGGGACGGTGTGGAGGGAGATTCACTCTGTGTCTGAGTCCGGGAGTGTGTGATGGGACGGTGTGGGGGTAGGTTCACTCTGTCTGACCCCGGGAGTGTGTGATGGGACGGTGTGGAGGGAGATTCACTCTGTGTCTGACCCCGGGAGTGTGTGATGGGACGGTGTGGAGGGAGATTCACTCTGTGTCTGAGTCCGGGAGTGTGTGATGGGACGGTGTGGAGGGAGATTCACTCTGTGTCTGACCCCGGGAGTGTGTGAAGGGACGGTGTGGAGGGAGCTTCACTCTGTGTCTGACCCCGGGAGTGTGTGATGGGACGGTGTGGGGGTAGGTTCACTCTGTGTCTGAGTCCGGGAGTGTGTGATGGGACGGTGTGGAGGGAGATTCACTCTGTGTCTGACCCCGGGAGTGTGTGATGGGACGGTGTGGGGGTAGGTTCACTCTGTGTCTGAGTCCGGGAGTGTGTGATGGGACGGTGTGGGGGTAGGTTCACTCTGTGTCTGAGTCCGGGAGTGTGTGATGGGACGGTGTGGGGGTAGGTTCACTCTGTGTCTGAGTCCGGGAGTGTGTGATGGGACGGTGTGGAGGAAGATTCACTCTGTGTCTGACCCCGGGAGTGTGTGATGGGACGGTGTGGAGGGAGATTCACTCTGTGTCTGAGTCCGGGAGTGTGTGATGGGACGGTGTGGGGGTAGGTTCACTCTGTCTGACCCCGGGAGTGTGTGATGGGACGGTGTGGAGGGAGATTCACTCTGTGTCTGACCACGGGAGTATGTGATGGGACGGTGTGGAGGTAGATTCACTCTGTGTCTGACCCTGGGAGTGTGTGATGGGACGGTGTGGAGGGAGTTTCACTCTGTGTCTGACCCCGGGAGTGTGTGATGGGACGGTGTGGGGGTAGATTCACTCTGTGTCTGACCCCGGGAGTATGTGATCGGACGGTGTGGAGGGAGTTTCACTCTGTGTCTGACCCCGGGAGTGTGTGATGGGACCGTGTGGAGGGAGTTTCACTCTGTGTCTGACCCTGGGAGTGTGTGATGGGACGGTGTGGGGGTAGATTCACTCTGTGTCTGACCCCGGGAGTATGTGATCGGACGGTGTGGAGGGAGTTTCACTCTGTGTCTGACCCCGGGAGTGTGTGATGGGACGGTGTGGAGGGAGTTTCACTCTGTGTCTGACCCCGGGAGTGTGTGATGGAACGGTGTGGAGGGAGTTTCACTCTGTGTCTGACCCCGGGAGTGTGTGATGGGACGGTGTGGAGGGAGATTCACTCTGTGTCTGACCCAGGGAGTGTGTGATGGGACGGTGTGGAGGGAGCTTCACTCAGCGTCTGACCCAGGGAGTGTGTGATGGGACGGTGTGGAGGGAGATTCACTCTGTGTCTGACCCCGGGAGTGTGTGATGGGACGGTGTGGAGGGAGATTCACATTGTGTCTGACCCCGGGAGTGTGTGATGGGACGGTGTGGAGGGAGATTCACTCTGTGTCTGACCCCGGGAGTGTGTGATGGGACGGTGTGGAGGGAATACCAGTGTGCATCTGTGATAATATTTAAACGAAGACAAAATTTCCTTTTGTTTTAACAACGTTAGTTTCCCTGTTTTTGGTTAGTTCACCGGGCTGCCATTTTCTGTCCTCCCAACCGCCACCCTTGTGTTTGTGCCCATAACTGCTGACGTTGTCCAAATGAACGGAGCTACCCTTGATTTTGATACAGTTCTTAAGCTGCCAAATGCCTCCTCTAAGGGCCTTTCACAGCACGGGAGCTGGTGCTCCATTCTTTGTCAGTCAGTCCGCAACTTGGTCCTTTACTGGTGGACCATGGCACTTGATGGGTTTTATTGGACACGTTCCTTGATGCTGTTTATCTCTGGACGAAGTCTCTTCTCTGTACGTGGCTTGTTGGGTTTGATGGTACTGTAGCGGTGAGCTACACGCAGCGCTGAAATAACGACACGCAGTTGGTGAGGTGCAGTTGCAAAAAGAGGTTTTTTCAAACCTCGCAGCCTTGCTTTAAAGCCTTCCTGATCCCGTCCTCTCCGGGATGGAATGCTGTAGGTGCCGCGTATTCACGGTCCTGTCCCGCGCGCGGGCTTTTCCCCTTGCTGGTGAAGCCGGCTTGGCGCCCTCTTTGGGACCAGCCTCAATGCCGGCGCGCACCGCTTTGTGAGCCGGTTCAAGTGCACTGGGAAGTGGGTCGCCACATAACACCTCCCCCCCCCCCCAGAACCGGCGATACGCCCCCCAGTGTCTACAGTCTAGATTGGTCTCTGTTTGGGAGGTCTGCCTCTGCGCTGTGGTGCTGGAATCTCGACTGGCTGCGCCACGTCCACATGGGCCGGTTTGAGTCGGTCCACTGTGAAAACCTCCTCTTTCCCCCCAATGTCCAGCACGAATGTGGACCCGTTGTTTCTGATCACTGTAAACGGCCCCCCCCGTAGGGCCGCTTTAACGGTGCCCGCCCCGTCGTACAAAAACGAACTTACAGTTTTGCTGGTCTTTGGGTACGAAGGTCGGGTTCTGCCCATGCTGCGAAGTGGGTATGGGGGCCAGGCTACCGAGCCTCTCGCGGAGTCTGCCCAGAACTGCTGCGGGATCTTCCTCTTGCCCCCTTGGGGCTGGTATGAACTCCCCTGGGACGACCAGGGGTGCGCCGTACACCAACTCGGCCGACGAGGTGTGCAGATCTTCTTTGGGCGCCGTGCGGATGCCGAGTAGGACCCAGGGAAGCTTGTCCGCCCAGTTAGGCCCCTTGAGGCTGTGAGAGCCGACTTCAGGTGACGGTGGAAACGCTCCACCAGTCCGTTCGACTGTGGGGGGTAAGTAGTTGTGTGGTGCAGCTGTGTCCCCAAAAGGCTGGCCATAGCTGACCACAGGCTGGAGGTGAACTGGGCGCCTCTGTCGGAGGTAATGTGGGCCAGTACACCAACGTGAGATACCCAGGTGGCAATCGGTGCTCGGGTGCAGGATTCGGAAGTGGAGTCGGTGAGAGGGACCGCCTCTGGCCATCTGGTGACACTGCGCAACACTGGCAGGGGGCCCACGATATCCACATGAATGTGGTCGAAACGCCGGTGGGTGGGGTGGAACTGCTGCAGCAGGGTTTTGGCGTGCCGCTACACCTTGGCTGTTTGGCAGTGCATGCACGTTTTGACCTGCTTGCGGAGTCCGTACCAAACGAACCTGTTGGCTACCATCCGGACGGTTGTCCTGATGGAGGGGTGCGCTAAGTTGTGAATGGATTCGAAAACACGCCGCTGCCAGGCTGTTGGAACGACGGGGCGGAGTTGAACGGTGGTGACATCACAGAGTAGGGTCCTCTCACCTGGGCCCACGGGGAGGTCCTGGAGCTGCAAACCGGAGACTGCGGTTCTGTAACTAGGGATCTCCTCGTCTGCCTGCTGCGTCTCCGCCAACGCTTCATAGTCTACCCCCGGGACAGGGCTTGGATATTAGGGTGGGAGAGGGCGTCCGCCACGACATCGTCCTTTCCCGAGACATGTCGGACGTCCGTCGTGTATTTGGAGATGTAGGACAGATGTCGCTGCTCGCGGGACGACCAGGGGTCGGATGCTTTTGTGAACGTAAAGTTAAGCGGTTTGTGCTCCATGAACGAGGTGAAGGGCCGACCTTCTAAGAAGTACCTGAAATGCCGGATTGCCAGGTATAGCGCCACCAGTTCCCAGTCGAAAGCACTGTATTTGAGCTCAGGTGGTCGTAGGTGTTTGCTGAAAAACGTCAGGGGTTGCCAACGACCCTCGATCAGTTGTTCCAGCACTCCACTGACTGCCGTGTTAGATGCGTCCACTGTGAGGGCGGTAGGGACGTCCGTTCTGGGGTGCACTAGCATCGCGGCGTTTGCCAAGGTTTCTTTGGTTTTAATGAAAGCGTCCCAAGTAATGTCCTTGCCCTTACCCGACATCAGGGCGAACAGGGGGCGCATGATTCGGGCAGCTGAAGGGAGGTAGCAGTGGTAGAAATTCACCAAACCCACTTATTCCTGAAGGCCTTTGATTGTGTTGGGTCGGGGGAAATGGCTGACCGCGTCTACCTTGGCGGGCAGAGGGGTTGCCCCGTCTTTAGTAATCCTGTGGCCCAGGAAGTCAATTGTGTTGAATCCGAACTGGCATTTGGCCGGGTTGATTGTCAGACCGTACTCACTCAGTCGGGCGCAGAGTTGACGGAGGTGGGACTGATGCTCCTGACGACTGCTGCTGGCTATGAGGATGTCGTGCAAATAGATGAAAGCGAAGTCCAGGTCGCGTCCCACCGCGTCCATTAACCTCTGGAACGTCTGTGTGGCATTCTTCAGGCCGAACGGCACGCGGAGGAACTCGAAAATGCCGAACGGGGTGATGAGAGCTGATTTGGGGACGTCGTCAGGATGCATCGGGATTTGATGGTATCCCTGGACGAGGTCTACCTTGGAGAAGATCCGTGCGCCATGCAGGTTTGCTGCAAAGTCCTGAATGTGCGGCACAGGGTAGCGGTCCGGTGTGGTAGCCTCGTTCAGCCTGCGGTAGTCGCTGCACAGTCTCCAGCCTCCCGTCGCTTTGGGCACCATGTGCAGGGGGGAGGCCCATGGGCTGTCGGACCGCCGGATGATCCCCAATTCCTCCATCCTCCGGAACTCCTCCTTCGCCAGTCGGAGCTTGTCTGGGGGAAGCCTTCGAGCATGGGCGTGGAGGGGTGGTCCCTGGGTCGGGATGTGGTGCTGTACGCCGTGCCTGGGCATGGCTGCCGTGAACTGTGGCACCAGAACCGATGGGAAATCCACCAGGACTCTGGTGAAGTCGTTGTCGGACAGCGTGATGGAGTCGAGGTGTGGGGCCGGCAACTGGGCTTCACCCAGGGAGAACGTCTGAAAGGTCTCGGCGTGGACCAGTCTCTTGCCTTGCAGGTCGACCGGTAGATTGTGAGCCCGCAAAAAATCCGCCCCCAGGAACGGTTGGGCTACGGCGTCCAGTCCCACGTGAACCGGCTGGAGCCGAACTGTAGCCGTACTTACTGTACGGGTGCTGTAGGTCCTTACTGTGCTGCCGTTCGCGGCCCTCGGGGGGGACCCAGTGCCCTGTTGCGGGTGTCGTAACTCGTCGGAGGTAAGACGCTGATCTCGGCTCTGGTGTCGACCAAAAAGTGGCGTCCCGACTGCTTGTCCCACATACAAGAGGCTATCCCGATGGCCAGCCGCCGTAGCCATCAGCGGCGGCTGGCCCTGGGGTTTCCCGAGAAGTTGCAGGGGGGGCTACAGCGGCGGGCTTCTGCGCCCCACCGCTGGTGGTAGAAGCACCATTGTTCGTTGGCCTCCTCACTCCTGCCTCTGGTGTTAGCGGGCTCTGCGGCCGGGCCTGGTCTGGTCTGCTGCTGGGAGCGCGGCCTGGTGATCTGTGCGACGGACGCCCCACTCTCCTTGGCTTTCCACAGCAAGTCTGCCCGGGCTGCCACCTTCCGGGGGTCGCTGAAATCCGCGTCGGACAGCAGCAGGCGTATGACCTCGTGCAGCTGCTCCAGGAATGCCTGCTCAAACATGAGGCAGGGCTTGTGTTCTTCGGCCAGGGACAGCATCTCGTTCACCTGACGGAGGCCTGTCTCCCAAACCATGCAGGTGCAGTAAGCGAGCAGCCCGCTCGCGCCGTGAGAGTCCGAAAGTCCTTATGAGCAGGGCTTTGAATTCTGTGTATTTGCCGTCTGCTGGGGGAGACTGTATGAACTCCTCAACCTGGGCCGCTGTTTCCTGGTCGAGGGAACTTGCCACGTAGTCGTAACATGTGGCATCCGAGACTATCTGCCGAATGTGGAATTGGGCTTCTGCTTGCTGGAACCACAGGTGAGATCGCAGCGTCCAGAAGCTTGGCAGTTTGAACGAATCTGCATGAACAGATGCGGCGTCGTTCATCTCCAGTCCAAATATTGTTTGGGCTGTTGGGGTCACCAATTGTAGTGGTGTGCTACATGCAGCGCTGAAATAACGACGCAGAGTCGGTGAGCTGCAGTTGCAAAAAGAGGTTTATTCAAACTTCGTGGCCTCGCTTTAAAGCCTTCCTGTTCCCGTCCTCCCCGGGCTGGAATGCTGTAGGTGCCGTGTATTCACAGTCCCATCCCGTGCACGGGTTTTCCCCTTGCTGTTGAAGCAGGCTTGGCACCCTCTTTGGGACTGGCCTCAATGCCGGCGCGCACCGCTTTGTGAGCCGGTTCCAGTGCGCTGGGAAGTGGGTCACCACAGTATCAACCAGAGAGCCGTTGTCTGTGACACAAGTTATTTGTAGAGTTGTCCTCGTTGGGTGACCATGGACAGCTCGGAATTGTGTGTGGCCAGATAAACGGCATTGTCAATACCTGCAGACGTTGCAAGGGTTTCTCTTGCCAGCGTAGTCAGTACAACTCTTCGGATTGTTTTTGATCCCCACCAGAGAGGAGCAAATCTTCCCTCTTCCCCCATCAGTGCAATAAGTGTCCACCAGGGAGATTTCCAAGTGGGGCATCACTCAACTCAACGAGCTTTGGTGAGCTAACTTTTCCAAGCTGTTGAAACTTCAGGATTGCTTTTCCAGACTGAATTCTGCATGCGATCTTGTTTGCCTCGTGTAAAGTTCGCACCGCGGCATTTCTTTCTGCTGGACGTCCGACGTGACGTTGGGTCGGCTCTGCCTGGGGTCCGTCGTACCTTTGGCCCGAGTCGCCCTGCATCCCCTCGGGGGGCATTCTGTGCGGATTGTCTGAAGGTTCCTGATGGGGCTCTCTCGGTGGAGGTGTACTGCTCCCGTCAGCAGCAGGGACGTCCATTTCAATCACGGTTCCTCACACCCGACCCGAAACAAGGACGTCAGCTGAGGGATGAGTGTTGTGGCAAGTTTTAGTGAGTCTCTACGTGACTGGCAAATACTCCAGTAACAAAACAGCTGGATCCACTGGCCACATCTTTCCATCTGCTTTCAACATCACTTCCTTGATTTTACTAGTAACGTGATGTATTTCCTCAACCATACACACACTTGTTGAATTTCCACAGTGTTCCCTCACTTCTGGCTTCAGGAGGAGAGGGGTGGATGAACTTAATGTAAGTATCAGGTGACCGCTCAATTCACTGTAAGAATGCGGATTTCATGCCCCTGCCTTCGGGTTGCCAATGCTTTTGACGTAACGCTGAGAGAAGGAGGTGGGGAGACTCTGATGTACATGTTGGTGAGTCTTTTATGTTCCGTTCCGACAGCCGCGCTTTTGGTCTCATTCCTCTCCGGGCGCACTCCCATCTTGTAGCCAATGTCTCAAAGTTCCTCAAAGGCTCCACGATTTCTCCAGCTACTTTCGTCCTGTTTTTCAGATTCAGGTGACAGCTCATCAGTAACTAGAACACCTTCATCTTGTGTTATTTCTCAGTTGGTCCAGCCTGATGTACACATGGTTCAACATGAAGTCTGTCTGCACGTGACATATCGACTGACCCTGCAGTGCCGGTGACCACGACCGCTTCTAGTCAGCTCAGGTCGGACTAACTTTTGTTTCTCCCAGAGGCATTGCCGGCTCGTCGGCAAAGCTTTGCAAAGCTTTGCTTTGAGATACCAGTGCCTTGGTCTACTAATCTCACAGATCGTCCTGTTTTAACACCGAAACTTCCAAGTTGTCTTTGCACTTGTTCAAGCAAGTCTGCGCCGAATTCTCAACTGCACTCGCGTTTTGATCGCCTGCGTACTTGTCTAGTTGATTTGTGCAGGTAATGCTGCCCCCGTCTGGTCACTATGGGACTGACACCGGCTGCCCTCTCTGCTCAGTGAAGTCTGTCCTTTCCCCACTCAGACTAATTCCGACTGTTTCCCTGGCGTCTTCTCCAAAATATCTTCTTCAGAGCCATTTCCAAAGATGCAATTGTGTCTTCAGTTAATGCTAACTGTCTGTCCTTTACGTCTAGACACGCAGTATCCAACAGTTTAAAAGCTAATACAACACCAGGAAGTTCCATTTTGGATTTGAACTTCTGACTGTACATCCAGAAATTTTGTCTGTGTGAATATGCCTCATAATTCCGATCCTTTTCTTCCTTTAGAGAAACGGAGACAAGTGCATTTATTAATGTAGTCACACCGTCATCTTTGTTCAATTCTATCACCGAAATTCCCATCCTGGTCTCTCACTGTTTCCGAAAGAGACAGTACAGTTCCAAGGTCTGAGCTCTGTAAACTGAATCCGTATCCCAATTTAATTTTTCCAGCTTTCGTACAGCTTGCTCTTACGGAATGCCGGCGAGATCCTCAACAGGAAACAATCCCCTGCTAACTCTGATAACATTTAAACAACAAAGAAAAGATTTTTTTTCATTTTAACAACCCTGTTCTCGTTTAGTACACTGGGTTGCCATATTTTGTCCCAATCACAACCATCACCGTCCTGCTCACATCAAATAAATGCTAACATCGTAGAAATGAACAACTAGTGTCTGACCTCAGGAGTGTATAATGGGACAGTGTCCCAAACTCCTGTATGCTGTGGGTCCCTACCAATAGCCAGGGGGTCTCGGAATCCCTGGAGTGGAGGGAGCTTCATGCTTCGTTGGACCCTGCATGCATGCGATGGGATAGTGTGTATGGAGAGGGAGTTTCACTCTGTGTCTGACCCTGGGAGTGTGTGATGGGACGGTGTGGAGGGAGATTCACTCTGTCTGACCCCGGGAGTGTGTGATGGGATGGTGTGGAGGGAGATTCACTCTGTCTGACCCCGGGAGTGTGTGATGGGACGGTGTGGAGGGGGTGTCACCCCGGGGGTGTGTGATGGGACGGTGTGGAGGGAGATTCACTCTGTCTGACCCCGGGAGTGTGTGATGGGACGGTGTGGAGGGGGTGTCACCCCGGGGGTGTGTGATGGGACGGTGTGGAGGGGGTGTCACCCCGGGGGTGTGTGATGGGACGGTGTGGAGGGGGTGTCACCCCGGGGGTGTGTGATGGGACGGTGTGGAGGGGGTGTCACCCCGGGGGTGTGTGATGGGACGGTGTGGAGGGAGATTCACTGTGTGTCTGACCCCGGGAGTGTGTGATGGGATGGTGTGGAGGGAGATTCACTGTGTGTCTGACCCCGGGGGGGTGTGATGGGACGGTGTGGAGGGAGATTCACTCTGTGTCTGACCCCGCGAGTGTGTGATGGGACGGTGTGGAGGGAGATTCACTGTGTGTCTGACCCCGGGGGGGGGGGGGGTGTGATGGGACGGTGTGGAGGGAGATTCACTGTGTGTCTGACCCCGGGGGGGTGTGATGGGACGGTGTGGAGGGAGATTCACTCTGTGTCTGACCCCGGGAGTGTGTGATGGGACGGTGTGGAGGGAGATTCACTCTGTGTCTGACCCCGGGAGTGTGTGATGGGACGGTGTGGAGGGAGATTCACTCTGTGTCTGACCCCGGGAGTGTGTGATGGGACGGTGTGGAGGGAGATTCACTCTGTGTCTGACCCCGGGAGTGTGTGATGGGACGGTGTGGAGGGAGTTTCACTGTGTGTCTGACCTCGCGAGTGTGTGATGGGACGGTGTGGAGGGAGTTTCACTGTGTGTCTGACCTCGCGAGTGTGTGATGGGACGGTGTGGAGGGAGATTCACTCTGTGTCTGACCCCGGGAGTGTGTGATGGGACGGTGTGGAGGGAGATTCACTCTGTGTCTGACCCCGGGAGTGTGTGATGGGACGGTGTGGAGGGAGATTCACTCTGTGTCTGACCCCGGGAGTGTGTGATGGGACGGTGTGGAGGGAGATTCACTCTGAGTCTGACCCCGGGAGTGTGTGATGGGACGGTGTGGAGGGAGATTCACTCTGTGTCTGACCTCGCGAGTGTGTGATGGGAAGGTGTGGAGGGAGATTCACTCTGTGTCTGACCCCGGGAGTGTGTGATGGGACGGTGTGGAGGGAGATTCACTCTGTGTCTGACCCCGGGAGTGTTTATGGGACGGTGTGGAGTGAAATCCACTCTGTGTCTGACCCCGGGAGTGTGTGATGGGACGGTGTGGAGGGAGATTCACTCTGTGTCTGACCCCGGAAGTGTGTGATGGGACGGTGTGGGGGGAGATTCACTCTGTGTCTGACCCCGGGAGTGAGTGATGGGACGGTGTGGAGGGAGATTCACTCTGTGTCTGACCCCGGGGGAGGTGTGATGGGACGGTGTGGAGGGGGTGTCACTCTGTGTCTGACCCCGGGGGAGGTGTGATGGGACGGTGTGGAGGGAGATTCACTCTGTGTCTGACCCCGGGGGAGGTGTGATGGGACGGTGTGGAGGGGGTGTCACTCTGTGTCTGACCCCGGGGGAGGTGTGATGGGACGGTGTGGAGGGGGATTCACTCTGTGTCTGACCCCGGGGGGGTGTGATGGGACGGTGTAGAGGGAGATTCACTCTGTGTCTGACCCCGGGGGAGGTGTGATGGGACGGTGTGGAGGGGGTGTCACTCTGTGTCTGACCCCGGGGGAGGTGTGATGGGACGGTGTGGAGGGGGTGTCACTCTGTGTCTGACCCCGGGGGAGGTGTGATGGGACGGTGTGGAGGGAGATTCACTCTGTGTCTGACCCCGGGGGGGTGTGATGGGACGGTGTGGAGGGGGATTCACTCTGTGTCTGACCCCGGGGGAGGTGTGATGGGACGGTGTGGAGGGAGATTCACTCTGTGTCTGACCCCGGGGGAGGTGTGATGGGACGGTGTGGAGGGGGATTCACTCTGTGTCTGACCCCGGGGGGGTGTGATGGGACGGTGTAGAGGGAGATTCACTCTGTGTCTGACCCCGGGGGAGGTGTGATGGGACGGTGTGGAGGGGGTGTCACTCTGTGTCTGACCCCGGGGGAGGTGTGATGGGACGGTGTGGAGGGGGTGTCACTCTGTGTCTGACCCCGGGGGAGGTGTGATGGGACGGTGTGGAGGGAGATTCACTCTGTGTCTGACCCCGGGGGAGGTGTGATGGGACGGTGTGGAGGGGGTGTCACTCTGTGTCTGACCCCGGGGGAGGTGTGATGGGACGGTGTGGAGGGGGATTCACTCTGTGTCTGACCCCGGGGGGGTGTGATGGGACGGTGTAGAGGGAGATTCACTCTGTGTCTGACCCCGGGGGAGGTGTGATGGGACGGTGTGGAGGGGGTGTCACTCTGTGTCTGACCCCGGGGGAGGTGTGATGGGACGGTGTGGAGGGGGATTCACTCTGTGTCTGACCCCGGGGGGGTGTGATGGGACGGTGTGGAGGGAGATTCACTCTGTGTCTGACCCCGGGGGAGGTGTGATGGGACGGTGTGGAGGGGGTGTCACCCCGGGAGTGTGTGATAGGACGGTGTGGAGGGGGTGTCACCCCGGGGGAGGTGTGATGGGACGGTGTGGAGGGGGTGTCACCCCGGGGGAGGTGTGATGGGACGGTGTGGAGGGGGTGTCACCCCGGGGGAGGTGTGATGGGACGGTGTGGAGGGGGTGTCACCCCGGGGGAGGTGTGATGGGACGGTGTGGAGGGGGTGTCACCCCGGGGGTGTGTGATGGGACGGTGTGGAGGGGGTGTCACCCCGGGGGTGTGTGATGGGACGGTGTGGAGGGGGTGTCACCCCGGGGGTGTGTGATGGGACGGTGTGGAGGGAGATTCACTCTGTGTCTGACCCCGGGGGGGTGTGATGGGACGGTGTGGAGGGAGATTCACTGTGTGTCTGACCCCGGGGGAGGTGTGATGGGACGGTGTGGAGGGGGTGTCACTCTGTGTCTGACCCCGGGGGTGTGTGATGGGACGGTGTGGAGGGGGTGTCACTGTGTGTCTGACCCCGGGGGGGGGAGGTGTGATGGGACGGTGTGCAGGGAGATTCACTCTGTGTCTGACCCCGGGGGGGTGTGATGGGACGGTGTGGAGGGAGATTCACTCTGTGTCTGACCCCGGGGGGGTGTGATGGGACGGTGTGGAGGGGGTGTCACTCTGTGTCTGACCCCGGGGGTGTGTGATGGGACGGTGTGGAGGGGGTGTCACTGTGTGTCTGACCCCGGGGGGGTGTGATGGGACGGTGTGGAGGGGGTGTCACTCTGTGTCTGACCCCGGGGGTGTGTAATGGGACAGTGTGGAGGGAGATTCACTCCTGTCTGACCCCGGGAGTGTGTGATGGGACGGTGTGGAGGGAGATTCACTCTGTGTCTGACCCCGGGGGGGTGTGATGGGACGGTGTGGAGGGAGATTCACTGTGTGTCTGACCCCGGGGGAGGTGTGATGGGACGGTGTGGAGGGGGTGTCACTCTGTGTCTGACCCCGGGGGTGTGTGATGGGACGGTGTGGAGGGGGTGTCACTGTGTGTCTGACCCCGGGGGGGGGAGGTGTGATGGGACGGTGTGGAGGGGGTGTCACCCCGGGGGTGTGTGATGGGACGGTGTGGAGGGGGTGTCACCCCGGGAGTGTGTGATGGGACGGTGTGGAGGGAGTTTCACTCTGTGTCTGACCCCGGGAGTGTGTGATGGGACGGTGTGGAGGGGGTGTCACCCCGGGGGTGTGTGATGGGACGGTGTGGAGGGGGTGTCACCCCGGGGGAGGTGTGATGGGACGGTGTGGAGGGGGTGTCACTCCGGGTTCTCTGTTCCAGGTGAAGGTACTGAAGAGCGTTTCGGAGATCCAGATGGGGAACGTGCTGGTCGGGCAGTACGTCGGGAATCCGAACGGAGAGGGTGAGGCGAAGAAGGGTTACCTCGATGACCCCACCGTGCCAGCGGGCTCCACCACCCCCACCTTTGCCACCGTGGTGCTCTACATCCAGAACGAGCGGTGGGATGGTGAGTTGTTTGCCCCCAGTGACCCACCCATCCCCATCCCATCTGAGGTCCCTTTGTGTCCACTCCATCCTCTGTTCCTACCCCTGCCCCTCGCCAGTGAGTGATGAGGGCTGGGCCGCCTCTCGACCCCTCCCCGCTCTCGAGGGCCACGCTGCGGGTGGGGAGGGAGGGGTTCCGAGCAGGCACCGGTCTGACCCCACCCCTCTGCCGCAGGGGTCCCCTTTGTGATGCGCTGCGGGAAGGCGCTGAATGAGAGGAAGGCAGAGGTTCGCCTCCAGTTCCGGGACGTGCCGGGAGACATCTTCCAGCGCCAGTCCAAACGCAACGAGTTGGTCATCCGCGTCCAGCCCAACGAGGCCATCTACACCAAACTGATGACCAAGAAGCCCGGAATGTTCTTCAGCCCCGAGGAGACTGAGCTGGACCTCACCTACGGCAGCCGCTACAAGGTTGGGAAGCGCTCGGCAACTCCGCGGTCAGAACTGGACCAACGTCAGTGGGGATACAGTCTGTGACAGGACGCTGAGGGAGAGGGGTCACTGAGGGACTGCGTGAGGGAGCTGGATTAACGTCAGTGGAGATACAGTCAAGTGACACGGCGCTGGGGGAGAGGGGTCACTGAGGGAGGGTGTGAGGGAGATGGATTAACGTCAGTGGAGATACAGTCAAGTGACACGGCGCTGGGGGAGAGGGGTCACTGAGGGAGGGTGTGAGGGAGATGGACTAACGTCAGTGGAGATACAGTCAGTGACACGGCGCTGGGGGAGAGGGGTCACTGAGGGAGGGTGTGAGGGAGATGGACTAACGTCAGTGGAGATACAGTCAGTGACACGGCGCTGGGGGAGAGGGGTCACTGAGGGACTGCGTGAGGGAGCTGGATTAACGTCAGTGACATGGCGCTGGGGGAGAAGGGTCACTGAGGGGCGGAGTGAGGGAGCTGGACTAACGTCAGTGGGGATACAGTCTGTGACGGAGCTGAGGGAGAGGGGTTGCTGAGGGAGGGTGTGAAAGAGCTGGACTAACGTCAGTGGGGATACAGTCAGAGACAGGGCGCTGGGGGAGAGGGGTCACTGAGGGAGGGTGTGAAAGAGCTGGACTAACGTCAGTGGGGATACAGTCAGTGACAGGGCGCAGGGGGAGTGGGGTCACTGAGGGAGGGTGTGAGGGACGTGGATTGATGTTGGTGGGGATTCAGTCAGTGACGTGGCTGTGGGGGAGAGGGGTCACTGAAGGATGGTGTGAGGGAGATGGACTAACGTCAGTGGGGATACAGTCAGTGACGGCGCTGTGGGAGAGGGGTCACTGAGGGACAGTGTGAGGGAGCAGGATTAACGTCAGTGGGGATACAGTCAGTGACACAGGGCGATGGGGGAGAGGGGTCACTGAGGGGACGGTGTGAGTGAGCTGGATTAACGTCAGTGACACGGCACTGAGGGAGAGGGGTCACTGAGGGGCGGAGTGAGGGAGCTGGACTAACGTCAGTGGGGATACAGTCAGTGACGGCGCTGTGGGAGTGGGGTCACTGAGGGGTGGAGTGAAGGAGCTGGACTAACGTCAGTGGGGATTCAGTCAGTGACGTGGCTGTGGGGGAGAGGGGTCACTGAGGGACGGTGTGAGGGAGTTGGACTAAAGTCAGTGAGGATACAGTCAGTGACACGGCGATGGGGGAGAGGGGTCACTGAGGGACGGTGTGAGGGAGCTGGATTAACGTTAGTGACACAGGGCACTGAGGGAGAGGGGTCACTGAGGGGCAGAGTGAGGGAGCTGGACAAACGTCAGTGGGGATACAGTCAGTGACGGCGCTGGGGGAGAGGGGTCACTGAGGGGTGGAGTGAAGGAGCTGGACTAACGTCAGTGGGGATTCAGTCAGTGACACAGAGCGATGGGGGAGAGGGGTCACTGAGGGGTGGAGTGAAGGAGCTGGACTAACGTCAGTGGGGATTCAGTCAGTGACACAGAGCGATGGGGGAGAGGGGTCACTGAGGGGTGGAGTGAAGGAGCTGGACTAACGTCAGTGGGGATTCAGTCAGTGACACAGAGCGATGGGGGGAGGGGTCACTGAGGGACGGTGTGAGGGAGGGACTAAAGTCAGTGAGGATACAGTCAGTGACACAGGGCACTGGGGGAGAGGGGTCACTGAGGGAGGGTGTGAGGGAGCTGGATTAACGTCAATGGGGATACAGTCAGTGACACAGGACGCTGAGGGAGAGGGGTCACTGAGGGACGGTGTGAGGGAGCTGGACTAACGTCAGTGGGGATACAGTCAGTGACACAGGGCGCAGGGGGAGTGGGGTCACTGAGGGAGGGTGTGAGGGAGATGGACTAACGTCAGTGGGGATACAGTCAGTGACACAGGGCGCAGGGGGAGTGGGGTCACTGAGGGAGGGTGTGAGGGACGAGGATTGATGTTGGTGGGCATTCAGTCAGTGACGTGGCTGTGGGGGAGAGGGGTCACTGAAGGATGGTGTGAGGGAGATGGACTAACGTCAGTGGGGATACAGTCAGTGACACAGGGCGATGGGGGAGAGGGGTCACTGAGGGACGGTGTGAGGGAGCTGGATTAACGTCAGTGACACAGGGCACTGAGGGAGAGGGGTCACTGAGGGGCGGAGTGAGGGAGCTGGACTAACGTCAGTGGGGATACAGTCAGTGATGGCGCTGGGTTAGAGGGGTTACTGAGAGTCGGTGTGAGGGAGCTGGACTAACGTCAGTGGGGATGCAGTCAGTGACACAGGGCGCTGGGGGAGACAGGTCACTGAGGGACAGTGTGAGGGAGATGGACTAACAACAGTGGGAATACAGTCAGTGACGTGGCTGTGGGTAGAGGGGTCAATGAGGGACGGTGTGAGGGAGATGGACTAACGTCAGTGGGGATACAGTCAGTGACGGCGCTGTGGGAGAGGGGTCACTGAGGGAGGGTGTGAGGGACGTGGATTGATGTTGGTGGGGATTCAGTCAGTGACGTGGCTGTGGGGGAGAGGGGTCACTGAAGGATGGTGTGAGGGAGATGGACTAACGTCAGTGGGGATACAGTCAGTGACGGCGCTGTGGGAGAGGGGTCACTGAGGGACAGTGTGAGGGAGCAGGATTAACGTCAGTGGGGATACAGTCAGTGACACAGGGCGATGGGGGAGAGGGGTCACTGAGGGGACGGTGTGAGTGAGCTGGATTAACGTCAGTGACACAGGGCACTGAGGGAGAGGGGTCACTGAGGGGCGGAGTGAGGGAGCTGGACTAACGTCAGTGGGGATACAGTCAGTGACGGCGCTGTGGGAGTGGGGTCACTGAGGGGTGGAGTGAAGGAGCTGGACTAACGTCAGTGGGGATTCAGTCAGTGACGTGGCTGTGGGGGAGAGGGGTCACTGAGGGACGGTGTGAGGGAGTTGGACTAAAGTCAGTGAGGATACAGTCAGTGACACGGCGATGGGGGAGAGGGGTCACTGAGGGACGGTGTGAGGGAGCTGGATTAACGTTAGTGACACAGGGCACTGAGGGAGAGGGGTCACTGAGGGGCAGAGTGAGGGAGCTGGACAAACGTCAGTGGGGATACAGTCAGTGACGGCGCTGGGGGAGAGGGGTCACTGAGGGGTGGAGTGAAGGAGCTGGACTAACGTCAGTGGGGATTCAGTCAGTGACACAGAGCGATGGGGGGAGGGGTCACTGAGGGACGGTGTGAGGGAGGGACTAAAGTCAGTGAGGATACAGTCAGTGACACAGGGCACTGGGGGAGAGGGGTCACTGAGGGAGGGTGTGAGGGAGCTGGATTAACGTCAATGGGGATACAGTCAGTGACACAGGACGCTGAGGGAGAGGGGTCACTGAGGGACGGTGTGAGGGAGCTGGACTAACGTCAGTGGGGATACAGTCAGTGACACAGGGCGCAGGGGGAGTGGGGTCACTGAGGGAGGGTGTGAGGGAGATGGACTAACGTCAGTGGGGATACAGTCAGTGACACAGGGCGCAGGGGGAGTGGGGTCACTGAGGGAGGGTGTGAGGGACGAGGATTGATGTTGGTGGGCATTCAGTCAGTGACGTGGCTGTGGGGGAGAGGGGTCACTGAAGGATGGTGTGAGGGAGATGGACTAACGTCAGTGGGGATACAGTCAGTGACACAGGGCGATGGGGGAGAGGGGTCACTGAGGGACGGTGTGAGGGAGCTGGATTAACGTCAGTGACACAGGGCACTGAGGGAGAGGGGTCACTGAGGGGCGGAGTGAGGGAGCTGGACTAACGTCAGTGGGGATACAGTCAGTGATGGCGCTGGGTTAGAGGGGTTACTGAGAGTCGGTGTGAGGGAGCTGGACTAACGTCAGTGGGGATGCAGTCAGTGACACAGGGCGCTGGGGGAGACAGGTCACTGAGGGACAGTGTGAGGGAGATGGACTAACAACAGTGGGAATACAGTCAGTGACGTGGCTGTGGGTAGAGGGGTCAATGAGGGACGGTGTGAGGGACGTGGATTGATGTCAGTGGGGATTCAGTCAGTGACGTGGTGTAGGGGAGAGGGGTCACTGAGGGGCGGAGTGAGGGAGCTGGACTAACGTCAGTGGGGATACAGTCAGTGGTGGCGCTGGGGGAGAGGGGTTACTGAGAGTCGGTGTGAGGGAGCTGGACTAACGTCAGTGGGGATGCAGTCAGTGACACAGGGCGCTGGGGGAGAGGAGTCACTGAGAGTCGGTGTGAGGGAGCTGGACTAACGTCAGTGGGGATGCAGTCAGTGACACAGGGCGCTGGGGGAGAGGAGTCACTGAGAGTCAGTGTGAGGGAGCTGGACTAACGTCAGTGGGGATGCAGTCAGTGACACAGGGCGCTGGGGGAGAGGAGTCACTGAGAGTCAGTGTGAGGGAGCTGGACTAACGTCAGTGGGGATGCAGTCAGTGACACAGGGCGCTGGGGGAGACAGGTCACTGAGGGGCGGAGTGAGGGAGCTGGACTAACGTCAGTGGGGATGCAGTCAGTGACACAGGGCGCTGGGGGAGACAGGTCACTGAGGGGCGGAGTGAGGGAGCTGGACTAACGTCAGTGGGGATACAGTCAGTGACGTGGCTGTGGGTAGAGGGGTCAATGAGGGACGGTGTGAGGGACGTGGATTGATGTCAGTGGGGATTCAGTCAGTGACGTGGTGTAGGGGAGAGGGGTCACTGAGGGGCGGAGTGAGGGAGCTGGACTAACGTCAGTGGGGATACAGTCAGTGGTGGCGCTGGGGGAGAGGGGTTACTGAGAGTCGGTGTGAGGGAGCTGGACTAACGTCAGTGGGGATGCAGTCAGTGACACAGGGCGCTGGGGGAGAGGAGTCACTGAGAGTCGTTGTGAGGGAGCTGGACTAACGTCAGTGGGGATGCAGTCAGTGACACAGGGCGCTGGGGGAGAGGAGTCACTGAGAGTCGGTGTGAGGGAGCTGGACTAACGTCAGTGGGGATGCAGTCAGTGACACGGCGCTGGGGGAGACAGGTCACTGAGGGGCGGAGTGAGGGAGCTGGACTAACGTCAGTGGGGATGCAGTCAGTGACACAGGGCGCTGGGGGAGACAGGTCACTGAGGGGCGGAGTGAGGGAGCTGGACTAACGTCAGTGGGGATACAGTCAGTGACGTGGCTGTGGGTAGAGGGGTCAATGAGGGACGGTGTGAGGGACGTGGATTGATGTCAGTGGGGATTCAGTCAGTGACGTGGTGTAGGGGAGAGGGGTCACTGAGGGAGGGTATGAGGATCCCTTTTTTTTTCTCTGAGTGGTCTTTAATGGGTGATTTCTCTCCCAGGACGTCAAGCTACCTGATGCCTATGAGCGCCTGATTCTGGATGTGTTCTGCGGCAGCCAGATGCACTTTGTCCGGAGGTTCGTACCGTCCGTTCGGTTCTGGGCCCTGCACGGTAACGTCCACTGGGGTGCCCACTTGTCCTGCACCGGGAGGTCGCCGCGCACCAGCACAAGTCTGCGTGTACACACGTACAAACGCACACGCATGTGCACTGACATGCGCGCACCCACACAAATAGACACGCGCACACATGCACACTGTCCGTTTTACCTGCCAACACTTTGATGTTGAGATGCAGTGTGGAACGGGCCTTTCGAACCGCGCCACCCCAGTATTACCCTAACCTGATCGTGGGACAGTCGATACTAACTGGTACATCCCCGAGGAACCCAGAGCCCCCGGAGAGCATCAAAACCCCTCACGGGCAGCGGGAGGAGTTGACCCCGGGAGGCCCTGTGCGAGCTCCATACTACCGTGCTGCTCGGCTGCCATTTTGGATTCACCAGAGACTCTGCTTTGCTTTTTCCCCTCAGTGACGAGCTCCAAGAAGCCTGGAGAATATTCACGCCCCTTCTTCACAAGCTGGAGTCTTCCAAAATTCAACCTGTTCCCTATGAGTACGGCAGGTATGTGAATGCACACGTGTCTCTCTCGTCCTGATCCCCCGTCACTGCCCAGTCACCCTGGGGTTAGGGAGGGGGGGAATCAGCCAGGGTTCCTGCTCCCCATCGCTGCCCAGTTACCCCGGGGGGGGGGAGGAGGAGAGGGAGAGAAAGAAAGTGAGGGGGAATCAAACAGTGTTCCTGCTCCCCGTCGCTGCCCAGATACCCCGGGGGGAGGGAGGAGGAGAGTGAGAGAGAGAGAGTGAGGGGGAATCAGCCAGGGTTCCTGCTCCCCATCGCTGTCCAGTTACCCCGGGGTTAGAGAGAGAGTGAGAGGGAATCAGCCAGGGGTTCCTGCACCCCATCGCTACCCAGTCCACCCCTCTGTTTGGGGGGGGGGGGAATTATCAGCTAGAGTTCTTGCCCTCCTGCGTTGCCACCCCTGTCTGAGCACCGGCCAGCAACACCCACCCTTCTCTCTCTCCTCCCTTCTCACCAGCCGCGGACCCCCAGAGGCCGATGAGATGATGAAGAAGGTGGGCTTTCGTTACGAGGGCACCTACAAGTGGGTGAGCCCCAACAGGCTGTGAGCCCGGCTGCCGGGTGGAAACGGAGAGAGGGGGAGTGGATGGAGACAGAGAGAGAGAGAGACACACACACACACACACACACACACACACACACACACACACACCACCGACCTTCTACCCTTCCCCAATCTCCACACCTACCCCCCCACCCCTCCCCGCACCAGTTCCATCGCACCTCCGGGAAGAACAGAGGACCCCCCTCAGGATGATTCCGGCTGGAACGTACAGAACATCACAAGGCCAGCGTTGCCCGTCGGACCTGATGAATGTACTTTTGTTACTTGTATGCACAGAGAGTGCTGGAGCTTAAATCACTGCTGTCTTGTCGTTGCTCGTGGAAAGGGGTGGTGAAGCTTCACGGACTGCCTGTGCTGCTGGGTGGGTGGGTGGGTTCTTCTCAGTGTCTCTTCACAGCGCTGGTTTATTGGTCTGAAAGAACTCGCTAGAACGTTCCCTCCCTCTCACCCACCTCATCCAGAAATCACTGCCCGGCTTGGTCACCCTGCACGGAACGCGTTTGGGGTTCTGGAGGAGACAGATATACCGAGTGTGTGTGATGGAACAATGTGGAGGGAGATTCACTCTGCCTCTGACCCCGGGAGTGTGTGATGGGACGGTGTGGAGGGAGTTTCACTCTGTGTCTGACCCCGGGAGTGTGTGATGGGACGGTGTGGAGGGAGTTTCACTCTGTGTCTGACCCCGGGAGTGTGTGATGGGACAGTGTGGAGGGAGATTCACTCTGTGTCTGACCCCGGGAGTGTGTGATGGGACGGTGTGGAGGGAGATTCACTCTGTGTCTGACCCCGGGAGTGTGTGATGGGACGGTGTGGAGGGAGTTTCACTCTGTGTCTGACCCCGGGAGTGTGTGATGGGACGGTGTGGAGGGAGCTTCACTCTGTGTCTGACCCCGGGAGTGTGTGATGGGACGGTGTGGGGGAGATTCACTCTGTGTCTGACCCCGGGAGTGTGTGATGGGACAGTGTGGAGGGAGATTCACTCTATTTTTGTCCTTCTCTCTTCAGGCAGTATACATGTTACCGGTTTTAAAAACTACTAAATTAGGATTTTTTAAAGACTGCTTATTAACAACTAAAACACAGAAGGAGGGAAAACCGATACAATGTGGGAGAAACCCTTCGGTGTTGAACCGGCTCTGCCGCAGCCCCTCCCTCCCTGCCTGGTTGCCCCCCGTCTCCTCTGGTGTCATTCTGCCTCCTCTCAGCCTGAGGCGAGGTTCCAGTTTGGATGAAGAAGGAGCCCATTTTATACCCTCTAGAACCTGGTACTGGGGGGTGGGGGGGGGGAAGGAATAGTCAGGCCACAGGATTCGGCTGCACCTTCTCGCCTCATGGCTCACGGACGGAGGCTGCTGGCTCTGCGGCTAAACCATGGAGTTCACTGTTACCTGACCTCAAAGCTTTGTGCCTGACTTTCCTCTAAACATTCCTACTTCCCACACTTTAGTCTTGATAACAACAGTTTGAAGCTGCATACACTGTGAGAAGGTTTGAAATGTGACTTGCATTCCCCTTTTCAGCTAATTCGTACCCTAAAGAGAGCCCCACTGACTGGGTCTGCTGTAACGGGTCGTTGTGCTGATTGAAGGGAGAAGAGAGCGCGAAGGGAGGGACACAGTTTGGACTGGGATCAGTTTTATAACTACTGCTGTATATTTCAGTTTATTTAGTAAAGACCTTTAGGTACGTGTGCTTTTTTCTTAAAGTTCTTGTTTACAGGGTGCATCGATGGGCTGTGTGCAGGTGACATGGTTGTGTGTGTGTGAGAGAGTGTGTGTGACCTGCACTGTGTGTGTGTGTGTGCACATGCATGAGTGTGACTTCCCTTCAGGCCATCTAGTCTGCACCATTGTACTGTGGTAGCAGTTTCACAAGTTTGTTGAGTGATGCAGAAAACTCTGACTGTGAATAAGCAATCATCTATTTCCAAACAGATTGGATCAAACATTTAGGTCGCCCCCCCCCCCCCCCCCCCCCAGCTTCCACCAACTCGGCCAGTGGTATAGTGGCCCCAGCACCGGACTTCGAGGCGAACGATCCCAGGTTCGAATCCGGCCAGCTGCTTGCACACTTTCCATCCATGCTGCGTTGAGCATCGAACTAGGAACTCCGTCTCGAAAAAAAAGACAGACAAATGCCAAGGGAACGGCAGGGTTGCCACCCAATGCACAGTCTTGTAGTAACAATGAGGGAGGCACAGAGAGAATCTGAATTTGCTGATAAGAACATTTACAATCTCAACAGGACAACACTTGAATTTACACAACCAAATAACTGTCTGCTCACCTACTAAGTTTTCCTGACCAGTCAAAGAGCAGGAAACTGATCTTGTTGCTGACCACATGTCTGTCATTCTGAACCTCCACATCTTTATGGGGCACTGCACATCCATGATGGTTGGCTTCCTACAGAGTTCCAGCACCAGCATACTTGAAGCGTCTGCTTTTGTATTCATTTCTTACCAATTCACAAATAGAGAAAGCTTGTAGACAGTGCGAGATGGATAGGCAGGTGATAGAGAAGGGACGCGCTCAGACCGAAGGCTTGAGATGTGTCTATTTTATGCAAGGAGTGTTGTGAACAAAGTGGATGAGCTCAGAGCATGGATCAGTACCTGGAGATATGATGTGGTGGCCATTATAGAGACTTGGATGGCTCAGGGACAGGAATGGTTACTTCAAGTGCCAGGTTTCAGATGTTTCAGAAAGGACAGGAAGGGAGGCAAAAGAGGTGGGGGCGTGGCACTGTTGATAAGACATAATCTCACGGCTGCAGAAAAGGTGGACGCCAAGGAGGGATTGTCAACGGAGTCTCTGTGGATGGTGGCTAGGAATAATTACTGGGTACTTTTTATAAATAGTAACAGGGACGTCGAGGAGCAGATAGGGAGACAGATCCTGGAATGGTGTAATAATGAGAGTAGTTGTGACGGGAGATTTTAATTTCCCAAATATTGACTGGCATCTCCCTAGGGTTTAGATGGGGTGGAGTTTGTTAGGTGTGTTCAGGAAGGTTTCTTGATACAATATGTAGATAAGCCTACACGAGGAGAGATTGTACTTGATTTGGTATTGGGAAATGAACCTGGTCAGGTGTCAGATCTCTCAGTGGGAGAGCATTTTGGAGAAAATGATCATAATTCTATCTCCGTTACAGTAGCATTGGGGAGAGAGAGAGAGAGAGAGAGAGAGAGGAACAGACAAGTTAGTAAAGCATTTAATTGGAGTAAGGGGAATTATGAGGCTATCAGGTAGGAAATTGGAGGCTTAAATTGGAAACAGATGTTCTCAGGGAAAAGTACGGAAGAAATGTGGTAAATATTCAGGGGATATTTGTGTAGAGTTCTGTATAGGTGCGTTCCAATGAGACAGGGAAGTTATGGTAGGGTACAGGAATGGTGGTGCACAAAGGCTGTGATAAATCTAGTTAAGAAAAGAAAAGCTTACAAAAGGTTCAGAGAGCTAGGTAATGTTAGAGACCTAGAAGATTATAAGGCTACTAGGAAGGAGCTTAAGAAGGAAATTAGGAGAGCCAGAAGGGGCCATGAGAAGGCCTTGGTGGGCTGATTTAAGGAAAACCCCAAGGCATTCTACAAGTATGTGAAGAGCAAGAGGACAAGACTTGAAAGAATAGGACCTATGAAGTGTGACAGTTGGAAAGTGTGTATGGAACTGGAGGAAATAACAAAGGTACTTAATGAATATTTCAGTATTCACTATGGAAAAGGATCTTGGTGATTGTAGTGATGACTTGCAGTGGACTGAAAAGCTTGAGCATCTAGATATTAAGAAAGAGGATGTGCTGGAGCTTTTGGAAAGCATCAAGTTGGATAAGTCACCGGAACTGGATGAAATGTACCCCAGGCTACTGTGGGAGGCGAGGGAGGAGATTGCTGAGCCTCTGGTGATGATCTTTGGATGATCTTTGCATCATCAATGGGGACGAGAGAAGTTCTGGAGGATTGGAGGGTTGCAGATGTTCCTTTATTCATAAAGGGAGTAGAGATAGCCCAGGAAATTGTAGAACAGTGCATCTTACCTGAGTGGTTGGTAAGTTGATGGAGAAGATCCTGGGAGGCAGGATTTATGAACATTTGGAGAGGTATAATATGATTAGGAGTAGTCAGCATGGCTTTGTCAAGGGCAGGTCGTGCCTTACGAGCCTGATTGAATTTTTGAGGATGCGACTAAACAGATTGATGAAAGAAGAGCAGTAAATGTAGTGTATATGGATTTCACCAAGGCAATTGATAAGGTACCCCATGCAAGGCACATTGAGAAAGTAAGGAGGCATGGGATCCAAGGGGACATTGCTTTTTGGATCCAGATCTGGCTTGCCCACAAAAGGCAAAGGGTGGTTGTAGACGGGTCATATTCTGCATGGAGGTTGGTGACCAGTGGAGTGCCTCAAGGATCTGTTCTGGGACCCTTACTCTTTGTGATGAGGAAGTGGAGGGATGGGTTAGTAAATTTGCTGATGACGCAAAGGTTGGAGGTGTTGTGGATAGTGTGGAGGGCTGTTGGACGTTACAGCAGGATATTGATAGGGTG
This sequence comes from Hypanus sabinus, assembly GCF_030144855.1. NCBI lineage: Eukaryota > Metazoa > Chordata > Chondrichthyes > Myliobatiformes > Dasyatidae > Hypanus > Hypanus sabinus. The sequence goes on along the minus strand of NC_082729.1, from coordinate 27,014,141 downwards.
CAAAACTGGGCTGTGAGGTGGCAGATGGAGTTCAACCCAGATAAGTGTGAAGTGGTTCATTTTGATAGGTTAATTATGATGGCAGAATATAATATTAATGGTACAGTTCTTGGTAGTGTGTAGGATCAGAGATATCTTGGGGTCCAAGTCCATAGGATGCTCAAAGCACTGGTTGACTGTGGTTAAGAGGGCTACGGTGTATTGGCCTTCATCGATTGTGGAATTGAATTTAGGAGCTGAGTGGTAATGTTGCAGCCATATAGGACCCTGGTCAGACCCCACTTGGAGTACTGTGCTGAGTTATGGTCGGCTCACTGCAGGAAGCCATTGAAAGGGTGCAGAGGAGATATACAAGGATGTTGCCTGGATTGGGGAGCATGGCTTATGAGAATGGGTTGAGTGAACTTGGTCTTTTCTCCTTGGAGTGAAGGAGGATGAGAGGTGACCTGATAGAGGTGTACAAGATGATGAGAGGCATTGATCGTGTGGATAGTCAGAGGCTTTTTCCGAGGGCTGAAATGGTTGTCACAAGAGGACACAGGTTTAAGGTGCTGGGGAGTAGGCACAGAGTAAGATTTTTACTCAGAGTGGTGAGTGCGTGGAATGGGCTGCCGGCAATGGTGGTGGAGACAGATACAATAGGGTCTTTTAAGAGTCTTTTAGATGGGTACATGGAGCTTAGTAAAATAGAAGGCTATGGGTAAGCCGAGTAATTTCCAAGGTAAGGACATGTTCGGCATAACTGGGGCCGAAGGGCCTGTATTGTGCAGTAGGGTTTCTATATTTCTATGTAATTCAGATATTGCATTCCAGTGTCATTAGCTGTAGGTCATGTGTCTGACCTTTAACACCTTTTTTTATTGGCTCTGCTCGAGGCCAGCGTCCATTTTTTGCCCTCTTCCCAGCAAGTGAAAATCGGGCACTTACGGCCCTTTGTTATCAATCAGCAATCAGCTTGACTCACGCAGGACAGATTCAGAACCGCAGCAGTCAAAAACCTGCATGTTTTATCCAACGTCACGAATAACTTCTTACTTGGTAAACGATCCCTAGTTCAGCAGATTAGCCGAGGCATCATCGCGTCGACTTTAAAACTGATCAAGCCAAGCGACTGACTCACAGAATGGTGAAAACAGTCCCTTCATAAAATGGCAGCTTGCATTCCCCCCCCTCAGGGCGGGAGCAAAGGCAATGGGATTGCCTGCTTCCATTGTCCTTGATTCATTAGAATTCATTGATTCGCAGACTGTAGTTCTTTCTGGCCAACAGCACGGAGAGGAACAAGTTCCACAAACTATTCAACAACCCGATAAAGGGCTGGAGAAGGGGGAATCTGATAGGAGAGGACAGAAAACCATGGAAGGAAGAACAGAGGGCGGGGCACCAGAGGGAGGTGATGGGCAGGTAAGGACAGGTAGGGGAGGGAAAAGGGAATGGGAATGAGCGAGGTGGGGAGGGGGATTGAGAAATTGATGTTCATCCACCAGGTATGACCAACACGGTGGAAGGGGCTTTTGACCGTCAAATGAGCCACATCCCACATGGCAGACATCTACCCTTCACCCAGAGCATAGCTGTCCAAGTTTTAAAGTTGGAAGTAAAATTTATCAGCAGAGTTCATACATGTCACCACATACAACCGTGAGATTCCTTTTTTCCGTGGGCAAACTTATCAATTCTCTGGAATGTGGGAGGAGACAGGAGCAGCTGGAAGAAACCGACATGGTCATGGGGAGAACGTGCAAACTCCTTACAGAGAGCAGTGGGGTTGAAGCTTGATCT